>NC_073313.1:282381609-282709781 GCF_027595985.1 Sorex araneus
GTTTTTAGGTTCAACCAATTCTGTATCACTATTTCAATGTAATTGTTTGAGCTAATGACTAGGGGTTACTTAAATCACCTAAGACAATCCCATGTGGAAACAAAAGGATATTCCAGAATAATCTTACCCAGCATATCTCAATTTACTGATGTGTAAAATGAAATCACAAATCAAGCTTCTAAAGTAGTCTTTAATTTCATTCACTTGGTTTAAAAAAATACTGAAATGCAAGGAAAAGTATTTGGAAGCTTAGCAAGCAAATTAATATGTCAACTCATGAAACAGTTCATTTTGTATGTTCAAATCAAATCACATAAAGACAAATATCATTTTTTACGTTTTTGTGAACTGTTATAATTATTAAAAACTATGAATTCCACAATTATTAAAAATTATGAATTCCAAACCACTTTCAATAGCAAAGATTTAGTTTTTCAGGTTAATCCTTTCTAGTTATCAATTCCTACATTTTTCACCACAAGAAACAATATGTCCCATGATTTTGGGGGACTGGAGCCACAGTAGAGCAGATAGGATGTGACCCACAGAACTTTACAGAGTCCTGGAGCACCACCAGGAGTAATTCCTGAGTGCAGAGCCAGGAGAAATCCCTAAGCATCACTAAGTGTGGCCCCAACCTCTCCCACAAAAAAAAAGTCATAATTTCTTTGACACACACATACCGAGGGAGTACTTTTTTCTTGCATAAAATAAAATTGTAACATCTTTCTCTGTAAAATTATTTTTATACAAAAATGCTTTTTACAGATAGTAACAAGGATAGAATATAAAAGCTATTTAAAAGTACATAGATGACATGATCAATAATAATACAACTACTACTTTACCATGCTATAAGTATATGTATCAACTGATGATAGTGATCAAAGTAAGTTGTAAATTATTGTGTAACTTTTATCTCATCAATATGATCTTATTTGTCCATATAAGTATATTAGAAGCACTTTTAACTCTGCTAATACAGGAGCTCCAAGAACCAACAATATAACCGTAAAACCCAATCACCACTAACTTTATAATTCACAATGACTAAATAAACTTTCAATGAAAAACCAAATATATCTGAACGAAGTAATAGAAATTATTCCCTTAGTTACAGAAGCCATATTTCACATGCTCAGTCACATGCACTGGCCTTTAGCAGCCAGATTGACTACTAGGGATTTTGAAGATTTCTATCATAGTATCAAGTCCCAATAAGCAGGACTGGAGAGAGTTTTAAAACAAAGTTTCACTTCTATGGTAATATAACGGATATGTTCTTTGTTATTTTTACTCATAATAGAAACTACTTAAGGTCTACAATATTTTAAGGAAATTTTTTTTTATAGATTTCGATACTTTCTTGCTCTTTTTAAAAATAGTTTTAAAGAATTGTGGTTTACAAAGTTATTGACAGTTGATCTTTAGATGTACAATATTTTAAAACTAATCCTGGAACTGGAAGAGATCTTTTTTGTTTTGTTTTGTTTTTGGGTCACACCTGGCGATGCACAGGGGTTACTCCTGGCTCTTCACTCAGGAACTACCCCTGGCGGTGCTCAGGGGACCATATGGGATGCTGGGATTAGAACCCGGGTCGGCTGCATGCAAGGCAAACGGCCTACCTGCTGTGCTATCTCTCCAGCCCCTGGAAGAGATCTTCTTACTTTGGTATTCTTATGCTTTTCCCAACATTTCCCTATTGAGCAATATGTTACTTATTGTCTATAAAAAAGTCTATGACAATTTTTAACACAACAGTACAAATTGTTACAAATTAACAATAGAGGCGCTTGATAAATTAGCAGAATGAAGTCTCTATAGTACAATTTCCTGAGATGAATTCTATAATATTACCACAAGTCAGTATCTTTCCTTACTATAAGATAGACTTTTACTTTAGAATTAATTTATAGGAAAATAAGTCAAATGGGCAAATAACAGGATCAACATTTCTACAAAACTTAAATGTGGCAGAAACAAAAGTATAGGAAATCAGTTATATAATATAAAAGTCCAAAATTTTATAAGGGTTCCTTTACATTTCAAATGCACCATGGATATGGCAGATAAAAATGATGAAATAAAAAATTATAAAATCAAGTATGAGAAGAGGCATTAATTGTGGATTAATGAACAAAAGGTGGAAAAAAGATCTACGAAATGAAAAGATGCAACAAAATATTTCACATGAGGAAGTAATAGGTGGAAAATAAAAATTTTGAGTATACTTACAGTCTTCTTTCAGTAAATACAGAACTGCTCTTAAAATGCATCACTATTAACTTTATTACATTTTATTAAATAAAAGCACTCATTTCCTTGGTAAGATAGTGATCTCCAATCTATATTTTCATATAGTATTGGAAAAGAAGTCAAATAAAAATACAAAATATTTCTAAATGTTATCTTTAATTATGCATTTATTTTAAATTGTGTTTATTTTTCAAATAAAGTACTTTATATTTTATATAAAATAAATCAGTTAATCTGACTAGACTTAAACCTGAAAGCTTTTCACATGGTGATTCAATAAAAGAATAAATTCACTGTCACTGTCACTCTATCCCGTTGCTCATCGATTTGTTAGAGCGGGCACCAGTAACATCTCTCATTGAGAGACTTATTGTTATTGTTTTTGGCATATCAAATACGCCACAGGTAGCTTGCCAGGCTCTGCCGTGCGGGTGTGATACTCTCGGTAGCTTGCCGGGCTCTCTGAGAGGGGTGGAGGAATCAAACACGGGTCGGCCTAGTGAAAGGTGACCGCCCTACTGCTGTGCTATCGCTCCAGCCCAAAAGAATAAACTTTAAAAAATAAATAAATAAAATAAAATAAATCAGTTAAATAACTTAATAGTGTTTATAAGGGTGCCTGGGGTCACATCTGCCTGCAATCAGGGTTTATTCCCGGTTCTGCACTGAGGGTCATTTCAGAACACACTCAGGGAACTATAAATTGTGCAGGTGATCAAATCAGAGTCAGTTGTATTGTGGCAAGCATCTTACCCTATGTACTATCTCTTTGGCCCAATGAACAACATTTAATCCATATATCCCAATGAGTTGTTGACAGTAAGTAAATTAATTTTGGAGGTCAGATGTTTCCCAATGTATACTGAGGTCATTTGACACACATGTTCAAGTTCCAGCATTTATGTGCTTGAGATTTTATACAATATAATTAGAAAAAAATAATATATATGCTAAACCATTGATAGCATCCTGACAGTACTACAAAAAAAGGCATTTTTGTTTTTCTCCCAAAAATTTGTGTTTTGAAACCAAACTTCTATCATGGTATTTTATGCTTGGGCAGAAAATCATTTGAATTAAATGAGATAGTATGACTGCAGTTTTTGTGAATGAGACTGGTGTTCTCATACTGGTACAAGGAGAATTTGATTCTGCTCTTGCTTCTCCACTGTGTCAACATATAAGAGTTGGCAGTCTTCAACTACAGTAGGGCTCTTCCTAGAATTTAACCCTGGCGACACCCACCCTGATCTGGACTTTCCAGGCTTCATATCTATGAAAAATAAATGTATTGTTTTGTTTGGTTGATGCATGCAGGGTGCTGGGGGCTACTTCTGATGCTCAGGGTTCTGCTCCTGCTGTAGCTGGGCGACCAAGTTAACCTCATGCAGAGCATGTGCACTTCGTTTTGAGCTGTCTCCCACACCTAAATTTATTCTGCAATAGTCTGTCAGTCTATGATATTCTGTTATAGGAGCAAAAACAAGACAGTTTTAATTATAACTTGTATTTCTAGAGGGAAAAATCACCTGAAAATAAAAGAATGAAGCAGACTAAAACACTAAGTAGATCAATCATTAAAATAATTGACAAAAATTAGTTCTGTAACATATAGAACAAGTGAGATGGCTGATATGTGCTAGAAAATGTGGAAATTTCTGGTAGTTTAGGAACATATGTGCCTTACAACAGTATGAAGTTAAGTATATTCAAAAACGGCAGAATACAAGTCACTTTTTCTGAAAGACTTAACAAATGGCTCAAATATTTTTTTCACTAATAACCTTCTCAGCATATATAAAGACTATTACAGAAGAAAGTTGATTAAGAGAATAGGTGATCTTTTAATGTGCCTATAAATAAAAATGACTAAATTGCTTTAATAATTTTACTTTAACAAATAAATATGTATTGAAACAGACTGACAGAGAAAACTGAATAGGGTTGTCAGAAACAAATACACAGATTCTCAAAAGAATCTGGAAAATATTGGGTGTTCTAAGTATTTCCAGGAAATATAAATACTTCAATTGTTCCTCACATTTTTTCTAAAGCTGCTATTGGAAAGAACAGTGGTGGAGTTAGTATATTTCTTACACCCATCACTTGAAATCTATTTTAAAAATACACATATCCATAGTTGTATTTAATTTTCCTATTTGCTAAATGTTTAACTCATTTTATAGAGTGACTATGTCTCATGACAGTGAAGAATGTAAAAACCACCTAATAATAGATTATAAAACATTTTACTATTACTGTTGCCTGTTTAGTAAGGGTAATCATGATATTAGGATATCATTCCTAATAATAAATTCCTTCTTAAACAATTTTGAAGTTTAAGACCAATGCTTCTTTTATTTCTTACCTAAAAGTTACATATACAAAAGTAATTGCAAAATAAATGTGTTAATTCTGTCTTAATTTTCTGCTTAGTTTCTATGAAGCTCAAGTGGAAGGCAGAGATGAGTATGTTTGTTTTCATATGCAGTATTTGCTTGCCACAGTAGGCAGTTTTTACTACACTGTCAAACCAGAAGTAAAGTTTACTATTGGAAAATAGTTGGCTGAGCAAAATAAGTCGAAAAGATTTAGTACTAACTACTATTAAAATCATCCTGTGATGGAGTTTGGGCATCATTTGTTGGGTGTTTTCAAGTTATATGTTCATAACCAATTGCTATTTCTTATGGAGATTTGATAATGATAAAACAGTTATAATAGTCATCGTGACAGTGATAACCACAGGCTCCAACAAATATTCATAAAATTATTTGTGCAACCTTATTTAGAATGATGATTTGTGACCCAAATTACATATGAATAAAGTACCCATAAATTTCAACAGGGGTGTGGGATAGGAGAACACATATATTTTAGTCAATATTATATACATAGCTAAACACAATGTCTAAAGCACAGTAACATTAAACAAATAGTGAAAATAAAAGATGAATGACTAGATGGTAGAAATAAGGACTATTAATTTTAAGTTTTGTTTTTCATTTTATTATAATTAGGTTTAATTAATATGATTTACAATTAACCACAAATACCATAAAGGTTTATTAGTATGTTTGTAGAAAGCAAAATAATGTGTGTGTGTGTGTTTCCCTTTTGCCTGGCAGAGGGGTGCACGCCCAGCAATACTCAAACCTTACTCTGGCTCTGCATTCAGGGCTCATTTCTGATGGTGCTTTCAGAACCATTCACGGTGCTGGTGATGAAACTCAGATCAAACATATGCACAGTAAGTATCTTAAATCTCTGCACTATTTCAAAAACCCACAAATCAGATCACAGGTAAAATATAGGTAACTCTAAGAGTAGCTTATTAATATTAACCTTCTTTTAAAATTGTGATTGGAGTAATATTGGGTTTATATGATAGTCCTTGTTTTAGGACTATATAAGTGACCTTTAATCTCACCACATTTATGATCAAGGTACCAATATCTCCTAACCTCAGCCCTTGAACCCTCTTCATAATCTGCTCTAGAATACTAGCTTTGTTTGTAAAATATAATCTGATGTTTGATAATACACTCAGTTAAATAGCAACAAAATGAATATTTTAGCAAACTCATTAGAACAAAATTGTGTGTAATTTAGTATAAAATATAGATGTGTACTAGAAAATTTTAATACAAATTTTTGTAATTTGTTAATTGCAATGAGATATGTCAATGGCATATGTTTATAACAGATGAGTTTTGAATCTTTAATAGGATTGCAGTAATGGCATTTTATATGATCTCTAATTTTAGCTTTTCTACCAATTTTGTACTGATTAACTTTGTTTTCACAGAAGCTTTTTAGCTCTGGGGGTTTGTAGAGAGAGTATGGGGATTAAGACACTTGCCTTGCACACCACCAGATGTAGGCAAATAATAAAAATTTAAAAATTAAAAGAAAGACATTTAAAATGCAAATTTTAGAAACTTCAATTATTTTGTTGACAAAATAAATTTTTATAACTGTTTTAGGAGTCAAATTATTATTTAAACTAGTCAAAATGCTACTCATTATGCAATTATTAAATTGAAGTACATCGACAAAATAATAAATCATTGCAGTTTAATATTAGAAAAATAGCTATTGTTTGTCATTTTTAAAAACTGACTTCATAAATTTGGTAAATGTAATAAGCTTATTGTAGTTCTAATCAAATATATATTGCTTAAATAATTTTTTATATTGTAGCTAACTTGGCGAAGGAGAAAAACACTAAATTACGCATTGCATAGTTTCACGTAGCAATCAATTAAATTGTAAAGTGACATCCTCTGAAGCTTACCTCTACTTTGGTAAACTTAGTGTTAAATACATACCATTTTAAGTATAACATCCTACTTACATTTTAATATTACTTATGGCTCCTAGAACTCTAAATTCATTTTTCACAAACAATAAACTTAAAGCATCAATGGCATTTAGGACTTTTAGAGCATTAACTCTGTTAAGCTGAAATGGATATTATAGTCCATTAACAGATTTTAAAATGTGAACGTCGCTGGAAGGTTGCAGTAACTCTGTACATCCATACCATAAACTTCAACACTATTGAAACCATATTACCTAAACTATAAAAATATATTTTAGTCAAACCAAAGGACCAGTTTTTATAACACGTAATAAAGTTTGATTAATTGGTCTCTGGATCACAACTCTGAAGATGACCACTGAAAATACTAGCATCTATAGCAAATAAAATTGCTGAGAAAGCAGACCAGTTAACAAAGCAAACATTCTGTATACTCCTTCTAATCAAGGCAAACAATCCATATTTGACCAAAACTTTTGTTCTATTTTCCCAATTCTTTAAAACAAGAAACTGTAAATGAAGCCAGAACAATAGAGCAGCGGTTAGGGCATTTGCCTGGCAAGCTGCTGCCCTGAGTTTGATCCCCAGCATTTCATATGATCCCTCAAGACCAGCTAGGAGAGTTTCCTAAACCCCAAGCCAGGAATATGCCCTGGGCATTGTCGGGTGTGGCCCCCAAACGACACAAAGAAACAGGAAAAAGAAGGGGGGTATGCAATATTCCTGGTAACATATCCTTGTATTATAAATTATGGGAAAATAGTGTAGTGGGTAGGGCATGTGACTTGCGCACAGCCACCCAGGATCAAATCCCTGACACCCCATAAGATCCGCTGAGCACTGCCAGGGGGGGTCCCTGAAAACAAAGCTGAGCACTGCGAGCTGTAGCCAAAAAAAAAAGTTGTGAAAAAAAATCAAAAATGGTGAACTAACTCTATGCCCCTCAAGTGTATCAGAATTGAAAAGTATAACATTTACTCCCTCTGCACGAAAGAGAAGGAATCTCACATCTGCTTTTCTTTTGAATAAAAACAGTGCAAAGCAGGGAGTTTAAGCTACAAATGTGTGAATGCCATTAGTTAATCGGATCTACTGTCTAAAATCTTTTCCACACTTCTCTCTAGAAAAGCACCCTCCAAAAGAACCTTCTCAAACAATACAGAGACAGAACCTTCTGTAAGGAAACCTCTTCCTCTATAAAAACTAGAACTCTGTTAGAACCCAATTACGATTGACTGAAACTAAACAACTAAATGTAACTTTTCCCATTAAGAATTCTGTCCAGGAAAATCTTCCCCAGGCCACGCAAAGATCTGGAAAAGAAGCAATCATTTAAATAGGAAAAAAAGCCTGTTAGTAGAACAGTTGTGCAGCTTGTTGGACACAAGAGACAGTCACACTTCTCACAGTGAAGTCTTACACACAAAATAAAAGTAAATGTGGTATGAAATAGAGCTGCAGAAATATATGCCATGGAAGGACCAGAAAATGGTAAAGAGGAGGAAATAATCTCTTAATATATATGGTCTAATTCTTCGCAGCAACTACTGAGGGAGAATTACTTCAGCAAATTTATTTGTGATAGATCAGGACATTTGATCAAATGATGAGTGGTATTAGTAAGGAAAACTTAAGGATCATGTTACCATCTAAATCAAATTAATATTGGCTCCAGATAAAAATGCAGGATTTGGTTGTACTTGTTCAGGAGAATGTCTAAGGGACTTACAGATCTTAGGTCAGAATTGACTTTTTCACGTAGCTAAAATGATAAGCAGGGGTCATTTGATGCTACGAAACAGAAGACATGCATTTAACTTGCCAATGATCATACACACCAAAAAGCACATCTTGGAAAAATAAATTAAGATGAGTTCAGTCAGTTTGGGCAACAGTTACAGATATCTTGGAAAACTGCTTTTGACAAACAGAAAACTAAGGTGCAAGGACTCAATTCCATTTTGACTCCATCACATGCTACATTCTTAAGTGACACTGCCAACTCTTATTATATCCTGACTTCAATTTTCTCATATTTAAATGGAAATAATAACCTACCTCATAAGATGACCATGACAGTAAATCGTCACATAAAGAATATAGCATGTATTTGATACACAAAAGATGACCATTGACTTCCCTATTTTCGTTTAATCACTTTGTATGAGCAAATGTTGGGGGGGACACTCACAAAAAACCTAACTTTAGTCTTCAAATATTTCACAACATATTTTAACCTACACTTCTATCTTAGAGCAAAAGGAAATTGTATACACAGTAACAGCACGAATTTGAATGCCAACTGATTTCCAAAATGGTGCGGTATAATTAGGAAATTCATGAGTCAAATTCCTGTTTATGCCTGCAATGTGAAGGCTAATCATTTGTTTGTTTTCTATAAGAAGGACTTGATTAAAGCTTCTAGCAGCAATAATTAAGTAACCCTGCGCTTGAAGGAAGGACGCAGGCTCACGGAGCTCTGCAGAGTACTAAACCCTGTAATGAATGCATAGGGATGTGTGGAAATTAGCAGATGAATGCCATTTACAATAACAGTACAAATGTAGAGTTAGGATTTGTTTTGTTTTTTGCAGGGCGATTACCTCACTTCCATGTTTTCTGTTAACCAATGCACACTATAAGCTAAGTGCCATATAAATGGCATTCCAAGATCTGCATAGTCTGTTTTTCTAAGCTAAATGAGGAGTTGTCAAACTTTTGTATAAAGGGCCAGATTTGTGAATATTTTAGGGTCTCCAGGCCATATGGTTTCTGAAACATCATAGTGTGAAAGCAGTCACACACAACACACAAACAAATTTAGTGTGTGCCTGTGTTCTGATAAAATTTCATTTGAAAAAAAGGCCCTGGATCAGCTGAGCTCATAGGTAATAATATCAATCCACTACAATTTTCTGACTTTTAAAATACATTCTATTGCTCAGGTAGTTAAGTGTTCAGTTTAAGTTAAGAAAATAACCATTTATAAAACAGTTAAAGGCAAGATAATGTAAGCCTTTCCAAGTTATTCACTCTGTAAATATGTTTTAATTATGATAGGGTGAATACCGTGAGTTTATGGCTTCAAAAAATCAGTGACTTACCACGTGTAAGCATAAGCATTTTTTAAATGTTACATACATATAGTAAAGTATCATTGTTATGATTATAATCAGTTAGTACTTCTTTCATCTACATATTTTAAGACTTTTGAGCAAAGACCCATCTAACTTTGGAATAATTACAAAAGAAGAAAACTGAATAAAACTCACGCAGAACTCAGTTGTATTATGTGAAAGATTTTTAAAAATTCAGGTAGGCTTATAAAAACATTGTGTTATCTAGGAAAGCACTTTCTGATGTCTGACCCAGAGTACATCAGTCAATAACCTTCTGAAAAGTGTACTTGGAAACCCTACATAAAACATTATACACATACCTGTGATTATGTCATACAGAGCTTCACACTGTTCAGTATCAGAGCTAAGGAGGTATTTATTTGTCAAGGAGATCTTGAGGAAAAATGTGGGATACTTACTCTTTCACAATGTATAATAAAACTGGAGATGGTGAGATATTCTGCAACAAAACAACAGCATACCTTTGTCTAACACTTTCTCTAGAAAGTCTTTGTGACTGAAGGCTATTAACAGAATTGCCCAACACACAGTGGAAAGCTAGCCTAAGTTATCTGGGACTATTACTCTCAGCCTGAGAGCGGAGAAATTTAATGGTATGAGAGCAGGGGCAATTACTCAGCTATTTATATTCTATCAGTGTGCATTATACTGAAAGTTTTTACTTATGGACAAATTGAAAGCCAACCAAATTTGTAAGATGACTTAATTAATAAAAACAGAGTTCAGTTGTGAGGTTGGGGAATAGCTCAAAAGGGCTGGAGGGCATGCTGGAGACCTAGTTTGATCTGGGCATCACCTAGACGCCCCAATAATGGAGACCACGCCAAGTTCAATGAGGGCCAACAGGTATGATCCAAATCAAACAAAATTATTGCATGTACTTTAGTAAACATTTATCATAGTCAAATAAAATAAAAATCTCAAGTATTTCATTGAACTTTGGAAACTGGCAACACACAAAACTACTGAAAGTAATATCACATGACAAATTATGTAATTTTGTGTTGAAGGTACTGAAATACATCAAAACCTAAAACTTGCTTTATTTTTGCTATAGGTGCTTAAATATTCCAGCAGGAGAAAAATAAGAGGGTCACAACTAACAGCATGCAAATTTTCTTGTATCTTCCTACTTAAGTGATTTTTATTATTATTTTTCTTTTTTATTCAATCACGAGGGGAAAAGCAAGACCGTGTTATTCTGGCAAATACTGATTTTCTTTGCAACCAAAATTTTATTTTGTAACAAAGACATACATCATGTCTAACATCTAATTGAGTACCTGTTTGAGCTGTTTTCTAAAATTTTGCATCTAAGTTCACAAGAAACAATTCATGCCTAGATAAAGTATGCAATTTCTAGCACATTACTATATTTTCTAATGTGTAGTAAATAAACAATAAAATATGTGGTGAATTAGTAAATAAAAAGAATCAAAAACTCTAGTTAGCTACATCAACTCAAATATACAATAAGTGTTATTTTGAATCATTTCAGTTGATAATTTGAAAATGTTTTGTTAAAATATGCAATACTTCAGAAGAACTAAAAAAGATAACCTCTTTTTATAATTAATCACTTCAGCATTTTAAATATTGTTTGCCCATCTATTTCAATAGAGCATTAACATAATTTATGCTAGCCCTGCACTGTAGCATTGTCATCCCGTTGTTCATCAATTTGCTCAAACGGGCACCAGTAATGTCTCCATTGTGAGACTTGTTACTGTTTTTGGCATATCGAATACGACACCGGGTAGTGGTGTATTTGATATGTCCAAAACAGTAACATTTGTTACTCATTTGGCCTGCCACAGGTAGCTTGGCAGGCTCTGCCGTGCGAATGGGATACTCTCCGTAGCTTGCCAGGCTCTCTGAGAGGAGCAGAGGAATCAAACTTGGGTCGGCCACGTGCAAGGCAAATGCCCTACCTGCTGTGCTATCGCTTCAGCCCAATTTATGATAGAAAAATAATAAATGAACCCATAATGCATAGACAATAGCATAATACATTCTGTTTGATAGCAGTTATATTATCTTGTGGAGAATCCATTGACAAAATTTCAACCACAAAAAAATTTTCTATAGAGCAATAGAAAAAATCCCTTCAATTGCTTTAGGAAAAATTATATCCAAATAACAAATTGATGTAAAACCTATGCAGGCTGCCTTTCCACTGCCATTTCTAGGGAACAGTAGCTATTTAACAGGATTCTATTTCTGTGAAGAGGGAAAAACCTCTTGTTGCTTGCACATTTGTGAAGACTGGGTTCTATTTATTAATACAAACATCATGGTTTCTGCCACGTTCATTTGTCATTTAGGACAAATTTTACTATCTGAATATATGTAAAATTTATTTCTAGTAATGCTTTTCCATTTTATTTGAAGATGCATTAAGATTTTTAAACAAAGTTCCCAGAACATGCTTATAAAATGCATATGGTGCGGACACAATTTCTGTCACTGAAAAAAATAAAACTTTTTGTCTTTAATTCTGCATTAAAGGATTTTCTGAAATGTTTTTGTTTTTAACTTTCACCACTGCACATTTTAATGGGAATAATTTTTAAAGTTGTTATATGCCCATATCAATGTGGATGAATTAAACAATTCTCATTTGGCTAATTTAAATTGGCCCTATCTTTTACAAAACTAAATAATTTTAAAAGTTATGTTTAATAGTAATTGATAACACCTGAATTCCTTTAATAAATGAGAGCTAAATGATGTGCAATAAGAGAACTTCAGTCAACTTGTGTGAATAACACAATTACAACAAAATATATTAAGACACATGTTCTTTGATTTTGATTCAATAGCCCATATAAAACCAAATAGATGGCAATTTTTGTGCATAGCTGCATTGAATGTGATATAAAATAGAATAATAAACACTAAAAATTTTGATAAATTGATTAATGTTTTTTATATAATTATTGCTCCCTTAACATTAATGAGTCACTTTGGATTTATTAGAATCTCCCTGATTTGAGGTTTAAAACTCTCATAGAGGAATTCTGTTGATATGGGAAGTACCTAATACATCTTTTACGTTATCGTTCTTTTCAAACGTTAGAACAGTCACAATAATTATAGTTCTCCCTTTCAAGTATTGGTTAATCAAGCCCACTTACTTTTGTTTAATCTTCATAGTCAAAAAACCAAAGAAATATAAAAGGTTTAGAGTACCATTTTTTATAAGAACTGGTAGATGCTTCATAATTAGGGTGACTGAAGATGGCACATTTTCTCCTGAAAGAGTTCCCAGAACACCAGGAATTTATTGAATGGGTGTTTCCCTAAATTAAGTATGGTTTATTCACCAAACTTAGATCTACTGTCAAATACAAAAAAATAAATAAATAAAATCTGTTGTAGAAACTCACAACCAGGAAGGAAAGGAAACAAACAAACAAAAAGACAAAATCTGTTCTCTGCACTCAAGAGAATAAATAACACCTAACCAGTCCAGCATTTGTTAATATGCAGATTTGTGTTAAGGACTCTGCAAGCAGCTGTTAGGAGAAAGAAACGCCCAAACACTCAACTCATATTATCATCTTGTCTAATTTGCTAAAATTATATGAATGAATTTTATTACATAACTTCAAAAATAGCACAATGGAACACAAAAGAAAGGGGGAAAATACGTTGAAATAACAATTTTGTTTTTCTAAAAAGATAGAGTGTTTGATTTCATATGCAACATAGTCACTTACCTTTCATTTTATTTTTTTTGTTTCCAAGAGTAGAAACTCACATCAAGGCACAGACTTGGCTAAACAAGAGATACACACACGCATACTGACACATTCTGAAATTATAACATACACAAAATCAAATCATATGGGGAGAACAAAGAATCAGAGGACGTCACAGATCTGGATGATGCGGTTTTGTCTCCGTAATAACTGTCATTGCCGCTCTCCTTCCTCCTGGTGCAATGCAGACACCCTGCAATGCTTTCCACCGGGAACACGTTCCTAAGCGTGACACAAGGAGTGATATTGTTCCTACTCGGTCATTATTCTCCTAGGAACATCTCACTGTTTCTGCACGGAAAGGGTCTTCTCGTATCTGGGAAAAATTGGGAGTGCTAAATACAAACTGCCCTAGAGAGGTTTTACTGGCACTGCCAGCACTTGCCACTCATTCTGTTTCGTACTCTTGCATTTTTCTGGCCAGCTCGTCCACCTGAGTGCTTGTGGAGTCTGCTTTTGGTATCATCAATGCATATTCCCCAATTTCGTTTCCCAAAGATATCAGTATAAGGAAGATTCAGAGAAAAATAGAATGCAAGGCTTTTGCTGTCGTTGTCATTCTAAAGGCCACATCTGGTAGTGGTCAGGGGATGGTGCTTGGGACCAGGCCAGGCAGGTGCTGCTTAGGGCCTCCAGAGCCTTTCTCAGTGGTGTTGGGGGTGAGGTACTCAAACCACAGGCTGGACATGGAGTCTTGAACATGCTTAATATGCAAGGGACGGCTCTACCACTTGAGTCCGCCTCAGTGACTATAGATTCAAGCTAGGGTCCATCCCCAGGGTGCAGCTGGCACATGCTCTACAAGTGCTCCTTATGTGGTATGTGGTAAGCAGATTCACGTTACCAGATTCATCTTACGTTCTTAAGTGCAAATGCAGAGGTTCCCAGACTCACTTGGCCTCCTGCCTCTTTTTTAGAGAAAAAGCATTCACGATCCCAGGGAGAGGTGCTTTCTTTCCTTCTTTCTTTTTTCTTTTTGGGTCACTCCTGGCGTACCCCTGGCTCTGCTCTCAGGAATTTTCCTGGTGGTGCTTGGGGGACCAGATAGGATGCCGGAGGTTGAACCCAGGTCGGCCGTGTGCAGGGCAAAGGCCCTACCCGCTGTGCTATCGCTCCGGTCAAGCTTTCTTTAAATAAGGACAAAGTGCCCCTCAGTTGTTCTCTGGCTACTGCCCTCTCAGATAACTCCAGCGTCCCAATTTGGAAACCTCTGTAGAACAGCATTCACACCTTCTAGAACTTTTCCACTTAATGTGATCCCCTAAAGTGTTAAGGGAATATGGGTGGATTTAAGCCTTTTTTCTAGAACCTACAGATCTTCTTAAATGTGCCAAGATATTAGTAGATTGGTAGTTAAAACAAGGGAAAGAGAAAATGGCGGGCATTAAGACAGCAACAAAAATTCATAGATTTTAAATTATAATAATGTGAATTAAAAACCATTTCCTTAATTTTTCAAAGTACAGATGAACATCCACAGGCTGACTTTTACTGAAGAAATAAGTTTAGTATGAGTTAGGTTCAAGAGTACTCTTCAAAAATTAAAAAGAAAAAGCACTTGGAAATCAAATACTAACTGTAAATTAAAGACTACGCAACTATACATTGCTTAAAGGTCTTTGAAAAGCTTGGTCTATGGTGGGGGCTTGATTAAAGTGATAAATCTCTCTATGAAAGGGAGATGAGCACATCAAAATTTCTCTTGTCCCTTTTTTTTTCTACAGTAATAATTCTAACTCACATCAAAGATCTTTTTATTTCTACATTCCAAAATCTCTTAAGTTTTTTATAACCTAGGCGTATGCAGATTCCACGGGGTGGACATCAGTGGGAAACCATGTTGGAAATTAGTGGCAGGAAACAGGGTATCTTGAAATCAATAAGATTGTATGTTCTATGCAGCTGTTAAGTGTTCAATTTAGATTAAAAATATGTTTATGGTTATTTGATCCTAGAGACAAGCATTGAAACACCAACTATTCTTTCATGCTTTTAAATTTTGCTAATTTTTTTTCAGAATGTATCCAGTAAGCAAAACTGAAAAATTATAAAACAGATCTGATTTGGAAATTTACCAAAACTATTTGCCATTTCAAAAACAAGTCATCAATTGCAACACAGCTCATAGTATGAGTCATCAATATCACATTCCTCTATTAGTGTGGCAATGATTTCTTATTCATGCAGCCTCTATGTTTGTGTGGAAGCAGTTCACTACCTTCCACATTTTTAATTATTCACATACCTGAACATTTTCACTGTGATTTCAATATTTTTTTGTAAAAAATTACTTTTATGAGGCTGGAGCAATAGCACAGCAGGTAGAGTGTTTGCCTTGTACTCGGCCAACCTGGGTTCAATTCCCAGCATCCCATATGGCCCGCTGAGCACTGCCAGGAGTAATTCCCACGTGAAGATCCAGGAGTAACCCCTGTGCATTGCCGGGTGTGACCCAAAAAGAAAAAAAATACTTTTATTTTCCTAGACATTACAATGTGCAATTTTTAATTATTCATTATATGACCCATGCTATCTTATCTAAATTTTCTTATTTATAAATTTCCATTCAGAATAGCAAAGTGGGGATATTACAGTGATTCTTATAAAAGGAATACATTGAAGGTAAAAGTCTCCTAAGGGTCTTTTTTTTAGAGTTAGAAACATAACAAAAAACTAAATCTAATAGACAACCATAGTTTATAACAGCAAAAAAGATAATTTAAAGGAGACCATATTCAATAATATAAAAAGGATTTAATGTGAATGGTATTAAGAATTAGAAAGCAGAATGATGATTTTCTGAATCAAACCTGGGTCTTTTACCAGTATTTTATAAGAACCTGCCCTCTTGGGCCAGGCAGATGCTCAAAGGCTAAGACCAGGAGTCACATGTAGGACCTCACGGTTGGGTTCCCAGCACCAAATATTACTCAGGTGATTTCAAGAGTAATTCCCCAACCCTATCACCAGACCATAAGTAAACACCAATCACCACCAAAAGCGATCCCCCAAACAAAAAGAATTTTAAAAAAGGAAGAAGAAGAGCACCACACCTGCAAGAGAACCAGCTGGAGATGTAAAAGTTCCGAACATAACAATGCTGCCTCTGGTCCACAACTCCCATGAATGTGTAGAAGCATTCCAACTGGGGCAGAGGGCCGAATCAGCAACACTTCTGGTTCTGTTTGTCCTGTCTGTCTTCAAAACACTTCTTCAAAGTATCTCCCTTGTTTTTTTTTTTTCTTCTCCAACTCACGTCTGACCTACCCTCTAAGAAGTGAGAACAGAAGGAGCTTTACCTCCTCATCCTTTCTCAACACGCTGTACCTTTTTTAATTCATTCTTTTGGGAGTTTTGAGTATCACCTCAGAGTAAATTGAAGAATGGAGGGAACCATGTCTCAGGCCTCTTTGCCCCCATCATGTACCCAGCAAATTCCTTTTCCCCGAGGGTGATTCATAGTTGGTCAGTGGATACAGAGAAGGCTGTCAGAGACATAACATTTACTCTGGCAAGAACAGGATGGACAAATGCCAGTAAGACTTTTGAAAGGGACTTTTTCCTTTCCTTTAATAATTCATTTCTACTTCCTTATGTAATAAGAATAGGATAAGCATGGATCCATTGAACAAAGTTCAAATCCTGATTCAGTCATTTATACTACGTAACCTCAAGCAAATTCCTCAAAGGTCTGTGTCTTAGTTCCCAGTAGAAGACAATGAAAACCTTATGAGGATGTTACAACATAATGGTTTCAGAGCATATTGCAAACTCTCTGGAATATGGCTATTATCAAGTATAGCTCATTTCCAGTGTGGTGGTTTAGAAGCTATCCTTATTTTATTAAAAATCATCTACATGTGATTGCACCATACAAACTACATCATATATGAAATGGACTCCAGACTTTGAAATCGAAACACAAAGAACTGTAATACTGAGTCAAATGAGACTTAAAATACAGCTGACAAATTTCAATGGGCAAATCTCACATCGATTGTTTTCACATGGGGTTTAGTGTGTAGTAGAAAAATAAAATTGTTTTTAAAGGCCAAAAGTCGTACCTCAGGAATGAAGTATAGAAATTCATTATGAAAAATAATAGTTCTACCAACCAATTCTATTAGGAAAGTCTTACCTACATTACTTTTTAAATACGGACAAACAAAAATATTTTCAAAGCCCAGAGATACCCAAAGGCAAACATAGTCATCTGTTTTAACTAGTCATTGCTTCTTCCACCTTTCCAGGGGAAATTCTATATATCATCTACAGAAATGGCATATATCAACTAACGTGTGACTCTTTACATGCATGTTCTCTGGCTTATACTAGAATATGCTTCCTATTTCCAAATGAAAGTCCCAGAACTACAGTAAAACACTATTTCTCCATTTGAACACTAATGCAATGCTGTTTTATTTTAGGCGTAACGCTCAAGCAAACTCACAAATCCCGAGGAACCATGGCCAGTCATGTCTAGCCAATAACGCCTGATGACTCAATGCTGAGGCCTGCTGATATGACGCTGCTTGGGCTAGGTGGCACTGCAGGGGAGGGTATGCGATGGCGGGAATTGAATTTGTACCTTACACATGAGCTCTAGTCATCTGAGCGACAACCCTGACCACATTATACTGTGAACCTACTCAGTCAGTTTTTGTGGCAGGATGGCATTATATGGACCACCTGACAGACCGCCAAATCTCGAGTGATCTCCACGTGGTGTTAATACTCAGTTGACTTCCTGTGGCTTGGAGAGGAAACTGCAATTGCACAGAAGCTCCACACAAGGCAAGTTCGACAGCTGATGAACCCTAACATGGATGTGGGCTGAAGAAGCTGGGGCGAAGCAGTGCTTAGGGAAAATCCAGTGGTGCCAGGAAGAAAGCAGGTGATGTGGCAGCTGGTGATGTGGCAGCAGGAAGACAGGCAGAGTGCTCCAGGGTGAAGAGGCAGCAGCCACCGAGAAGGCGCTGCCTGGGT
This sequence comes from Sorex araneus, assembly GCF_027595985.1. NCBI lineage: Eukaryota > Metazoa > Chordata > Mammalia > Eulipotyphla > Soricidae > Sorex > Sorex araneus. Next base: position 282,400,083 of record NC_073313.1, read on the forward strand.
ACACGGGGACTGTCAGGAAGTCAAGGCTTAATTTCAGTTACTCATAGCCTGGGGAACATGGCACAGAATGGGAGTTTCTCTCACGCGGGTTCAGTTTAGAAGTGTCTTTGTTCGCTTTAGTGCCTAAAGCAAGAATCGCTGCCAAGCAGTTCCAGCAAAACCAGAGATGCCATGCTGTGCCCTGAGGAATGGTCCCAGAGCTGCAGGGGTGGGAATGCAGGACTGTCCCACGGAGACAGGACAGTCGGGGGAGGAGCACTAAAGAAAAGGCAGGAGCTACAGTGCGTGCTTTCCTACCTTTCCATGGCATTTCCACTCAGGGGCTGCACTGCTCTCTCGCACGCATACTCACGGGCACACATGAACCACACACCTACACATGCAATGGCTACTTGTCTGGTTAGAAAAGTAGCACTTAAATCCAAAGCTGAGCCACTACTCGTATGGTGAGATATATATATATATATATATATATATATATATATATATATATAGGCAGAGTCTCTTATATATATAGGTGCCTATATATATAAGAGACTATATATATAAGAGACTCATCTTGCCCGCATGCCTGGCTGTCTTCCCCAGGGCTCCTCGGAGGGGATGGGCTCCAGCTTCCCTCCCAACCCTGAGCAGAGCTCCCGGCAGTCCAAGACCACCAGAACCTAGCTGCAGCCATGCTGGAGGCCCCTCTGCACATGTTCGGACAGGCCTCATGCGTGAAGGTGCCTGCAGAGGAACCCAGGTGTGTGTAATCCCATCAACAGCCAACATCCAGAGAGACTTAAAAGCAAGCTCCCAGAAGCACGTGGCCGCTTTGCGGCCATGCGATATCCTTAGCCTACTTCTCCCTTTGGGAGAAACTGGCAATCTTCTGAGAGTTTCCTGCCCACATGGGACAGCCTTGCAAGCTTCCCATGGTGTATTCGTATGCAAAATCCAGTAACAAGCTGGAGCTCATTCATGACACTGAAGAGCCCCTAGTGCAACACAATTAGGAGGGCCGAGTCCAGATAGACTTCTAAGATCTCAGGGAACAGACGAAATGAGATGTTACTGAGCCCGCCCGAGAAATCGGTGATTAACGGGATATTGTGATTGTGTGATATATATATGTATATATAAATATCACTGCTCCAGTGCTCAGAGATATCCCTGGCCCCCAATTATTGTTCCTTAGTAAGTCAAATCATTCAAATCATTCATGGCAACGGGACGCTGCTATATCTGGGTGCTCTACTGCATTTTGCAAGGAGTAGGGAAGGAGAAAGCTGGGATTCCTAACGGCAAGCTTTGTATCTAATTTGGCAGACAAAATAGAGTCAGAGAAATTAATTTTAAAAGGAAATATATATGTGTGTATATATATACCATGTGTATGTATATGTACATATGTATACTGTGACATATAATATATATCACATACATATGGTATAAAGTGAAGGCTGGAAATAATTATATAGCAAAGAAGTTATGAATAGGATGAAAATCATAGTTCACAAAAACTGTTAGTAAATAAAAAGTGGGAGAAGCCAAGCTTCGGCCTAACCTCACCCAGCACTGTGGAGTTACAGTTCTGGAGTGGAGTTCAAAGAGTAATTATAGAGAACTGAGTTAAATTCTGTAAGTGGTAGTTAGAGCATTTAATGTGATAATCTATTTAGGCATTGTGCTTCTTCTTTCTAAGAGGGAATTTTTACAGCAAGCATTTTTTTAAAAGTGAGGCTGCAGATATGTCAGTTGAAAAATGAATTTTATTAATAAACCAAGTATGCAAGCTTCTCAAATGTTCCCTAAAGCTATTTCAGAGTATCATAAATAAATATAACTGTGTGCTCCAGAATGAGAGCATCAGGAAAGAGTAGGTCAGCATCTCCCAAACTTTTTGAGCTAACTCCATAGATTTTTCACATTACTTGTTGAAGGGAAAGACTCCCAAAAGAGTGCTCAGATCCTTGGGGCCAGGCCAGGAAATTCGTGCCCTAGAAGTAGAGTTCATTCCTCAGGCTCGGTGTGGCGATACAGTGCTCAGTGCTCCTTGGAGCAACAATGCTAAGGGCGACATGGAGCATGCCCAACAGTGCTCAGGGAGCTGTAATGTGCATGGTACATTACTCAGGCCTCAAGTGCTCCTGGCATGTGCTCCAGCACTGAGATAGCCCTGGCCCCTGATTACTGTTCCTTAGTAAGTCAAATCATTCATGTTAATGGGACGCTGCTATATCTGGGATGCTCTACTGTGTTTTGCAAGGAGCAGGAAAGGAGAGAGCTGGTATTCCTAACGACAAGCTTTGTATCTAATTGGGCAGACAAAATAGCGTCAGAGAAATTAATTTAAAAAGGAAATAAATTCTAACACTTTCAAAATAAGTACCAGTGGTGATGATACTGATGGTGAAAGATAACAATGGCATTAACATAAAAAGAAAAGGTTCAGAGGGAGGGAATAAAAGCTGTGCTGAGATAGGAATATTTCTCTCTTGATCCCCAATTTTTTTCTATAAGATTAAAGTACCAGAATGCAGAACCCTTGATTACCAGTCGGGACACACAGCTCTTCGGACCAAGAGCCTTGGTTCACTGGAGGAAGGGCAGTGAGAAGTGTGACACATGCTCAGCATTCTTCCAGCCTGGCTTGATGTGTGATGCCTGACTGGAAGCGGTTATTTTTCTTACTGTTATTGCAAATCTCATAGAGGGATAACAGTTTATACTTAGAACATATTTGTCTTTAAGTCTAGAGAAATGCTGTGTGGGTTGCACATAGGTTCACATATACGGTAACAACAACACGAGGCAGCCACCATGACATCAGTGTTGTCATACATGAGGAACCAACACAGAGGTTAAACATCTGGTTTCTACACAAATAGCATGCTTAAGGCTGAGTTGATTTTTAACATAATATCATTGGATGGATAAGACAGTTCCACCTTTTGTAGCTCCTGAGAACGTTTATAGAAAAGGCAACATTCTCATCCAACACTGAGCAAAAAAATTTGTAAATAGGGAGTGATGATTATTTGAGGAGTGGAGTGAATAATTGGACAGTGAATGGTGGCCTTCTACAGCCCATCTAGAAAGGCTACTGCAGCATTTTGGCAAGGGAGAGAGGCATCCAAATTTCCTGACAGATTTACTTGGCGGGGCTGGGTGAGCAAAACAATGAAACACACTTGCAGGAAAACCATGTTGGAAATCCAGGGTGTGTCCCTGCCCTACAAACTCAGATCCTGTTTGGGCATCTGCAGAGGAAATATTTAGCTAATTCTTAGAGCAAGGCCACAGTGATATAATTTCTAGGAACTTAAATCAGTAAGGTAAAACAAATAAGATTTGGCATTTTCAAAGCTGGCGTTCCAAATGCTGTTTGAAATGCTCTATCGAGGGTGATCTATCCCATTCGAGCATATACAGGCCATCATGAGGCCATGTTTACAGACAGAAATACCCAGAGACAGCAACCCCAGGTCTCGTCCCCTGAATCACAGATTCAGAAGAAACAGTCTGGATTCATGGACAGGTCGCAGTTTGCAGTGCTAACACTTTCAGCATGTTCTGCTTTAACGTGAACTGAGAACTACCTACAAGATGTGATGTTCAAGTAAGTTAGTTAAATTGTTCCCCAAATCTGGAAGATCAGAGTTGTGAGTTGTGAGTTGAACATCATGACTTCTTGGTGCAACAATTCTTCCTTGTGATCCATGCCCTTGTGTAAAGTTCTGTTGCAGAACCCAAGACCATAAATCAGTGAGAGAGTTCGGTGGTCAGGGTGATGCATGTGGACAGGGAGATCGACCTTGATTCTAATTCTGGGCCCAGCTCTCTATAGTTAGGTGTATTTGAATAACTTCATTCTGGATGTTTCAAAGAGAAATACAGTCACACTGATCTTAAAATTGGGGTGAAGTTATAAAGTTTCAGCAACAGCTGATTCCGAGGCATGTGAGGTTCTTGCAATATGGAGATAATGTTATAGGCGTGTAGAGAGTATAGGCCCAACACTGTTAAACATCCTGGCATGCAAGAAACAACACCACAGAAAATGGCAGGTGAGAATGAGGCTGGAGAGATAGCACAAGCTTTGCCTTGCAGGCAGCCAACCCAGGTTCAATTCCCACCACCCATTTAGTCACCCAAGCCTCACCAGGAGTAATCCCTAAGCAGAGAGCCAGAATTCAGTTTTGAAAATTGTTAGGTATGGACACAAAATACAAAATAATAATAATAATAATAATAATAATAATAATAATAATAAATTCAGAAGCCATGGTTAAATATAACACTGTAGTACTGTTGTCCCATTGCTCATCGATTTGCTCGAGCGGCCATCAGTAACATCTCCATTGTGAAACTTGTTACTGATTTTGGAATATAGAATATGCCACAGATAGCTTGCCAGACTTTGCAATGCAGGCAGAATACTCTCGGTAGCTTTCCAGGCTCTCCGAGAGGGATAGAGTAATCGAACCCGGGTCGGCCACGTGCAAGGCAAACACCCTACCCGCTGTGCTATCACTCCAGTCTATGTATATATATATATATATATATATATATATATACATATAATATATATATATACCCCATCCCGAGCAGCGCCCCCAGCTGCCAAAGACCACCAGAACCTAGCTACAGCCATGCTGGAGGCCCCTCTCCACATGTTCAGACAGGCTTCATGCATGAAGGTACCTGCAGAGGAACCCAAGTGTGTGTAATCCCATCAACGGCCAACATCCAGAGAGAGACTTAAAAGCAAGCTCTCAGAAGTGCACGGCTGCTTTGCATATCATGTAGCCTGCTTCACCCTCTGGGAGAAACTGGCAGTTTTCTGAGAGTTTCCTGCCCACATGGGACAGCCTTGCAAGCTTCTCATGGTGTATTCATATGCTAAACCCAGTAACAAGCTGGATCTCATTCCCCTGACCCTGAAAGAGCCCCCAGTGCAACATCATTGGGAGGGCCGAGTCAAGATAGCCTTCTAAGATCTCAGGGAAAGGACAAAATGACAGGTTACTGAGCCCGCCCGAGAAACCGGTGATTAACAGGATTTTTGTGATTTGTGATGTGTGTATATACATATACACATATATGTATACTATGGTTGAAATAACTAACGCTAGGGAGCATTAAATATTAACATTCTACCTCAGGTTTATCATATGCAGTTTTTGTGAAATAGTTGAGGCCAAAATTTTAAATAGTAAAGACTAAATAATAGTAATGCTTCTTAATACCAGGGAAGAAATATGATTTCAAATTACATAACTGTAGTATTCTTTTGGGAATTATTTTTATGACCCTGTTCTACACTAAATAAAATAAAAAATTTAAATGCCACTTAAAACTATTGGTAACTGAAATTATCATTCTGGCATCAAGTCCCGAGGGTTTCCAGCAGATTTGATGTATCCACAGGGTGCACAGGAAGACTTAGTAGAAGTGTGTGTGTGTGGGGGGGGAGCCCAGTAAGGTCTCCATTTGTCCTAGCCCTGAATTTTAGCAGCCTCTCTTTACTCGTCCTTCCCAACAGTGCCACATTAGAGACCTTCAGGTTCAAGAGAATGAGACCCATCACTGTTACTGTGTTTGGCATATGAATACGCCACATGGATATAGTAAGACAATGCAATACAAAAGTACCAATACTTTTATTTTTTCTTTTCCAATTTAAATCCTATTTATTTTTCTTGGATATCTATCCTGGCTCTGTAAAAACAGAAATGTCAAGAGATGGCATCCTTTAAGTAAAATAGCATATACACACATGGGTATGTATGTATGTGTGATGTATGTATTTTAATTAATCTTAAATAAAGTCAGAACATTTGCAACAACACAGGTGATCCTGAAGAACACTGGTGCATTAAAAAAGTGTATCAAAAATCTGTAAGATATTGCGTGGTAACACTTCTATGTGGAAAATGTCTTGAAAGTAAACTCAGAACAATAGAGCAGGATGTGATTGCAAGGTGTTGAGATGTGAGGAAAATGTAGAATAGGTGAAAAAATGACACAAACTTCAAGTTATACAGTCAATAAGATTTGAGGATCTAACATACAGCATGGAGACTGCCACTGAGAGAAACTGGAACTGTGTAAGTAAAATTTTCTCAGTTATTAGATTTTAATACTTTTGTATAAAAAATTAAATATGTGAAAACTGATGTAGTAGTATAATGTGGGAATCCTCTCAACCTCTCTCTTTCCATATATATGTATATATATAGAGAGAGATGCACACATGCACACATATGTAACATAGCATGGGCTAAAATTGTACTATTTTATTTGCCAACTATATTTCAGAAAAAGTCAAGTGGAGATACAGTCTTTCTTTTATCATTTACAGGATGGTTGTATAGTCTGTGTTAATCAAACCGCTCATGGCCAAGTGTAAGCCACCAAGGTTCTGATATCAATACATTAAGTATATCCCATAACTATATCAAAACTTTAAAGCTCTGTATCATTTGGAATATCCAATCAAGTACTGGATACATCTGTGAATTTTCCCATTCATATTCTTCATCAGGTTGAAGAAGGTTTGTCTTTTGTTTCTTAGTTTTTTTTTTTTGGTGGGGGGAAGTGGAGGTGGAAGAGACACTGGCAATGCTCAGGGGTTACTCCTGACTCTGTACTCAGGAAATACTCCTGGTAGTGCTCTGGGGACCCCATACAGGGTACTGGCAATTGAACCTAGGTTAGCAGTGTGCAAGAGTAAATGCTCTACCCACTGTACTATCACTCCAATGCTATATTTTTATTATTTTTAAATAGACTGCTTGTTGGCTTGCTTAAATCAGGTCTGAATTCTGTACTCTGTAAATGCCTTTTTTGTTTTATTTGTCTTTAGAGCTACACCTAGTGCTCAGGACTTACTCCTACCTCTGTACTCAGGGATCACTCTTGTCAGACTTGGGGAACCATATATTTTTTTAAATTTTATTTTATTAAATCACCGTGTGGAAGATTACAATGCTTTCAGGCTTAGGTCTCAGTTATACAATGCTGAAACAACCATCCCTTCACCAGTGCCCATATACCACCACCAAAAAGAAAAAAAACCCACACAGTACACCTCCCATCCCCCCCACCTTGTAACTGATAAGTTTCATTTTACATTCTGTTTACTTTGATTACATTCAATATTTCAACACAAACCTCACTATTGTTGTTAGGAGTACCCCACTAGATTCAGACCTACTGTGAAGACAAATAAGGTCGCGTGGCCGCAGTAGCGGCCACACAGTTTTGAATTTCTGTACTTTAACAAGAAGTCCAGGGAGATTTCTTCCAGATATTAGATAATTGCAGGCTTGAAAACTCAATCTGTGGTCGCCTTAATATGGCGGCCACCGCACCCTTCATCCCCGGAGAGAAAGAGGCGAGAGAGAGAAATACCTTTCCCCTCCTGGGCGGGCACAGGGCCGAGGCTTAGTTCTCACGCTGGAGACATTCTGCGAGGAGTTGCCCATGCCAAAAGAGGTTTTGCTGGGTCTGGATTCATGCTTGTGCAGCTGTGGAGAGGCCGCACATGCATGCGGCCGTGGGGAACCATATTTAAGGCCAAGTATCAAAGCTGGATCAGCTGGGAAAAGCAAAGTATAAGCCCTGTACTATATCTCTGGTCCCTGGAATGCATGTTGAGAAACAATCTTTTCATCTGGTTTAATAATTCAGTGAATTTCAGTGATGTATTTTCCAACATTGTATTTTAAATCCTCATTAGTAATAGTATTTTAATAAATAAACATACTTAACATTTTTTTCTAGAACTTTTTATCTAAATTTTTGAGAAAAACTTTAGTAAAATTTCCTTTCACTTAAATTACTTCAAATCTAAAATATAAGGTTAGAGAGTGAGAAGTGTTGCTAAGAGTTTGGAGAAACTCTAATCCTCATAAATTGATGGCTAGAATGTCTAAAGGTAAAGGTACTTTTGAAAATAGCCCTGCAGATTTTCAAAACATTAAATAAAGACATACCTTCTAACCCAGTAATTCCACTCTTATGTATGTACTCAAGATAATTAAATATATACATTAAAAAAACTGGTTCATGAATATTTATAGCAGCATTCTTCACAATAGCCAGAATGTAAAAGCATCTTAAATATCCACCAACTCATGAATGTTTAAATAAAATGTGGTATATTCACAAAGCCAAATATTATTCAGCCACAAAAAAGAAAAACATTTACAGATGTTACAAATTAAGGTATTATGAATTATAGTGATTTCATTATTCTGAATAGGAAAATCCATAAAATCAAAAAGTAAGTTAATGGTTACCAGGGTTTGAGAAAGCGGTCTGGAAGTGACTACTAAGATTTCTTTTTTAGTTGAGGAAAATTGAAGTTAGAAAGTCATAATAGATTTACAACCTTTTGAATATGTTAAAATTTACCTAACTATTCACTTTAAAAGTTAATTTCCTGGAATCAGAGAGACAGTGCAGTGGGAAGGCATTTGCCTTGGATGTGGCTGGCCCAGCTCCATCCGCAGTATCTCCTATGGTCCCATAAAGAACAGGTAGAATTGATTCCTGAGCACAGAGCCAAGAGCAGACCCTGAGCAGTGTTAAGTGCCCCCTCTCACAAACAAACCCTGTAAAAGTGAATTTCCTATTATGTGAATTATATCTGTTTAATAAAGTCATTATTTATATGGATAAAAATATACATCACTGATTTTTTCAAAGATATATATTTATTATTTTCAAGATGCACTGAATCTGGAACTAGAAGACATACTGCACTTTGGCTCCTGTTAACATTCTATTTGAGCAAATAAAAACTTGAGATCTAAAAAAAAATGTAATGAGAGTGTCTTAACCCCACACCTGGCTGTCTTCACCAGAACACTTCGGAGGGGGTGCGTTGAGTTTCCTTCCCTGCCCTGAGCAGAGCCCCGGCAGCCGAAGACCTCCAGAACCCAACCCTAGCCATGCTCAAGGCCACTCTCCACACGTTCGGATGAGCCTCACTCATGAAGGAACCGGCAGAGGAACCCAGGTGTGTGGGACTCGGGGCTGAGATCTCCAAGGCTGCTCAGATCGGGACTGGGCTCTTCCACCCAGATCCCCCATTTTCCAGTAGCTAGGCAGTCACACCCACAAACTGCCCTGGGCTGTGTAATCCCATCAATGGCCATCATCCAGAGACTATAAAACCAAGCTCCTGTAATCAACATCTAATAGCCTAGTTCTCCCTCTTGGAGAAAATGGAAAGCTACCGAGAGTTTTCCTGTCTGCATGGGAGAACCTGGTAAGCTCCCCGTGTCGTCTTCATGTGCCAGATACAGAAACAATGATGGGTCTCATTCTCCTGACTCTGAAAGAACCTCTAATGCGGCACCATTGTGAAGGATGAGTAAAGAGAGGCTGCTAAAATCTCACGGCTAGGATGAATGGAGACATTATTGAGCCCGCTCAAGCAAATCAAGGATCAACAGGATGATAGTGACAGTAATAGTGATGAGGCATTATAATTACTTATATGCATAAACCAATTTAAATTTATGTAATAGCACATAGATTCAGTGAACTATAATTTCTATACTTCCTTGAAATGAATTTAAATCAGGAATCAAGTAATACATTTATAGTAATAAATATTACAATCATTTTTGTCCATATTAGTGACTCTTCAAATGTCCATCTAAAATACAATTATTTCCAAGGCATTACATGTCTTAGTGAGAAAGTATGTCAGGCACTTTCTACTGAAAACCCTCATAAGTTTAAACTCCTGCAAGTTGTGGGATGGAGGGTTTTGAGATGAGTTCCTGGTGTGAATTCTGAAGTTTTTGGTTTAGTATTAAAGTCTGAAACTCTTAAAAAAAATAATTAATTTAAAAAAATTAAAAATGTAATGGCTTTCCCAAAATCACAGAGCTAATTACATTGAAATGAATATGAAAGTTACTTACAGTTCTGAACTGCTTCTAGAACCACTGTTTAATACATAAAATGTTGAAAGCAAAAGCCAAATACAAAATACAAAACAAAATCCCAGAGCAGCATCTTCACTGGTTCTGCTTAGTCTACTCTCAAAATAATGTTGTTACATCTGCATTTTTAAAACTTTTAACAAATAGCCTTTATGATAGATAATAGTAATAAAAGTAATAATAGTAATAAAATAATAGTTATAAAAGTAATAATAGCATGAAGAAATTCATATCACTCTCAAATAGTGACTCATATTAAAAAATCCTGAATAAACTTTATCCTCCTGACTTTACAGATGAGAAAGTAAACAGTGAGCAAAGGTATTTGACTCCATGAAATAATTATAAAGAGACCACCCAGCGCATTCAGGGCAGGGAAGTATGATCAAGACAGAAACGCAACATCAGCTCTGCCCTCTTTCAGGCTCATTTTCAGTCTCAGTGAGTCAGGAATCTAAGATTAAGGATACCTTTCTCTCCTTCCCTCCTGATGCCCTTCATTTCCCCCTACTTTCTCTCTCCCTCCATTTTCGACTTTAATTAACAAGCTGACTTTTCTAAGTTGTCAACCCTTTGGGATAAGTACAATAAAATCGGATTGAACAATTTGAAATCTTTAGTCTTATTTTAAACAAAATAACTGAGTCTTCAAAACCAAATCGAAGAAAATAAATACTGGGAAATTTATATACCAAAAAGGCAGGAATGATCAAATCTGGAACAGAGAAAGTCTGTGGGATCCATGGACAAAACTGACAACTCTAGGACTTTCAGGCTCACCCAGTTCATGGTCCTCCTTAACATTACACCCAGATCAGGGAGTCACGGTGCCAGGAAAGAGCACACAGGCTATAGATTCTTTTCATTCATTTGTTTCTGGAGAAGTGTCTTAAGAAGAATTATTTTATTTTATTTTATTTTATTTTATCGAATCACCTTGAGATACAGTTAGAAATTTTCATGTTTGAATTTCAGTCATACAATGATCAAACACCCATTCCTCCACCAGTACATATTTTCCACCTCCAATGTTCCCAGTATCCATCCCCCATCCCATTCTCCCTCCTGCCTCTATGGCAGATAATTTCCCCCATACTCTCTCTCTACTTTGGGGCATTATGGTTTGCAATACAGATACTGAGAGGCTATCACGTTTGGTCCATTATCTACTTTCAGCACACATCTCCCATCCTGAACAATCCCTCCAGCCATCACTGACTTAGTGATCCCTTCTTTATCCCAGCTGACACCCCATCACCACCACACAGACACACACACAGACACACACACACAATCATGGAGCAATCATCCTGGCTCTTGTGTCTACTGTCATTGGCCATCAATCTCAGATTCTTACATTTGGGCAAATCCAAAAGATCTATCTAGATTAATGCTGTTCAACACTATTTATTTAAAAATATACAATTTGCTCTCCCATGAAGACACACGAACAACTTGCACTATTTACATCATCAGGAGCTTGAAAAAATCAGTGCCTTGGCTCTTTAGTTTCATAAATTTACAAAGAATTAATATTTTTGAGGATTTTGCTTGGATTGTTCCATCCTGATATAAAATAGCCAGCTGGTTTCTGTTTGCCACTCAGCTAGAGCAATGAGGAACATGGATTACTTAACTCCTATTCTGTAAATTCTTTCTTTTTTTTTAGAATAAGCAAAAATCAAAACTCTAAGCATATAACCACAATTGTTAGGAAGTCTCCAGAAGTCTATGCCATTAATAAACTTTCTGAAAAGGGGTCAGGGGCAGGGGCACCAAACAAATGTCTGTCATGTATAAATCCTAGTCTCTGCTAATTGCCTCCAGATACAAAAGAAAATACAATAAAATAAGAATGCAGATGAAAAATTACCTACAGAAAAGGCAATGCTCAAAGCAGTCATTCCAATGCAGTAACTATTGGACTTGATTAAACATTAAAATAGGTCTGTCTTTCACTTCTTGCTCCTGCCATCAGCACGTACAAAGAAAAAAATCTGTTTTTGAAAGATGCCTCACAACCAGCTCTTAATTTTGTACTATAACAAAGAAAGGTAGAATCAGAAATAGTGCAGTCAGTGGAGGAGCTTAAAATGGTGACAGTGTCAATTACGAACACTAGCCCATGCATTTGCTCAGAGAAACTTCGAGACAGTGGGATGCTAAGTGACGAGAGTAAATCTCTAAAGACCCACAGCTTTGGTGTCATCCAGATTTCTGGAGCTATTCCGAAAATCCTAAAACTACATGGAGACTCAAGAATTATCCTTGCCCCACATTAACACATATGGCGCTATTACAAGAGAAGCAGGATCTTAAAATCGTGTTGGTCATAAATATGCATACTCATGTAGGAAATCATATGAAAAAACTTATCTAAATGGACTGCAGATTTTGAAAGGTGAAGTCTTAGACTACATATTGAGAAATCTCATATTTATCTCGTAATGACTTAGAAGAGGAAATAAGCTCTATAAAGAAACAGAAAAATTAGTGAAAATACTGAATTATTTTACATAGTATATCGTATTCTCACATGGTATATTCTTGTTAACAAGAGTTGCATAAAGTTGTTTCCAAAATGCTTCATGTGTCAAAAGAAGATGCATTTCTTATTTATTTATTGTCTCTGTTATCTAGCCAGTTTTATAAACATATAATTTTACCAGAGTAAGTTATCCAGATTTTTGACATTATTATATGTTTGATTGCACAAAATTTGATAGAAATAAGAAACTAAAATAAAGAATATGCAGTCAAATATTTTTTTAAAAATACAAATAACATCTAAAGATTATTTTCCATTATAAATCATTACATAAACATATCTTATGATCATAAAATTGTATGCAATGACATATAGTATGCCAAGGGTAATGAAACTTTGGTGGTGGGACTAAAACAACTATACACATGTGAAGATATTAAGCTTTGAAAGATTATAATAAACATTTCAGAGACAGTCACTTCACCTACTTTAAAAAGAATACAGATTTTGTTTTTCCAACGTAATACTCAATATAGTAGCACTGAATATTTACATATTTAACATTAGAAAACATAATGCAAACAAAACCACAAGTGATTATTTCCAAGAAAATTACCTTTCTATTGAGCAAAAATTGTAGCTTATAAGTCAAAATACAAAATAATAATAGTACTAGCAGATTCCTTTCAGTCCTTAAATTGACCCTATTGTCTTCATTTTCAGATGAGTAATAATAAGCTACAAAATTAAAATGATCTTTGACAAACATTTAATAACATATTTTAAAAAATGAGCATGCATCTTCATGCATCAAAAATGGTATGTTCATTAAAGGACTCTTATCATTGCTTATACGCATTATAAAGTGTTTCAGTACTCAGGTGAAGTTGTTGCACAATGCATTTCAATGGCTGTTTCACAAATGCAAAAATAACCTAAAGAGTTGTCCTGTAAGGATGAAAACTCAGTTCTCTGTCCCAGTTATTTCCCAGTTATTTCTAGAAATCATGACAAATCCAACATGCTTATTACAATAAGTGTGAGTTATGTTACTTGAGAATTTGTAGAGTAAAACCAATGTACAGTAGTGTCAAAATGTCTTATGCTCGTATGTTCATCGCAGCACTGTTTACAATAGCCAGAATCTGGAAAAAACCCGAATGCCCCAGAATGGATGACTGGTTGAGGAAACTTTGGTACATCTATACAATATACAGCTGTTAGAAAAAAGGAGGTCAAGAATTTTGTAGTCAAGTGGATGGGCATGAAAAGTTTCATGCTGAGTGAAATGAGTCAGAAAGAGAGAGACAGACATAGAAAGATTGCACTCATCTATGGTATATAGAATAACAGAGTGGGAGACTAACACCCAAGAACTGTAGAAATAAGTACCAGGAGGTTGACTCCATGGCTTCGAGGCTGGCCTCACGTTCCGGGGAAAGGTCAACTCAGAGAAGCGATCACCAACTACATTGTAGTCGAAGGCCATGTGGGGGAAAGGAGTTGCGGGCTGAATGAGGGCTAGAGACTGAGCACAGCGGCCACTCAACACCTTTATTGCAAACCACAACAGCTAATTAGAGAGAGAAAACAGAAGGGAATGCCTTGCCACAGTGGCAGGGTGGGGTGGGGGGGAGATGGGATTGGGAAGGGTGGGAGGGACACTGGGTTTACGGGTGGTGGAGAATGGGCACTGGTGAAGGGATGGGTTCCCAAACTTTGTATGAGGGAAGTATAAGCACAAAAGTGTATAAATCTGTAACTGTACCCTCACGGTGATTCTCTAATTAAAAATAAATAAATTTAAAAAAAAAATGTCTTATGCTCAAGAAACTTTCCTTTTCTCTATACTCCCTCTCTGGACATCTTTGCAACAATCCCTGAATTTGTAAATAGAATATAAATGTGATATTAAATGAGAGTAAATTTTGGTTTTGTCTACTTGGAAATACTTTTCCAAAATGATTTTAAATTTTAGTGTTTAAAACAATGCTATTTAGGTATTGCAATTTTCAAATTGTATTCCTTTATTAATAAGAAATCAGGAACATGTCTCTGACATTTGTTGTTTTCCTATTTTTATAGGATTCAATCCTTCCTTGTAGGTGTCATGTCTGGAACTATAGTCTTATTTATCTGTTTGGATGGGACAAATAGGTTTTATTATCAAGATTAGAAAGAAGACTTTCCTAATTGGAAGCAATAAAACTGTAGAACCTTTACACTTTTGCACTGTAAAAGAAATGATGACTATAATAAAAAAAAAGGCATCCCGCAGATAAGGAAAACACATTTGCTCACCACTCATCTGACAGTGGGTTAACATCCAAGATATATAAAGCATTTGTAACATTTAAAAACGACAGCAAAACCAACAACCCCCCCTTACAAAGGGAGGTAGAAATGAATAAATATATTTTTGAAAAAAGAAAAATGCAAATAGCCAGCAATTTTTAAAAATTCTCTTGATCACTTATTAGAGGAATACAAATTCAAACAAGATATCACTTCCCATCAGGAAGATTGGAACACATTAATAAAGAGTCAGTGTTGCCATTACGGTCAGAGAAAAGGAAGCCTCATGCACTGGGGCTCAGAATGTAAACTGGTTCGATCTCTTTGGAAAATAATGTAGACACTTCACAGCAATATGCAACTTGAGTTCCCATATGATTCAGCAATTCTACTTCTTGACACTCATTCCAAAGGTCCAAGACCTCTGTTCCAAAATGACATTTCTTCAAAACGACATTTCTGCTTTTCTCCCCTACCTTCACTGCAGAATAACTCGTGCTGAAAGGTCAGGAAACACTGCTAGTAACCAAAAAAGGGTGAGTGCATACAGAAATGATGGCATGTATACACACTGGAGTACAATTCAGTTATAAGAGAAAGAAGCGATCATGCGACTTGCTGTTACATGGATGGAACTGGATGTCAGTAAGCTGAGTAAAGTTGGCCAGAAGTTGAAGAACAGAAATAAAGAATTACAGAGAACAACAAATATCCAGTGGTTTCAAATATCATATAGAACTGAGCTTCCTTGGGGAAGGGGCGAAAGGATGGGAGGAGTAATTGATAGAGAAATGCAGGCACTCTGGTTTGGTGGGTATGGAATTCAAATGATGTATGCATGAAATTATCATTACAGCACTGTAAATAATTCTACCTTAACAAAAGGGGAAAATAAAGAAAATAAAAGAATGCGCCTTTAAAGGAATGAAAACTGAGATAAAACTCAGGGATCTTTCTATGAAATTATGTTGCTATTTGGAACAGAAGCGTTCCAAATATAGCAAAGGTCAAGTGAAGCTAAAGATTTTCAATAAATAATAAAACCGGCTATAGGTTTATGTTTACTCTATGCCAGCTGATTTAAATATATCATGTGACTCAAATCTTAGCATAATTCAATGTTGTATGAATCATCTGCTTCTCCTTTCCCAGCTTACAACTTGGGCAGATGAAGATATTACAGACTATACTTTTTTAGGTTGCAAATTAAGAGCTTGAGTTCATACCACAATTTGTCAACCACTGATGCTGTATATGTAGGTATGAAACTTCTGTCCTAAATTTACTTTGGTTAAGCTCTTTTAAGACCAGGTAGTATCATAAAGTTTCTTCCTGTCTGATATGTCAGGAAAAATCAATACATTTCACAGAGCATTGTGACAAAAATATAAATCCCTAGTTACTTATGATCATGTCTGTTCTATGAATACATATGTAATTGCCTATCACAATGAGTGCATTTTCATAGAAGAATCAATTCTTTTGATTGGCATCTTTCTTCTTGTCTAAGTGTCTAATTACAATTGGTGATAGGCTATATTAACTATATTATAATAACTGAACTAGGAACACTTTCTACAAGCAGCCTTCTTATGTTTCCTTTCCTATACTCCATACACAGATTTAATACATTTTATGAACTGATATTCAGCTTCCTGTTCTGTGTCAAATTTTAGTGTAGCCCAGAATCAGACTGACACTAAGATAATGTGGTATCACTGTGGTTACTTGTGTATTTCCTACATGTGAATTTCTTTAATATTGTATTGGTATTTTTTTGAAAAACATTTAGTTTTTTCATGATTTTTGCTAATTATCCAATTTATAAATTCCAAAACTAACATGCAAAAGTGGACTGAAAATACTTGTCAAATGTAGTTTCATTTTCAGTCAGTGAGAATTAGACTTAAGACATAATAGTGTGCATTTCTAATAAAATTTCAGCTAATGAGCAATCTCCTGTTTACTTGACCACATTTTAAGGAAACATTTGAACTATCAGCGAAATTAGATTATACATGGATGCATCATTCATTTGTCATATACTCATCAAGGAGAGAGCCATTGATCAAATTCATATCATTTCTGTTTCAAAGTAAAAGGATGTCAATGAAGACACACACTGTAGGACAAATATATAAAATATTTAAAATTTTAAAAGCTAAATACAAAGAACATATCCATTTGGATTCACCTATATCATTTTGGAAAAAAATATGTGAGTTTTTTAGTCAGATAGCCATATATTTGGGCTAGTAATTCAGCCTCTAAGATTCCTGTCTACTTGAGAATGGCCCAGAAAGTAAATCCATAATATGGACATTTGTGGTAATATGTCAGGATCAAGGGAGTAGGGTTTTATTAATTTTTACCTCAAAAATAAAAGACCATTAGATATACAGAAAGGCAAACATATATTCCAAGGAACATACAGGAATTATTCTGATCTATGCCAACTCTCATATTTGAAAATCCATTAAGACTTCCCAAGTTAATAAAATTTCATCTTCCTTTACATGGGAGTTTCTCATACTTAGAAAAAAAAAACCTTCAAATGGCATCTAGATTTATTCTATACCCCTACTCTGCCCCACAATTGAGATGCACTATACTTAATCACTCTCACTGTTATCCCATTGCTCATCAATTTGCTTGAGCGGGCACCAGTAATGTCTCCATTTTGAGACTTGTTGTTATTGCTTTTGGCATATTGAATTCGCCACAGGTAGCTTGTCAGGCTCTGTTGTGCGGGCGGGATACTCTCAGTAGCTTGCTGGGCTCTCCGAGAGGGGCAGAGGAATAAAACCTGGGTAGGCCGCGTACAAGGCAAACGCCCTATCGCTGTGCTATCTATCCAGCCCTATACTTAGTTTTTTAAAAAAATTAAAACACCAATTGCATTTAGCATGTAATTCCCTTCATCAGTTCTTTTTTTTTTAATATCTTCTTTCCAATTAAAATTCTGATTATCTTCCTGAGTCTCTTTTTTTTTTTTTAATTTTCCTTTTTTTTTTTTTTATAATTTATTTATTTTTAATTAGAGAGTCACCGTGAGGGTACAGTTACAGATTTATACACTTCCGTGCTCATACTTCCCTCATACAAAGTTCGGGAACCCATCCCTTCACCAGTGCCCATTCTCCACCACCCGTAAACCCGGCGTCCCTCCCACCCTCCCCACTCCCATCTCCGCCCCACCCCATCCTGCCACTGTGGCAGGGCATTCCCTTCTGTTCTCTCTCTCTAATTAGCTGTTGTGGTTTGCAATAAAGGTGTTGAGTGGCCGCTGTGCTCAGTCTCTAGCCCTCATTCAGCCCGCAACTCCCTTCCCCCACATGGCCTTCAACTACAATGTAGTTGGTGATCGCTTCTCTGAGTTGCCCTTTCCCCGGAACCTGAGGCCAGCCGCGAAGCCATGGGGTCAACCTCCTGGTACTTATTTCTACGGTTCTTGGGTATTAGTCTCCCACTCTGATATTCTATATACCATAGATGAGTGCAGTCTTTCTATGTCTGTCTCTCTCTTTCTGACTCATTTCACTCAGCATGAAACTTTTCATGCCCATCCACTTAACTACAAAATTCTTGACTTCCTTTTTTCTAACAGCTGCATAGTATTCCATTGTATAGATGTACCAAAGTTTCCTCAACCAGTCATCCGTTTTGGGGCATTCGGGTTTTTTCCAGATTCTGGCTATTGTAAACAGTGCTGCGATGAACATACATGTGCAGATGTTGTTTCGATTGTTCTTTTTTGCCTCTCTGGGATATATTCCCAGCAGTGGTATTGCTGGGTCAAATGGGAGCTCAACCTCTAGTTTTCTGAGAATCGTCCATACTGTTTTCCAAAAGGGCTGAACTAGCCGGCATTCCCACCAGCAGTGTAGAAGGGTCCCTTTCTCGCCACATCCTCTCCAACAGCGGTTGCTTTTGTTCTTTTCGATGTGTGCCAGTCTCTGTGGTGTGAGGTGGTATCTCATGGTTGTTTTGATCTGCATCTCTCTGATGATTAGTGATGCAGAGCACTTTTTCATGTGCCTTTTGGCCATTCGTATTTCTTCCTTGGTAAAGTTTCTGTTCATTTCTTCGCCCCATTTTTTGATGGGGTTGGATGTTTTCTTCTTGTAGAGTTCAACCAGTGCTTTATATACCATTGATATCAACCCCTTATCTGATGGGTATTATGTAAATATCCTTTCCCATTCTGTGGATAGTCTTTGGATTCTGGTCACTGTATCTCTTGCGGTGCAGAAGCTTTTTAGTTTAATGTAGTCCCATTTGTTTATCTCTGTTTTTACTAGATTGCTTAGTTCCGTGTCACCTTTGAAGATACCTTTATCTTCAATATCGTGGAGGGTTTCGCCGACCTTGTCTTCAATGTACCTTATGGTTTGTGGTCTAATGTTGAGGTCTTTAATCCATTTTTATCTGACTTTTGTGCATGGTGTCAGGTCAAGGTCTAAACCCATTTTTTGCATGTGGTTGTCCAGTTGTGCCAGCACCATTTGTTAAAGAGGCTTTCCTTGCTCCACTTCACATCTCTTGCTCCCTTATCAAAGATTAGATGATCATACATTTGGGGTTGTGTGTAGGGATATTCCACCCTGTTCCATTGGTCTACGGCTCTGCCTTTGTTCCAGTACCATGCTGTTTTAATTGTTACTGCTTTGTAGTAAAGATTGAGGTTGGGGAGGGTGATGCCTCCCATCATCTTTTTCCCAAGAATTGTTTTAGCTATCCTTGGACGTTTGTTATTCCATATGAATTTTAGGATTGCTTGATCCATTTCTTTGAAGAATGTCATGGGTATACTTATAGGGATCGCATTGAATCTGTATAATGCTTTAGGGAGTATTGCCATTTTGACAACATTGATTCTCCCTATCCACGAGCAGGGTATATGTTTCCATTTCCTCATGTCCTCTTTGATTTCATGGAGTAGCGTTTTGTAGTTTTCTTTGTAAAGGTCTTTTACTTCCTTGGTTAAGCTGATTCCGAGGTACCTGATTTTCTGGGGCACGATTGTGAATGGGATTGCTTTTTTCATGTCCCTTTCCTCTGCCTCATTGTTTGCATATATGAAGGCCATGGATTTTTGGGTATTGATTTTGTAGCCTGCAACTTTACTGTATAAGTCTATTGTTTCTAAGAGTTTCTTAGTAGAGGTTTTAGGCTTCTCTAGATATAGTATCATGTCGTCTGCAAATAGTGAGAGTTTGATTTCTTCCCTTCCTATCTGGATGCCCTTAATCTCTTTTTCTTGTCTAATAGCTATCGCAAGTACTTCCAGTACTATATTGAAGAGGAGTGGTGAGAGTGGGCATCCTTGTCTTGTGCCCGATCCCTGAGTCTCTCTTGAGGTCAAGTTTCATTTTTTTTCTTTAGCAGTTGCTAGGAGAGTTCCATGAGTGTGCTTTAACACACCAGAACATTCTATGGATGGATAACCTGGTTGTGAGCCACCTGCAAGTTCAAGTCTCCTCACATCACGGCTTTAAAGTGTGTGCTCTTCTCTGTACCATTACAAGACCAAGTTACCTTCTTTCCTCTCCCTGAGTATTCTGTGCTCGGGGACTCACTCTGGAAGACTCACAGTCTTTACCAAATCTCTCCTCTGAAAGCTTGTGTGTGTGACAACAATGTATACCTTTGACTCCAAAATGGTTTTGGGTGTATAGGCATTTTAATTTTTTAAAGTTTTCATAAATTTTTATTAGGAAAATAATTGTGAGCTCCTTAAGAAACTAAGTGTACAGTTAGTATGTTTAGCTTTGCCTTCCATTGAGCTCAATTCTTCAAGTCATGGGTGAAGCGTCCCCAAGGCTTTTTTATTCCTTATCTGCCAACCAGCCAGAAGGGCATGTATTTCTTGCACCTCATTCTACAGAAGGCATGGAATGGAAGCCAAATTTAGCAAAGATTATCAGAAAGGTATAAAGTTGATTTAATCCTGTTATCTGGGAATTACAGAATGTCTTCCAAGAAGAGGTTATATAAGTAACTCTTTTTTTTTTTAACATATTTTTCCCCAAGGTAAAGTAATTCTATTCCCTTCACATTGAGACTGAGAGTGGCCTAATTGCACACACTTTGTTAGTGTAGGAGCCGCTGCAAGAGCAGAATTCTTTGTTTATTCTTCAACCTGACAAGGAATTGTCTCATCAATCTGCTAGCTTTTGTTTCAGCACAACATTTGCTGAAATGTGACTGCCCATTAGGATTGTTCTGATTAAAAAATATAAAATATGAGGTCAAACCAGCCTAAAAAACTATATTTCTCCCCTTCCCTTGTTCCTCCCTCCCCCCTTTATTCCTTCTCTTTTCATCTCCCTAGTCCTTCTCTTTACTCACCTTCTTTTCTTGTCTCTTACAGTTTACAATGGTGGAATGTACAGTAAGAAAACAGAAAGACAGATATTATATCCATTTAATACATATCTATGTACTGAGAAGTTTTCCCTCCTACTATTTTAATTTTGAAATTTTTATTAATTGATTTATTTATCTCACCATTACATAGGTTTGAATGATATACATGTAAATAGTGACACAGAGAATTCTTCACTGTTCATTATTAATGAAAATGCTGCCAGTATGATTTGGTGAGAGAGACGTGGGTATTCACTGCAAGATATGATTTTTGCCCCTCGAATATATGAAGTAATAAAGAGATGGTCTAATGGGATCAATGCCTTCAAGAATACATCTCTAGTCTACTAATGAAGAATTTATTTCTTCCCAATAAAAATCTGTGTTAGAATGAGTTGTTTTCTTCTATTTAATCATTGGTTTTGAAATAAAAGAACCTCATTTTTTTACTAGGCATAATATTAGAATTATTAAGAAATAAATGTTTGTTTAATAAAATATTCTATTCAAAATTAAGCAGAGTTAGCTGAGTTAAAATTCCAGATTAATCTGAACTCTACTAGTAGTAGAGAAATATCTTATCTTTTTAGGACCTAATTCAAATTGAAGTACCATAATTATTATTTTAATTCTTACTATTTCTTACTATTTCAGAAGACTGTTAAATAATAGCATTAAGATTTTGAAATGGTATTTTATCTGGAAACATTAAAAGAGTCACCATCACCTAAATTACTGATATATTTGAAATAATCCAGTCCAGAGAATGGTCAGAGAAAAGCTTTCTATGATAACAAATCATCACACCTTTTCTACAATCCCAATGCCTATATTCAGGATAAAAGTCAAACATTAATTCATTTTAAGCAATGGAAAAAATAATGTGAATCCATATGTGTTTTGTGACTGATAAATCAAAAATGCAGTCTCCGGTGCTTCTTGTTAGTCTATTGTAGAGCAAAGAATCTGCATTCTGGACAGGAGTGTGTTTGCTGAACTGGTAGAGCATGTGCTTTCTTGAGCAAAGCCCAAGTCCTGGCAAAGACCACTAAGAGCTTCTATGTCTCCAGTGTTCTCAGACAACCTCAAAGGAGTCTTTTATTTTTTTAGTTGGAAAGGGCTTTTGCTCTTTATCTCAAATTCCCCCTATTTTAAGAAATGTAATTTACTATTATTCAAATTTATCAAATAATTGTGCTTAGTCATAATATCTTCAAAGGGATTTTGCATTTTGCAAAAAAAGGCAAAAAATAAACATTGATATTATTTATTTTGCACTTAGGGCAACGTAACATTTATATCCACTTTTCTTTGAAAAAGTTTAAAAAGCAGTTATCATAAAAGCTTTATTTAGGTGCATTTTACTATAGGGTACTATAGTGTACATTCTCAGTTGAAAAGTTGCCGTTCCGTATTAGTTAATCTTGTCATATTCCAAGTTATATTAAGCAGTTTTTACTTCTATATTCTTTTGATGTTCCTGTTTTACCTTTCATTTATTTGTTTTGGTGATGCCTAGTATAAACCTGAGTCTCACATATATAAGGTTACTGCTCTACCACAGATTTCCATACCTGTCCTTCAACATTATTTTTCACTTAGGAAAGTTAAAGTTTGGCCAACATACATGTTTTAGAATTTTTTGTTGAGTTCTGCTAATTGAACTTAAAGATAAGGTATAATTAATATGTATTTTCCAGTATTAAATTTGAAGAGGTGAGTAGACATGAATAAGATGTATTTCTCATAAAAAAACTGACATAAAAATAAATTATCTACTGTTGCTGGAAATATATTCTGGTTATGTCTCAATGGAAGACAGTATGGAGATTCAAAAAATTAAGAACTGGGGGACTGGAGAAAGAGTATACATCGTACCAGACCCCAATTTGATTCTGAATCCTTATTTTTAATCCACAGTACCACGTGTGGTCCCCTAAACACTGCCAAGAGTTATCCCTGAACACAGAGCCAGGAGTAACCCCTGAGCACTGCTTCCATATGCTCTTAGCAGTTCTACTTTGATTCTATTTTGAAAGGACATACTTTTTTTTTTCATAGTAGCACAATTGACAGTAGCCAAGATGTGAAACAACCAAGAGTCCAAGAACAGAATAGTGGACAAAGGAATTATGCATAATACTCAGTTTTAACGAAAGATGAAATCATGTAATTTACCTCTATGTGGATGGAATTGGAAGGGGGTATGCTGAATGAAGTAAAGGAGGAGACAGACAGACAGACAGAAATATCCCTCTCAAAGAAACAAAGTAAAGGAATAACAAAAGGAGAGAGGTAACAGACCCTGAGGATAGGCTTGGCTTATTGAACTGAGGTAGCCTAGTGCATGGGGCCAAGTGGTGGAAGGTGGCCTTCACTTTGGTGGAGGAAAGCTATCATTCTGGAGGTGAGTGTGCTGTCGGAACCCTGTGTGCCTTGGTTATGAACAGCCTTGTAAATTACATTGCATAAACAAAATTGGGAAGAGGAAAAAAAAACACTGTGAAATCAGTTAAAGGGGAGAAGAATCATATGATTTTCATAACTATTCTTCTCTTCTTCACAGATGATTAAGATGATTACATAATGGGAAATCATACAACAATTTCAGGTCTAATCACTAGTTTTGTTGTTGCTGCTGTTTGAGGGGCCACAGTCAACAATGTTCAAGGGCTTACTCCTGACACTGTGCTCAGGGATCATGCCTAGTGCAGTACTGAGTACAATATGTGGGGCTAGGGATAGAACCCTGGTCAGCTGAGTGCAGGGAAAGAGCTTTATCCACCATACTACCTGGCTTCCTAATACCACGATTTCAATGTGCACATATATACTGATACTGACACATATGTTTATATATCTGATGTGTGTCTGTGCGTGTTTGAGAATATATCTAACCATTTAATGAAAACAATACCTCAAGGAGACTCAATATCTGGAATACAAATTTTTTATTTAACTGAAAGATAGTACAGCTCCTGACACCCTATGAATAGAAACATTAGTTATGCGAGTACTGAGAAAAGAATTATGACAATATGTACTGTCACAAACCAGCGATCCTGAGGTTTACTGATCATTTCTCACCATCTCTGCTTTCAAATATGGCAGAAATAATTCTTCGAGAGTCTTTTACACAATAGCTTATTATGTTGTTTTAGTAAGTTTCAAAAAGATATTTTTAATGGACTTAATCACTGAAACTTCAAGTATATTTCAAGAATTACTAGAATGATTGCTTAATAGCTCAAAAATCACATTTATTTTAGCTTGAAAAATTTTAAAAACTGATTTATGTGATCTCATGAACATATAAAATCTTGTATTAATTTTTGATGATGTATCTTATACTTAGCTACATATATCTATTGGTTTCTACACTGATAACAAACTAGTAGTTCTTAACTCATTTCATGCATGTACAACTATACTCACATATACAAAGGAAATAAAGAAAAAAATTAAAGGACTACTATAAAATTTCAGTTAAGAGTGCAATTTCTGGTTAAAATGGATATTAGTATTTATGCTAGTTTGGAGTATTTTTTACAAACACAGAAATCTTCAGCTGACTCATACATACTTATATATCTGTATTCATATGTGCACATATGAATACAGATATAGATGTATATATGAGGCCTAAAGTCATTTTCCTTATCTTATTTTCTTTGTCATAAATTTGTTTTTTTCTTTCTTCCTTTCTTTCTTCTCCCTTCCCTATTTTTTTCTTTTTTTCTTTATTTTTCCTACTTGGGTCTTAATTGATTATATTACTGAGTACTTGTTATCAAGTAAATAATATCTTAGCTTTAATAATATCTGGCACAGAGGGCCAGAGGTTAAAGCACTTGCTCCTTTTGCTGCTGACTCCAGTTATGACAACAGAAACTCTCGCAGTACACTCAGGGCTAGTCTCGAGGTTCCTTTGGCCCCAGAAGGCCATTAGCAACACATCCTCCAGCCTCATCTTGAATCTCTGGCCCAGCTGGCCATGACTCACCAGGAATGGCCCCAGAATGCCCTGAGCACTGCTTGGGATTCTACCCTCCACAAATAAAATAGGTACAGTTCAGATGTTCCCTTCCACAAAAAAATAATAATAACAATAATAATAACCTTAAAAATGTTAAGGGTTAACATTAAAATGCTGTGATTTTCTTCTCTAAGTTGCTTTTCATTCCCATCCTCACACATGACAAAGAAGGCAGAGTGGCTATGTTCTTAAACTATGTCAATTGTGCTCATTTTTCCCTATCAATGAAATATTCAGTAAGAAAATTATGTAAATTTTACATGTAGGTGAACTGCAAAGATAACTGTAATGTTCTATTTTTTTTTAAGACCAAAAGATCAAAGCTAAGATATTATATTCAGAAGCACTCTGCTGTGCCAAAGCCTCTTTCACAAGACTGGTAGAGGCAGGCAAGATTTTTATTAATTGAGGAAGATAATTATATCACCTTTACAATTAATATCAGACCTCTGCATTACCTTAGATTCTATTTCTTAAAAAGAAAATTATGTAAATTTTGCATGGAGGTGAACTGCAAAGATAATTGTTATATTCTAAATTTTTCTTAAGACCAAAGTATCAAAGCTAAGATACTATATTCAGAAGCACTCTGCTTTGCCAAAACCTCTGTCACAAGACAGGTAGAGGGAGGCAAGCTTTTTATTATTTGGGAGAGATAATTATATCACCTGTATAATTAATATCAGACTTCTGCATTATCATACAATTTATTTCTTAAACACATTTATTTATATATTGATTGGTTTCTACTGATTTTACTGCACAAAACCCACCATCTATCATATATAAAAAAACTTTAAAATTTATATTATATTATATTGTTAAATATACACATATTACATTATATTATTACATTTATATTACATTATACTCTGCATGATAATATACTTTGTAATTTTTATATAGACAATGCACTGGACATCAGAGATGAATAATATCAAGACACCATGTCTTATTCCCACTAATTATGCAATCTAGTGGGAGAAAAGGTAAGGGATTAGACTACTAATAAGGAATAAGACAGTCACATATGCTAGAGGCTGGAAGCGCACTGGACTTAGGGTACCAGTGTTCCACAGTAGCAGAAATCAATTTGAGGATTAATGATCAAGGCTGAACAAGCCAGAAAAAAAAAAAAGATAAATGCTTGCCATTTAGAACATGGATTAGCCAAGACAGAATTTTGCTAAATATGATAAGTCAGAGAAAAACAGAATGTGTGATTTCACTTATTGGAGTATACAGAGGAAACAAAGAGATGGATGAATTATGTAAAAGAAACAAAACTTTTCAACCATAAGATCAGGTGCCCTAGTGACAGTACAACGGAAGAGCTTGCCTTGCATGCAGTCAACCTAGGTTCCGATGTCTGGCACCGATGTCTCAAGGGAACCATATGTGGCCTTGAGCACTGCTGGGTGCAGCACCCAAATAAGTAAATAAAAAACACTGCAATATCATGTCAGTGGCAGCCAGAGGAGATAGGAATTCAGAAGATTGGGTAAAAAAGGACAAACTTTATGGCAAGGACAGAATTGAATATTTAGTGGTGAACTTACTTATGGATCAAATCAACCTCAGAGTAGCCTATAAAGAGCTCTTTATGGATTCAAGTCAGTAAATGTCAATGACAACGTGATTACTATTTACTACTATAAAAAATACTAACACAATCTTAATGGTACTCACAGAACTACTGAAAGAATCTTAAAATGGCAAAGCATTGCTACAGAGATGGAGGTCAGTTGCTGTTTCTTTGAATTTTCTTCTGAAAAGTGAAACTTTTGAATACAAGAAACATGATACAGAAGTTTTTTTTAAGTAACAATGAAAAATTCACCTGCTCTTAAATTTCCTTCTCTAGATATTGTGACTAATTCCTCTGTAATTTGTTTCAAAATGAAAACCATCTTCCAAATTCATAAGTATCTCCATCTTCCAAATTCATTAATATCTAAGTCCTCTAAATCAAATGTGAGAGAATGGCATATAAGTGTGATCCTCTAATGTTAGGAAATATCAGGCACTGGGAATTCTTAACAGTGCACCCTATAAACCAATTAAAAATTCTACATGGCGCCACCTCGGTGTTTTCCCCAATCCCAGTAGAGGATTGAAAAACAAAAAACCCAATAACATCAACAATTAATAGCATTCCTGTAGCCTGTAGGTCTAGCCCGTTACTTTACTTTTCCCATGGCGGTATTGGAAGACCTTATTATTTTGTTTCCCCTGGGCATCTATTAGGCATGATGAGGGAAGGTTACATATTCTCTGAAAAAAAAGCACAATCTTCATCTCTCTTCCAAATGTAGATGCCTTAATGGGTGCTATATTAGAACAACATTCTGAGCTATTATGTTACTTCTTCTCAATTAAAAATTCTCTTTAAATGTGATTGCCAAAAATTTAGTGCCCATCATTTGATAAGATTGAGAGTAGGATTTGCTAAACATCAGTTAATAGAAACGTGAAGCAAATAACTGGATACTTTGAGTACGGTGGCTGCTAGCAGGCAGAAATGAATGGGCAGTAATGGAAATTAATGTCGAGGGGAAATCTACTTCAATTTCCCCGGAAAATGTACTGTAACGTGAGTGTACACTAATAAATCAAATTACTTCTATTGTTTAAAAAGTAAATAATGTGTCATTTTTATTTAAATGAATAATACTTCTCAAAACACATAACTGCATTTACTACTGCTTAGTCAGATAACATCAAAGTATATTTTATTCCAGAAAGTCACTTCCTATGGTGCTTACCACGAAATTAGATCAAATTGTCAACAACCGGTGAGGAAAGGCTGTTAAAATATATTGTCTTAAATAATAAAAAAATATTTCTAGTAAATAGACCTGTTTCTTTCGGCATCTATTTTTTTTTAAATTTCTCCTCTATTGCAAGCTCCATTTTAATCCTCAAATACATTAGGTACTGGACTTCTACAGATGCTAGTTCAAACTGTAAGCTAAATATCTGACCATCAAAATAAGACATAAGACACTCAACGGCATTATGGGCATATTTTTTTTTACATTTTATAACATAAAGCTAACACAAACATTCCAAATGATTTCCAATCCTTGTGTGTTTCCACTATTTTTGTTTTCTTTAGAGATAACTTAGTTAACTTTATCTACTCAGTTGAATAGTAGGATGACTTAACTACTTAAATCCATCCTCAATACAGTGCAGGTAAATTCTCATTCTAAACTTTATTTTAAAACTCGGTGTCAATCAATTTTCTTAAATGGATTATGCACTTTGGTGATGTTCTGGAAAACTGGAATTTATCATGAAAGGTGAAAATTGCAGAGAAGGCAGCATGTATTTATAGAGCTATTATATATCAAACATTTACGCTAAAGTAAGTAGGAAATAGCAAAAGAGTACAAAGGCTGGAACAAAGAGCTTAGTTCTCCTAGCATGATTCTGGAAGGAGATGATGGTGGATAAGCCATCTCACCCCTGGCCTCATTTCCTAATTTGATGAAGGAGACAATCTGCCTCATTTCTAAAGTCTTTTTCTAACTCTAGAAATGTGATGAGTTCATATTATTGTCACTGTTTTTTTTTGTTCATTTATCTCACAGTAGGCTAAAATTATGAAATGAAAATATCAAAGGCTAAATGTAGCATGGTGACAACAGCAATGCATGGAGCTTGAGAGTAATGATTACACCTCTCAATGAAATAATTAAGGGACTCCCCGGGGCATAGCTTCCTACTTAGGAAACTAAGTGCTTCTAAAAGTGCATATTAGGTTAGAGGGCTTTTTAAAAAAAATAATAAATACCAGTATAACAACTACTAGTTAATTATTTTAGTATCACTGCATCACTGTATCACTGTCATCCCATTGTTCATTGATTTACTCGAGCGGGCACCAGTAACATCTCTATTCTTCCCAGTCCTGAGATTTTAGCAGCCTCTCCTTACTCGTCTTTCCCAATGATTGGAGGCTCTTTCAGGGTCAGGGGAATGAGACCTATCATTATTGTTTTTGGCATATCAAATACACCACAGGTAGCTAGCCAGGCTCTGCCCTTGCGGGTGGGATACTCTCAGTAGCGTGCAGGGCTTTCCGCTCTCGGAAAGTATGTATATACCATCATCCCCTTGAAGAACGATTTGCTCAAGTGGGCCCAGTAACGTCTCCATTCATCCTAGCCCTGAGATTTTTAGAAGCCTCTCTTTACTCGTCCTTCCCAACGGTGCTACATTAGAGGCTCTTCAGGGTCAGGGGAATGAGACCCATCATTGTTACTGTATTTGGTATATGAATACGCCACGGAGAGCTTGCCAGGCTCTCCCATGTGGGCAGTAAACTGGTACTGCCAAGAGGGAGAACTAAGCTATCAGCTGTCGCACTAATTACTAATTATTTAATAATTAAAATAATTAATAATTAAATTAAATAATTAAAATAATACTAATTATTTTAGTAAGTTGAAAAAAAACTATAGATTGATGACAAAACAGAAAATTTGACCCAACCTATTTTCTCACAACCTTCTTCAACACCTCTCTCAGTGGATCTTTTCACTACTACATGTCATTCCATCAGAAGAGTATGGTCCACATTTCAAAGTTTTATATAATACATAATGCCTGTAACTGTTTATAAAGTCATAGACTTAGTGTCACTGAATGTCACTGTCATCCCGTTGCTCATCGATTTGCTCGAGCGGCACCAGTAATGTTTCCATTATGAAACTTGTTGTTACTGTTTTTGGCATATAAAATACGCCACGGGTAGCTTGCCAGGCTCTGCCATGTGGATGGGATACTCTCGGTAGCTTGCTGGGCTCTTGAGAGGGACAGAGGAATCATGCTAGGGTTGGCTGTGTCCAAGGCAAACGCCCTACTCACTGTGCTATTGCTCCAGCCTTAGTGATAATATTGAAATGATCTGAGAAACTGAAATGATCTCTCACCTACCTGTACTGTATGTTTTCTGGAATGCATCCTGTAAAGTTGAATAAATATATTTCCCATCTATTAGAAGTCAGGGTCAACACTTGTGGGGGTAATTTGGATCCATTCTTTCTTCTGACTCAAAAATTTTTTATAAGATAAAACCATCCATTTGAATCTAAGATTCTCACATTTTATCATTTTATTCTATCATTCATACCAATATTCAGAAATGGTACAGTGCAATTTCTCAGTCAAAAGAAGAAATTCCATTGAACCCTAATTCCCTCAGCACTGCCTATTTCTTTGTTCTTCACATAAAATTTGCTCTCAGTACCACTTCTTAATTTAATGGTGTCTACTACTTATCCGTCTGACATTTTGCCAATTCTATTGGTTATTACTTTGTTCCATGTTGCATGATGTCTGTCCTCGACAAAAAGACCAAGGGAATTTTATATCTCTTACAATGATATCCAGATGCATTATCCTAGTGCACACAGCTGAAATGCATCCAACAGAAATTTAGAGCGAGGCTCAAATTAAATCCTGCAAACGCTGAGCTTTGGGTTTGTTGAGTACGTGAATAATTTTCACTTACCTTCTTCCACAGAGAAAACATGTAGGCTGAGCCCTTAATCAGAGTTCCTTACTTTTCAAACCCGTATTCTCTTTGAACATGACTATTTGTGTATCTTTGCTTTTGACACTCTAAAGAGACTGTGTTCTCTCCTGAGTATGTACATCTCTCTTCCTCTCCCCTCACATCTCGCTAAGTAAATTATGTTCAGTAAAAACTATTTGCTTCACATACAGATACACACACACACACACAACAGATTTACAAATACACCATAGTACTGTTCGGAGGAACAGACCATAGAGGAATGAACTGACCACCCAATGCCCACTAGTGCACAACTTGCTGTTTCCTGGAGTCTTTTCCTGTATGACCAAGTAAGCTTTTCCAGCAAGCAGGCAGCCAAGGTGGCTTCTAGGAAGTGGGACATCTATCCACCTCCTAATGTTTCGCTGCATCTAGGTCTTTCTTGACCTGTAATCTTGGAACTGGACTTGTTTTGTGACATTTCCACTTCTTCCACTAGAGTGTATTTTCACCTCCTGCTATGTTCTGACTTCAACATACAACAAGCCCTTAAGCACCTTAATTTGTTTTTTTTTGGGGGGAGGGGGGAGGGTCACACCTGGCAATACACAGGGCTTACTCCTGGCTCATGCACTCGGGAATTACTCCTGATGTGCTTGGTGGATCATATCGGGTACTGGGAATTGAACCTGGGTCGGCCGCGTGCAAGGCAAATGCCCTACCTGCTGTGCCATCGCTCCAGCCCCAGCACCTTAATTTCTTGGGACCACATATTCTCCCTGTTGAGATGCTCTGCCTCTCAATTCTCAGGTCCTTACTCAAGTCTTATCAAACTACCAACTGCTAGCCCCATTCTGTTGACTGTGTATATAGTTGCCATGTTCTAGAGTTATTTAAAATTAATATTATAATAACTTGCTGATTGACTTTATCCCCCAGTCATGTAAAACCCATAAGGGTTTTCATTGTCTTCCCAGAGTAGAACTGTGCCTGATAACAGATACACAAAATATTACTGTTTAATTAATTTTCTAATCTTAGTATCTTAGATGTCAAATACATATTACATGAATAAATATTGTTGGTTGACTTCAAATAATGAGAAAATCTTGATGAATTTACCCAATTATTATTTTATGATGGCAATTTATAAGTGACTCATAGTTTTAATATCATTTTGGAAAGATTTGCACTAGCAATGAATACCTTTGAGCTGAAAATACAATATTATTTGGATCCAACCAAACAAGTTACATCTTAAGAAGTTATTTCATGACTATTAGAAAATAGTAAATATCAAAAATTTTTCTAATTTTTTAAATATTTTTTAATATTTTCTTTTCAGACTTTCACTTGATTAATAATACGTAAATTGTGGTTAGGTTTAAGGGAAAAGCAGTACAAGTTCATAATTTTATATTCAATATTATGAGAATATTACCCATCAGAAAAAAATTTGGTTAATGTATTGCTAATGCTTCCAATACATAACAGAACATATTAATACCACATTAATAAGTGATAAGATTAAGGGTAAGGGTAATAGTTGAGGCAATGGAATGCTAATACCATTAGTATTAATTTAACTGAAGGTTAATAGTAAGCATGAGAACTAAGAAAATCTAAACATTTAAGGGATCATACAAAAGTATTGCATCTAATTTATACTTAATATTAACTATCAAAAAACTAATCATTAAATCCAGATGAAGAAAAATAATGTAAAATTAAACCATTTATTCTCTTGTCATAGATTTAAAAATTATGCTTGGCCATAAATTTTAATTTATTAAAATTATTAATTGCACTTCTTTATTCAACAACATACAAAGGAACTCTTTTAATGATATGCACATCCATAATTCTAAATATGAATTCTAAAATATGAATTCCAAATTAATATTTTCAGAAACTATGTTTGCTGACTTTTACTTTCACTATTTCCCAGTAATCGAAGCAAAATAAATTGAAATAATTTTTAGGAAAGTTTTCTTTATTATACAATAGATTGTAAAATTGGTGTCCTGACAAAAACTTGTGCAGATTTAATAGATATTCAAACAAATTGCAATTTTATATTCAACAAGTACATCTGAAAGTGTAATTTTCTGTTGTTCAAGAAAAAAAGTTAATTGTTTTATACCATAGTATTTGTCTGCAAAGTTAACGCAAGCTCCCTGTGGTATATTCATATGCCAAAACTGGTAACAATGACGGGTCTCTTTCCCCTGACCCTGAAAGAGCCTCCAATGTGGCACCATTGGGAAGGATGAGTAAAGAGAGGCTTCTAAAATCTCAGGCTAGGATGAATGGAGACATTACTGAGACCACCCGAGCAAATCAACGATCAACAGGATGATGATGATGATGATGATAATGATGATGATGATATTGCTTCTAACAACAAAACGGTAAGTAGAGTTATTGAAAAATAGTACAGTAAAGATACTGTGAAAATTGCTATATCTCATAATGAGGAAATTAAAGTCACTGAGGATATTCTGAGCAGCTTGTTGCTTGCTGAGCTTCCTGTGCTCCTGTTTTCACTTTCTGAGCTTAGTGAGCTTCTGTGCAAGTTTCGCTGTGCTCCCAGAGGCTGCCAGTATTGAGGAATCTGGAAGTGTCACTCCAGGAGCTGTAGAACCGGGTGATTCTTTGGCTTGTCACTTCTTCCAAGATTAGCTGTGAAGCTGGGCCATTAATGCCTTAATGTCGAGGGCTACTATGTGTGGATGAAGCCAGTGGGGCTTCCAGCAGTAGGGGGGAGGGGGTGAGTAGTGGCTGCTGGCTCTAGAGTTTCCAACCCATAGGCCAAATTTCATCAGCTGGGTCGTTCATCCAAGCTTAGTCATGGAGCAGTCAAGCTGGGCGCTTTATGTGGTGGAGGCTCCTGAGATGGCCCCAGAGTTTTTAGCCAAAAGACAGGGGTCACTGTGAGGCCCAGTAGCTCAGCATCTCTCTGAGATTAGCTGTTAAGCTGTCTCTAATGGTTATTATTGTCATGTGATTGAAATGTAAAGATAAATTATCTGAATTTTAAATAATTTCTATGGAAGTGATGAACTGTTTTCTTAAAAACTCACTCCATAATCCTTTTTATTTATTTTTCTTTTACTCCTTTTTAAAAATTTTTAGTCATGTGACTAACCATTTTGTTGATTCAGCTTCATAAAATATTCTATAAGCCCACACCCTCTAGCAGTGTCCACACCCTTTACCAGTCCTTCATGTCCACCCTATTGAACTCAGTTTCAATGTTCTTTATCTGACACAATTATACATTTCTGAAACAACTTCTTACACTTCATTGTCTCAATATATATACAACTTAAGTAGTTCTCATGATGTTTAAACCTTATTTTATTTAAAATCATCCCTTATGTATGTATACATGTATATACACACGCATATATATACATACACATATATACACATATACATACACACATATATATACATACACACACATATTTATATGTACATATATATATATGTACACACGAAACACTGCCATTTTAGGGGTAGAGTGATATTATAGAGGGTCAGGTATTTGCCTTACACGTGAACAATCCAGGTTTGATCCACGGCATCCCATATGAATGTCTACCAGGAGTAATTCCTGAGTGCAGAGCTGGAAGTAACTCCTTAGTACCACCGTGTATGACTCCAAAAGCACTGTATTACTGCCATCCCGTTGTTCATTGATTTGCGTGAGTGGGCACCAGTAACATCTCCATTGTGAGACTTGTTGTTACTGTTTTGGGCATATTGAATACGCCACAGGTAGCTTGCCAGGCTCTGCCATGCGGGTGGGATAACACTTAAAGGCCAATAGAGAAATAGTTTTCCCATAATATTTGCTAATTTATGGGAAAACTAATTATCTGTAGCTTTTAAATAGCTGTGTTTTTATATTATTTTCCAAATGCCAGTTTGTTAGAAAAATCCCTGTGGTTGAAACTATGCACTTCCTTTTCCAAAAGAATAATATATTGTTTACTGACTTCATTGGAAATTTTAGCACGCCCAGATCACATACAACAAATACAAAGTATCCTTATTATTACTATGCAATTAAGTTCCTGAAAATTTATTTTATCATATTTACTGAAATAAAATATTCTAATTAGAAATTCCTAACAAAGGTTTTGTGACCACTCTATATTTAAACATTAAATTTCTATAACTTTTTATGTGTCATCTGAAAAGGATCATAGTTTGAAAAATAAATAGATAAAAGGCTTTCTCTTTTAATTCGGTGTTTTCTCTTGAACACATATATCTCCCTTTTTACTTTGTCTACTCTGGAGAAGTCATGTTCTCTCCTAAACACTTATCCCTTGCTTTCTCCCTTGTCACATCTTTCTAAGTAAACTTCATTGAAAAAATTACTTTGATTCACTAAAAAAAAATCAAAATTAAAAAATAAAACACAAAGCAGTAATTTTTGTACTCCATGATTTAATAGAGCTGATTGTAATAGTTTCAGGCTTACAATGCAACTTCATTTCCACCATCTCTTCATCAACGTCTCATGTCCTCAAGTTCCTTCCCACCCCAAAGCCTATGTCCTGCCTCCTTAAGATGCTACATTATTAGAGTTTGGATCCCATGATTACAGAAGTGTTGGCCCTGGTAGCTTTAGATACTTTGCCTCTATACACAGCGTGAAAGATTGACACATTAAAAATTCTAAAATGATCAATGTCACTAAGCAATTATTGCCCTGAAAGATGTTTTACTCAGATGGTAGCATGGTTGTTACTTATTGAGTTGTCAATTTATTGAGTTGCCACCTTTTGAGCCATGATTAAGTGGCCTCCATAGAGAAATGCAGGTATTAATTGTACTGGCTACCAGGTAGATAGATACTCATCTTCCTTTGCCTTACCAACTAGATATCCTTATGCAGATAGCCTGCAACCAGGCAAGCTAGTACTTCCTTTCCATTCTACAGTCTCATCACATGGCAGTCCATGTGCCTAATGAGTGCTTCGGTCATGCAGCCTTTCATGCTTGATTTTCTCTTTCAACTGAAATATAACTGAGCATGACCTCCTACTTAGGGTTCCTTAACTGACTATTGATTACATCAGAAGTCAGTGACTTGATCCTCGTCAAGAAACTGGTTGTCAAAAGGGCAGTAAGCATTAGCTGCAGAAACCAGATCGGCTCGGCCAAAAGCAGTGCCAAAAATGGGCAAGAGTAAATGTGCTGAGAAGTGCAGAGATACACATGAACTATCCCTGCATAATTCTTCAGGGGAAATTTGGGAGTTGAAGAATTAGTGGTTATATAACTGTGGCTTCTAAGAAATTCCCATTTTTAATACAGATATGCCTTATTTCAAAGCTGGAGAGATCGCTACACAGGATGAAGTACATGGTTTGCATGCCGGAGGTTTGATCTCCAGTACCACGAATTTTGTCAAAAGCAGCCCCAAGTACCAAACCAGAAATCCCCTCTGCCTTAGCACCAGTTGTGGCCCAAAAACAAAACAAAGAAAGAATTGATTTTTTACCAAACAAAACTGCCCTTTAAGAATATGTTCTTCAGGTTTGAAAATGACTGCCATCTGATTCAGGAATCATATCCGCTCAGATTAAATATTTTTGTTGTCTTCAACACAAACGATTATCAAGACATAGTTTCTTCAAATTTCCTGTTTCGCTTCAACATAATTTACAGTTTCTGTTAAAGTACTAAGAATTTAATGATCTATATAAAGTTAAGCTAATCCAAAATAGAACTATAGCATCACTTTCTTTTTTCTTTTTTTCTTTTTTTGCTTTTTGGGTCTCACCGGTGATGCACAGGGGTTACTCCTGGCTCTGCACTCAGGAATCACCCCTGGCGGTGCTCAGGGGACCATATGGGATGCTGGGAATCGAACCCAGGTCGGCCGCGTGCAAGGCAAATGCCCTACCCGCTGTGCTATTGCTCCAGCCCCTATACCATCACTTTCTTAAACGTCTCGTTAACTGCTTCTAGCACAGCAAAATTAATTTAAGTATAGAATCTGCACACAAGCTATAACTGAAAACAGGAGTGTATTTTTGTTAACCTATATTGATTTTGATTCTTGCCAGTTATCCTAGAAGTATAGGGAAGTTATAAGTAATCATGTCTTAACAGGTAAAATATTTGCTCTAGCCAAATTTTCACTTATTGTCACTGTCACTGTCACCCCGTTGCTCATCGATTTGCTCGAGCGGGCAACATTAACGTCTCCATTGTGAAACTTGTTACTGTTTTTGGCATATCAAATATGCCATGGGTAGCTTGCCAGGCTCTGCCGTGCAGGAGAGATACTCTCAGTAACTTGCTGGTCTCTCCAAGAGGGATGGAGGAATCGAACCTGGGTTGGCTGTATGCAAGGCGAATGCCCTACCCACTGCACTATCGCTCCAGCCAATTTACTTATTATTAAAATTAATTGTATAATGTTACCCTCATATTTTATCACTTATTTCAGTGTTTTTTTATGTATTTCAAGAAAAAAATAGGTAATTGAGGATCTAGGTTTTTCACTATAATGAGTCCATTAATAATCAGGCTATGTATATGCAAAACCATGGTGTATAATGTAAGATACGGGAAACCTGCACTTAGTAAATAACCCATTGTACAGATAAAATGTTCTGTGCATCACTAAAGGAAAGTCTGAGATATATTGACAAGTGACCAAAATATTTAAGTGTTGTGATCCAGGTTACCAACGTGGTGACAAGAAGGGAAGAGGCATCAAAAACTAAATTTACTCAAATCATCATCCTTCTCGTGATATGCATATGACTATTTAAATAAAAGAATGTGACTCATAAGGGCTTTCTGCATGAAGTTCCAGACAAAGCATAGGAAATAAGCTTCTATTTCATATTGTTCTCAGTCTGATTATGATTCACTCACATCCACAGGACATATGCCTGACAGATCTTTAGGTTTAAAAAGCAAAAGGAGTGTGGTACCTGGGGATTGTGAACTTCAAGCTTACACAGCAGGATAGGGAAAAAAGAGGTCAGGAATTGTGCTAAAGAAACTGTAAAGAATCACATATTTGTAAGAATATGACATAAAATTATATTTAAGGAAATGTTGACCTAAAATTGCTGACCATCTTACCCTCTGACTGTGGAACTTTTGCTTCCTTCTAAATAGGCAATTCTTCTCATCACAGATATGCAAATGATCTTTCTTGTTTTGAATGAGATACTCATGTTTCTGACATTTGCTTAGTCAGTCCCTCTATGTTATGCACTGCTTTTTTTGTTTCCATTGAAATCTATCTTCCATCCCATAGTGAAAAAAATCTACCATAAACATAACTTCAAAAGGGTGCTTTGAAACTGAAATTCCTGATAGGAAAAACATTTAGCACCATGACAACATGCACATGTGCACACAGTAGCAGACATATAGCCAGCTGCTAATTACATTGTATTTAAAAATTTGTATTCTCGGTATCTAGAATACACTCGTGTTTTCCATTTGGGTTCACCCTCTCCCTTTAATACAACTTCACGAACCCTAATTATAAACTATGGATTAAATTCATGACTTCTGAAGTGGCAGTGAGCAAAATATGACTCAGGAATCCCTTGGCAAATCCAAGGCCACTGCTAGAGATATATATGTCCAATATTCTTCTCAAAATCAAAACCTACCATTTGCCTTGGGCTGGAGCGATAGCACAGAGGGTAGGACCATTCACTTGCACGTGGCTGACCCGGGCTTGATTCCTCCACCCCTCTCAGAGAACCCGGCAAGCTACCTAGAGTATCCTGCCCTCATGGCAGAGCCTGGCAATCTACCCATGGTATATTCGGTATGCCAAAATCAGTAACAACAAGTCTCATAATGGAGAGGTTACTGGTGCCTGCTCGAGCAAATCAATGAACAGGATGACAGTGCTACAGTGCTACCATTTGCCTCTGCACTCTCACTATCAGATGCAAGTAAAGCAGAATTTTTCAGAAGTTACACAGTGAGGTTATGTCTTGACTGTAACAGTCATAGAAAATATGCTTGCACATTATTTACCTTAAAATATTTCTGAGGGGCTGGAGCGATATCACAGCGGGTAGGGTGTTTGCCTTGCATGCGGCCAATCTGGGTTTGATTCCCAGCATACCATAGGGTCCCCTGAGCACTGCCAGGAGTGATTTCTGAGTACAGAGCCAGGAGTAACCTGTGTGCATCACCAGGTATGACCCAAAAAGAAAAAAAATTCTGAGTCTAGCTTATGAGAGTACAAATATCAGTAAGAATAAAAATTTCAACAAAGTTGTTTGGATTTCTCAATACTTTTAAAAAAACGCCATAAGGCCAAGCATTTGAAAAATGCTGATCTATATCGTCACGTTCCAAAAGCTCAGATTTAAACCCACTGCACATATACATATTATACATAAGTCCTCTTCCCATAGTCCCACCTATATGGACAATGCAAGGCAATAACCCATACAGTAAACAACTTAGTTGTGGCTCTACTATCCACTAATGACTGTTCGTTACCAGGACTCTGCTCTCCTTCCCTGAATCCATAGTGTTCACTCTATTTTTTATTCTGTTTCTGAAATATGCGTAAGCCTGTTTTCTGATGGGATGAATTCTATCTATGGAAACATGGTCAACTACTGGCTCAGTTCTACATTTTTTGTTTTTAGAAGTTACCCTAAAGGACAACTTAGAATCCACAGTAACACAATTATGCGGACTTAACTTTCCTAAGTATCGTCATAAACAATAAACATTAGTTAACCAGGTAACTTCATCCCTGCCATGACTATTACCATACTGTGCATCCTAGTAGTAAAAGCCCATCAGAGTGTGAGGGTACCAGAAATAGTGTCAACATGAAGAGAAACCAGGCTCTCCTTTGAGTTAATTCATTAGCAGATGGACAATGAGAAGATTATCTTGAACAGTTAAGGCTATTTTCAACAATATTCTCAACAAGAATATTATTTAGGTTTTTTTACTGTCATCATTCTGATCATCTTAATATTCTTCTCAAATAAAGATGGATGTGTGACCTCTGTCCCTTGTATGGCTCTATTCCCAAAAATATCTGTGGTCTTCCAGAACCTGTGTACTAATGAAGACCTGAACAGTCTTCTACTATTCCTACTTTTCCCTATTGAAAAGGGGATGTTCGGATGTGTTCCTACATCCCCTTTTCAATGAGATATATTATTCTATTATTCTATTAATACATTTATGTTCATATTCATTTCCTTTCCTGTTTTTGGCAAATCATTAGTTCAACTATGGAAGTAATTCTGTTCTGACTTTATAGAAGGTAATTGTTTTCTTGTCTTTCCTAGGAATCCAGACAGGTTCTAATGATTCTCATATATTTTTGGAATACCTTCAGTTGATTGTTTTCTTTGAGGGTTTATCAAATGGTGGGTGATTGGAAAATTTCCGTTAATTCTGATACTTTTTTTTTAACCCATTCTGTATTGATAATTCATGTATTTTTATTACTTCTTGGAGGAAATAAATACTATCATTTCCTTCTCTGAGAAATGTTATTTCTTTGTGATCTAGAAAGGCACAAAAAGTACAATTAATAATCATTGATGATAACTGCCACTTTATTCAAACATACAATCTCAAACTTTGAATACAACTATTAGGAGAGGAGACTAAAGGGATAGCACAGTGGTGAGTTGCTTGCACTGCACAGAGCTTACTCGAGTTTGAGATACGCCACCTCATTTGGTTCTCTGAGCTAGCAGGAGTAATACCTGAGCACAGAGCCAGGGGTAAGCTCTGAGCATCACTTGATGTGGTCCATAACCAAAACAAACAAAAAATCAGGGGGATAATTAGTTCTTATTATATCAGTAGAAAAACAAATTGAAAAATTTATTTCTATGATGTCAGAAGTTAACAATTATCTAAAATTGTGTAAATTTCTGTTAAAGGAAAACTAAGTATTTCACAAACAGCAATCTTGTAAACCATAATGTGATCTTATGAAGATATAGACACAAATTCCCAAGATATACAGGAAAAAAGAGCCTGGGGCCATGGTGCAATCCATTTTACACCTGTGGACTGGCAGTTAAAAACCATTCCATGGACTGATAGTTGAAAATCACTGATCTAGAACTTAATTATTCATTACTCCTTACAGATCAATGCTCAAATATACCTTATTTTGTTTAGTTTAATTATTCAACAGGAAACTAGAAAATTTCAACATGTGAACTAATATTTTAGAATTCACAAGTTTCAATTACTCTGGCAAAATAACAGTATTACAAGAGTAGAAAAAATTCTTTAAGTGACATATAGAGTAACTCAAAAAGCACAAACTTTCAGGCTACTAATCATGCTATTTCATGAACAGTTTTAAATATCACATATAAGAAGGGGGAGAAGAATATAGAGACAAATTTATAATAGCATTCTTTGCTTACAAATTTAATTCTGGCTTAATCAATAATTAAGGAATGGTTTTGTTTAATTTTCCATAATAAAAGAAAACTCCCTTCTTATATAATTATTAAAAGTTTGCAATATTTACTCAGTAACTTTTCCATGAATATACTTTACATGTGACTATAAGTTAATCCCCTATACATAAACTTATAATTATAGGTATAAGGTTTACATTATATACTTCAAAGTATATTCATGCATTAAGACTATTTA
Organism: Sorex araneus; assembly: GCF_027595985.1. NCBI lineage: Eukaryota > Metazoa > Chordata > Mammalia > Eulipotyphla > Soricidae > Sorex > Sorex araneus. The sequence goes on from NC_073313.1 coordinate 282,441,413, forward strand.
TGGCTCATTATTTACTGTATAAAATCTCCATTACTTAATCACATTCAGCAATGATGAGATTTATTGAAATATCAGAAATCTCAAATTTATTGAAACAAGAAATTAATGTTAAAACAAAATCACCTTTTTCAGTGAAGAAGTATTTAGCTTGAAAGGAGCAAGGGCTTGTCTACAGCAGCAAGCATACTCCCTTTTTTCTTTTTATGACCTACTTTCTAAAATCCAACTCAGGGTATGTAACTGATCTGGCTTCTTCAAATCTTTCTAAAAACCAAAAGCAGTGTTCATTTATTACACTACTTTATCTCCTATTGCTTTCAAAACAGCTTTACTTGTATCAAAATTCAATACAGAATGTAAAATAATTTGTCCTTATATCTTTAAAATTGAAATATTCTTTATATAAAGAAAAATGACTTAAATGTTTGAAAGCAGAAGATTGAAAAAAAAATAAAAGAAGGTTCTTAGATCATGGGGTCACTTTAATGCATCTGTCCACATGTAACAGTCCTGATAAAATAACCAGAGTATATTCTCACTAAAATTGCCCCTTAGAAAACAGTATGTTGTCTTGCTTAAAATGTGATAATCTAGGCCTATTCTAGTGTTTAAGTGTTCATTAACAATTTACTCATTTTAAATAAATTCTCATTTGTATTATCTTAATTTTATGTTATTATATTTTACTTACTCTGAAGAAAACAACTTTAACTTTTATATAAGGAGCAGTCTAGAGAATATATCATACAAATGTATACAATATATGCATACTGTAGAAATAGCTGTTTTTAAGTGGCAACACACTTTAGTGTGCTTAATCTGCTTTATTCACTCAGCAAGTCACAAGTATACTTTCATAGCTTCAAACTGCACCTTTATAAACTATATCAATATTTATAATGCCTACACAGTATGCTCTTTATAATAAGTTTATGCTGAAAATTTGAGTGGATATCTAGAATGTTTTAATAAATATATGATCCTTATGATCTGTATACATTTCTCATTTTTTGAGGAGTATCCTTCTATAGATTGCAGATAAAATATTCTAATAGGGGCTGGAAATATAGTACAGCATAGGGCACTGCATTCAACAAACCAAAGTTAAATCCCCAGCACTACATGGTCCCCTAAGTCTACCAGATGTGATCCCTGAGGACAAACCAAGGAGTAAGTTTTGAGCACTGTTGCACTTGCTCCCCCTCCCCAAATAAAAATAAACAAACAAGAAGAAAACATTTCTAATATTAAAGGTAAACAAAATTAAGGCATGAATAAGCCAAAAATGTATGCTAAGCTAGTTGCACAAGTCATATTCTTAATTTTTTCCATTATTTATATGGTATGACTAGAGTATGAGTTCTTTAAGTTAAGAAATGTTTGGAGCTCAAGTCCAGACATGTTCATAGGTGAGTTCTACCAAACCGTCCTAGCTGAGATTCAGACTGACTGCGATCAACTGTAGGGATTCAAGGATGGTTCAATAGACACACACAAAAATAATATAATAAGCCATATCAACAAAATGAAAGTTAGAAATCATATAATCATATGGATTGAAGAAGAAAAAACCTTCGAGAAAGTTCAACATATATTCATGACAAATGGCCTCCACAAAATAACGCCAACACTTCTCAAAGAAGTAATGGTCATTTGTAACAAATCCACAGCCAATATCATACTTGATGGTGGAAATTGATAGACTTCTCTATAAAATCAGGCACAAGACATATGCATACTTTCTATACTATTTCCTATACTGTTGGTAAATACACTCTTAGAGATCCTCACCACAGCAATTAGAGTCCCCACTCACCCCCCAAAACAAAGGAAACAACATCAAAAGGATCCAACTGGAAAAAATGTTGTTACCACTTTTGGGGGATAAAACTAAAAACTTTAGAAACAATAAACCAATACAGCAAAGTAGCAGGCTGAAAAATCAACACATTAAAACTGGTTTCCTTGTATGTATAAATCACAAGTTATAAAACTAAAATATCAAAAAACTACTTTCATTTGGATCCCAAAACATCGCAAAAAGACCACTCTCAATAGTATACCAAAATATCAAATTCCTAGAATTCAATTTAACAGCATGAAACACTAAGTCACTACTGAAAGAAATATAAGGAGAAACCAGGAAATGGAATTATATATCATGTACATAGACTAGAAGAGCTAACACTGTCGAAAATGCACCCCACTTAAAGTTTTATATAGATTCCATGCAACCCCTATCAAAATTACAATGACATCCTTCAATAAATTAGAATAAGCTCTACAAAATTCATTTGAAATCATAAAACTTCCTTGATAACCAATGGCATTCAGTGAAAAAGGAGGCGGAGAGGTATTGTATTTCCTGACTTTAAAGTATTCTTTAAAACTCCAGTGATCAAAACAGTGCAGTACTAGACTGAAGATATACTTTCAAGTAACGTAATATATAGAAACACTTGAGATAAACCCTCACATTTTTGCACAGTTGATCAATAATAAAGGAGCTTTGGAGATGAAATGCAATAAGGAAATTCTCTTCAATAAATAGTATTGGGAAACTAGATAGCCACAATTTAAAATAATTGATCCTTATCTCAAACCACACACAGAAGTTAATGTGTATTGAAGACCTTGAGATCCTAATGTAGATGAAAAGAACTTGACTAGCATCAATTAAAGACACAGGGAAATACAGGCAGGACTCCCCAGGATACAGATCTCAGAGTTGTTTTCAATTTGTTGATTCTACTGGCAAAGATAACAAAAATAAAATCAAACAAGTGGAACTACATTGAATTATAATGAGTTTACATGGCAAAAGAAATCCAGGACAAAGTAAAAAGTTATCCAATTTAATGAAAGAAAGTATCTGCACACCAAACATCATATAAAGGGCTAATATTCAAAAGTGTATAAATTACTCATAAAGTTCAGCAACAAACCCTCCCTTATATGCTTATCCAAAAATGTGGAGAGGATATGGATACTTCCACAAAGGACATATGAACACCCGATGAAAGTGTTCACTATTACTTACAATTAGATAATCGCAAATCAAAACAATAATGAGATTTCATCCGACATCAATAAAAATGGAATACATAAAACAGTGAAAACAACTAGCATTGGCAAGGGTTTTGTGAAAAAATAAAAACAAACTTTCATTCACAGTTGGTGGGAATATTCTCTGCCTCCATCCTTATGGAAAACAGCATGAAAATTTCTTCAAAGTATAACAGCAGAGCTTCTACATTACTCTGTAATTTCATTTCTAGAACTCTTCCCACAAAACATTAATTGAAAGAGATAAATATGCAAATCTATGTTTACTGCAGTAGTTATCAGAAGAGCCAGGACAGGTAAACAATTCAAACGTACAGTAACCGGTGAGTGGATAAAGTCTTCCTATGGAATACTATGGAATATATATACAATAGAATACTACATAGTCTAAAGAAAAACCAAATCCTAGTTTTTGGAAAAGTATATAACTGGAGAGTTTCATATTAAGCTAAATAAGCCAGAGGAAGGACAAATACTGAATGATGTCACTCATTGTCAGCATACAGAGACACACAACAAGGGAATGCAGAGTATTAAATAACAACAAACCCTTAGTCCTGGATGACATAACTGAGAATCCCAAATAAGGAGAAGGGAACATGTGTGTGGGTAGCATGAGGTGGACTGGAAGTAACAAAACAGCATTGTTGGAGGATTTGTGGCCTTTGAATGTGGCGATTTGAGATAGTAGTACGTAATATCATATATCACATATAATAATAAATCATACAATATTATATACCATTATTATATTACATATTATATAATATGATATATCACGATCACGAAATCCCATTAATCATTGATTTGGCGGGTTGAGTCTCCCTCCCCACCCCAAGGAGAATCCCGGCAGCTGAAAACCTCCAGAACCCAACGGCTGCCATGTGCAAGGCAATTCTCCACATGCTTGGATGAGCCTCATCCAAGAGGGGATGAGCCTCATCCAAGACGGGATGAACCTCGCCCAAGAGCAAACCAGCAGGAAAACACAGGTATGCAGGAACCCATGACTGAGATCTCGAAGCCTGCTTGGATCGGGACTGGGCCTCTCCCCCTAGATCTCCAGTTTTCCACTAGCTAGGCAGTCACACCCACAAACTGACCCCGACGCCATGTAATCTCATCAACAGCCAAGACCCAGAGACTATAAACTAAAGCTCCCAAAGAGAACAACACAGAATTTTCTGGACATTATATTCTATCCGTACTAAGCAATAGAAACAAATCATCTAGCATTGCCTTTTTTGGCAGGTTTGTGTGGTGGTGGGACTGTAATGTAACCAAAGTAGAGAGTATAGGGAAAACTGTCTGCCACAAAGGCAGGGGAAAGGTTGGAATGGGGGTGGGGCGGGGTGGAATACTGGGGCCTTCAGTGGTGGAAATTGTGCACTGGTGAAGGGATGGGTGTTTGATGATTGTTTGACCAAAGCTCAAACATGAAAGCTTTGTAATTATCTCTCACAGTGAATCAAAAAGGGGGGGGGGGCAGACGGAAATAATAATAATAAAATAATAAAATTAAATTAACATTCTGAATTAAAAAAAGTAATGTGGAGTTCATGCCAATTCAATCAGCTTAATCAATGGCTGAATAAATAGGAGTATTCCTACATTATATAAAAAAATTCTAAACTGTTGATTCATATAGTCTGTTGAATAGTTCTTCATTTCTTATCTTTTGAACAACTGTTAAACTTTAAGACCAGTGCTGATATATATGATGGAAATTAATATCACATTAAGACACTAATTATTTAATGAAATTAATATTTATTATAAAGTTTAGATTTGGGAGTAAATAAATACATGTACTAATACAATTTTTTCTATTAAATAATATCTCTCAATATAAATGCAATACGTTGAGTTTCACAATGGTATTTTTACACCAGATTACTAAAATGAAATGTGGCTTTTATTAAAATCTCAATGGGGCACTGGAGCAATAGCACAGCAGGTAGGACATTTGCCTTGCATGTGGCCAACCCAGGTTCAATTCCCAGCATCCCATATGGTTTCCTGAGCACCTCTAGGGGTAATTTCTGAGTGTAGAACCAGGAGTAACCCCTGTGTATCACCGGGTGTGACCCCCCAGAAAATCTAAATGGACTCAAAATTACTCGAGGACAATGTGTCTTTTCTTAAGCCCCAGGGTGATTTTCTGTTTTTCTATAAATATCTATTTATAATTTTGTTTTTTAAGATTTTATAGACAACAATAAAATTTGTTTATTCATTTATTTGGCCCACACCTGATTTGATTCTGGGCTTCCTCCCAGCATTGCACCAGGATTCCCTCCTGACAGGCTTGGGGTCAATGTGCTCTGCTGGGCATTGAATCAAGCCCACTGTATTATCTCTCCAGCCCTTAAACATCCTTTTTTAAATATACGTTTTAATTGAGACCATATTTCCTGTACATTTTTCCTTCTACAAGTTTGTATCTGAATCTCAATATAGTATATTGTCCTATTTTAAAGAATCTCAAACATTTGTCATTTTGTCTAATTACAGAGGCCCAGTATGGTATTAAAATACACATATGTAGCAACAAGATAGATTTTAAGGGATGATTATAGAGATTTTTTTAGTCTGTAATTTCATCTTTTCTGGGCCACAATGGCTGTGTTCCCAGTATACTCTTGCTCTCTGCTCAAAGATTACTCCCAGAGGGACTCTAGACCATGCACAGCATCTGGAATTGAACCTGGATGCCACCTGAAAGGCAAGTACCTCACCTACTGTAAGTCTCTCAGGCTCAGGATGGGATATTTACATGCTTCTTTAGCTGCCACAAAGACCAAAGAAGTAAACTGTATTGTTGGACAAAATGTTTATTTCCAACTGTAGGATAACATAGCCTCAGTAGTTTAGGTTTATTGGGTTACTCCCGTTACAGTGCTCCTATTCCTCTTTGTTTATTTGTAGCTTCTTTCTTAGTGTTCTGTTGACTTGTAAATAATATTTTTCTCTTCTCCTTGAGTCCTTTGCATAGTTTATTCATAGCAAGTCCTTTTTGTATGGACACAGGAAGACTTAACAAATGTTATGCTTTTGTAACCTGGGAGTCATTTGACTCTACATGATATTTTCCTCCAGGGCATCTGTTCTCTTGACCTAAGCCTCAGCTGCCCTTACTTCCTCGCACCCCCAAAGCACGGTCCCGACGTGGGACAAGAAGGACCCAGGGCAAGCGGTGAGTTGTGTGCTACCCTGGCATTGAGATGGGCCTGGCCAAAGTGCCTAATGCTTAACTATAAGTTAAGAGCTTGATCATGGACAAATGTTGTCATGACCCAAACAGTGATAACTAGATTTGGACCCTGCTAGGGTGAGGAATGATTAATCTGGCCTGAGTGCTGTGGTCTGAGCCTGTGGCAAGATGTTGCCAGGAGAGCTGCCTTGCAAGCCTCAATGTATCCCTTGCTATGTCCATACAAAAATAACTAGTATTAAGATGTTAATAAGTTCCTGGAGTAAGGAAAAGAAAAAAACCTTAAGAGTGAAGAAGGGCTTTGGAGTGCCCTGCCCTCAGGAAGGGCTTTCTTATGTTGATTTGGCTACCTCACTGGCGGTAGCCTAGAGGGCAAGGTGGGAGAGAGAAGGAGGAGGAGAGAGGGGAGGCAGCAGTTGAGCAGTAGATCTAGAGAGAGGCCGGAGCTGGGAGTGCGGGAGATGAGAAAAATGGAAGATTGAATAAACGGTAACTAATCAGCAACCAGCTTGGTCGTCGTTCTTCCTTCGCCTGTCCTTGACCACCGGCCGTCCCGATCCAGTCCACACACTGCGGTTCCAGAGCACCGAACGCGGGCGGTGAGACAGAGCCACCCGGAGAGCCCGCGAGTGCACTCGCCCCTCGGCGTTTTTTAGTTTTTTACACCAACAATTATATTTTTTAAAACTAATTTATATATTATGAATATAATTCCCAGTAATTTGTACTTTAAAAAAATTATGGTTTCTATTTTGTCATTTATCATGAACTGATTCAGAAGCTCTTAACCAAAGAATAGTCTGCAAAATAGGTTATAATTCCTTTGCCAGGTTTGGGCTCAGAGATCAAAAACAAAATGGCAACAAGCAACAAAGAGATTCCATAGACAAGTATGGATTTTCTCTGATTTACTGACATTTTATTTTTTTAAGAAAAGATCCTGGTCATTATCCAGGTGTGTGTGTGTGTGTGTGTGTGTGTGTGTGTGTGTGTGTGTGTGTATGTGTGTGTGTGTGTGTGAGGGGGGGAAGAGAGAGAGAGAGAGAGAGAGAGAGAGAGAGAGAGAGAGAGAGAGGTAGCAGATCAGATATTTTAAACTTTTAACAATGGTAAAATGCTATTAATACTTATAAATGCAATATATTTTAGAGAAAATATGGGTGCTGGAAATAACTGGCCTAGCCTGTTTTAATCCTGGGATCTTAAAATTTAAGTTGCCATCACTCTTGGATGTTTATAGACTCAATTCTAATTTTATTTTGATGGAGAAGTAAACTACATAAAATGTGAAATAATATTAGTGAAAAGAAAGAGAAAATGTAAAGCTTTATCTTACAATTTAGCCAGCCAACTTCCAGCTTGGCAGTTCCCATGTGTATTCTAACATTGGCACCTGAAAATCAATTTTTAAGGTTTTTTTAATGAATTTCTAAAGGAAAAAATCAAGTGTTTTATGTTAGACTTTAGGAAAAGAAAGCTTCAAATAACCGCTACTCTCATTTACTTAATGAAAAGTAACTTGAAGAAGCAAGTAATGTAATCAAATCACTGTTTTTGCACCTCATCATAGCAATGCATACACTGGGTATGCTCTGAATTTAGGTCATCAAAGGAAGGAATTATTGTAGCTGGTTATACAAATGATCTTTAATACTACCTATACAGTTCATTATATCTAATAGGTGGTTCATAAATCATAGTTAATCATAACTAAAATTTACCTAGACTTCATCTTTCATGAGAATTCTTAACCAAATCATATCATGAACTAGCCATTCAGCAATTTATTCATTTCTTCTTTCACATTTCATATTTTGTTTGTTCTTTGGGGTACTCAGGATTTACTTCTAGTTGTATGCTCACTCCTGGCAGGGTTCAGGGAACCATATGTAGTGCCAAGGATCAAACCCAGGTCAACTTCATGCAAGGCAAGTGCCGTATCTGCTGAATTTCTCTGATCCCTCACATTTAAACAAAAATAGAACAAATAAAACAAACTTTTCCTTTTTGATTGGAATGACAAAATAAAAATATAAAAAAGTTATTAAATGGCTCATTTTTTTTTCATTTCCACTCGATCATTTGAGTAAGCATTTCAAGCCATCCACCAATAATGAGTCAAGCTCTGTGTTCCTTTCCATCCTGCCTAATGGAAATAAATCTTCCACTGGATCATTTATGCTTTGGAAACTCATAATCACAATTTCCTAGAGCCTTCTGAGAGTCATCAGCCATTTGTGTTCTTCAAATCATTCATTTATTTACTTACTTAGAATCTCTTCTACTTGAAAGAAAGAAACTGAAAGAAAAAAAATCTACACCCGGGAAAAGTGTACCTTGAACGTGGAGACCGCTGACACAATCTCCATCACCATAAGTACCTGAGTACCACCAGGAGGAGCCCCATGAGCATCGCCAACTATAATCCAAAAGTCAATTAATGGGGCTGGAGCAATAGTACAGTGGGTAGGGCATTTGCTGTGCACACGGCTGACCCGGGTTTGGTTCCCAGTATCCCATAGCACTACCAGGAGAAATTCCTGAGTGGAATGCCAGAAGTAACCCCAGTGTATTGCTGGGTATGACCCCAAAAGGAAAACAAAAAAGTCAATTAATGAACTACAGATCAATGTCACTGAGTTTTATGTTGAAGTCGATATAGCACTGTAGCACTGTCATCCCGTTGTTCATCGATTTGCTCAAGCAGGCAGCAGTAACATCTCCATTGTGAAACTTGTTGTTACTGTTTTTGGCATATCAAATATGTCACAGGTAGCTTGCCAGGCTCTGCCGTGCTGGTGTTATACTCTCGGTGGCTTGCCAGGCTCTTTGAGAGGGATTGGGGAATCAAACCTGGGTCATCCACGTGCAAAGTAAATGTCCTACCCACTTACTAAAGTCAATTTTTCCCAAACATCATTCTAAATTTGTTATAGTGTAAGCTTCAAGTTATAAAACATTTGCTGATTATCTATAGAAATAATCATATTGAGTCATATTGTCCAGCTATACTATACTCAGCTTCTGCTTTTTGGGGCATTTAATTGAATGCAAATAAATAAATGCTCTTAAAATTTTTATCTCCAAAATTATCCCCAGCGAGAGGGCAGCAAATTTATATCTTGCAATCAGGAACATAAAGAGTCACTCCATGGCTCAGTAGTCCAGCAGGTAGTGAGACTGCTTTGCGTGCGCCCTATGTGGCCACCTCAGGCTACTGGAAGTGATCCCTGAGCACAGAGCCAGGAGTCAGCCCTCAGTACCACTGGGTGTTGCAGAAAACAAACAGAAAAAGAGAAAAGAATCAGTCCACTTTATCCTGAATGTAAAAAGCAATTCCTTTCATTTTCCATGGCCACTGCATGGAGATTCTTGCTTAGAGAGTCTTTTTCCCTATCTCAAGAGACATTTAAATCAACTTCTCTGTGTGTCTGATAAAAAGCAGTTCAACTTTCATTTCTCTTCATCTTTTCTTACAGTAAGACATGACTGATATTCCTCTGTCCTTTTCTGAATACCTCTACAATAAACAAATAGTACTAGTGGGGCGGCGGGTGGAGGGGGGAGTCACGTACTATCTGTCACAATCGATGCTTCAGGGCTCTTGCCCATCTGAGAAATAACAAGACCGAAGGAAGAAAACTAAAATTAAAATGCATATAATTACAATGTCTCCAGTGTAATAGAATGCTATCCTCTATAGAAAATCTGCTAAAAAAGATATTGTAAATGAAAAGTTTGGTTCAGTCTCTCTGTGGCTGGGCGGCAGCCCTCGGAATGCTGGGAGGTCTGGGGGCTACTCTCCAGGATACTCACCAGCTGGGGGTGGGGGTCTGCACGCATGATTCCAAGGATGCTGAGGCTGTCGGGCCCTCAGTGCTTGTCGTGACCAATATGGTTCTAGGGCTCAGTCCACGGTCAATTTAGCAACTTTAGGAGATTAGGTGGTGACAGAGACCAAAAGAGGCCCAGGTACTCTGATGGAGGGACGGGTGTTCAATCGTTGCATTACTGAGACTCAAACATGAAAGCTTTGTAACTTTAGTTCACAGTGATTCAATAAAAAATATAAATTTAGAAAAAAAAGTGGCCCATGAGATCAGGTGGTGGCAGAGATTAAAAGAGTCCCCTTAGGAAGATTTCTTCTTCCTTCCTTATAGGAAGAAACAAATTGAAAGGCAATGTCTACAGCTCTCATACATAAAACTCTCTAAATATAGTCTGGGGACATTATCCAGCTATGAAGAAGTACTTGGTGGCTTCAAAGAGAAGCAAAAATCTGAAAAAAATCTGTTTGTTTAAAAAAATGAAAGTCCTTAATACAAAAGTGCCAAATTTGATGACAAGAAAGAAATGCAAGGGGCTGGAGCAATAGCATAGCAGGTGGGGCATTTGCCTTGCATGCAGCCAACCTGGGTTCGACTCCCAGTATCCCACATGGTCCCCTGAGCACCGGCAGGAGTAACCCTGTCCATTGCTGGGTGTGACCCAAAAAGAAAAAAAAAGAAAAGCAAACAAAAAGAAAAGAAAAAGAAATGCAAAATGAGAAAGTAAATCAGAATATCCTTTTAAAAACAAGAATGTAAAACCATTTACATTACAAAATGAGCCAAAATAATCAGCACTTACAGACTGCTGACAGGGGAATTTTGCAGTTTAATAATGACAGCTCATCTCAGTATTTTTGATATACATATAATGTGAGTAATATAATAAACATGCCTTTGCTTCCAATGATGTGTAAAACCATAACCATAGCTACCATTCCCATTTAGATGAAGCTTCATGGAGTCACTTTTTGGGGTTTTAGCATACCCAAAAATCTATTGGTTGGAACTGGTTTATAAACTTACCAGGCTTATACATTCTGGGTCCAAAGGCTTCCAGAAAAATACAAAAAGGCCTGCAGTCGAGCATCCCTTGATTTCCCTGCCTGTACCTGTTTTGACCTGAATATATCATTATTGAAAGAATGATTCTGAGATGTCCATTTTAAAACTGGTAATAAAGACAATAAGAAAGGGGGCTGATGGAAGAGCTGAAAGGGCCGAGGTACCTGTCTGGCCTACATGAGGCTCTGCCCAGCTGTCAACCCCAGCACCGCAAGTCCCCATTCCTAGGCACCCTTGGGTACCCTCCAGCATGGCACAGACCCAGCAGCAGAGCAACCCCAGGTGTGAGCACTGCACAAACATCCCTGGGCAATACTGGGAACAGGCCCCAGATAAAAATATGCTAAGTGAGGGGCCGGAGCAATAGTACAGCTGGTAGGGTGTTTGCCTTGCACGAGACCAACAGGTTCAATCTCCGGCATCCCATATGGTCCCCCAAATACCACCTGGAGTAATTCCTGAGTGCAGAGCCAGGAGTAACCCCTGAGCATTGCTGGGCATGAGAAGAATGAGGGGGAGGAGGAGGAGGAGGAGGAGGAGGAGGAGGAGGAGGAGGAGGAGGAGGAGGAGGAGGAGGAGGATGAGGAGGAGGAGGAGAAGGAGAAGGAGAAAAAGGAGAAGGAGAAGAAGGAGGAGGAGGAGGAAGAGGAGGAGGAAGAGGAGGAGGAGGAGTAGGAGAATGAGAAGAAGGATAAGGAGAAGAAGGAGGAGGAGGAGGAAGAGGAGGAAGAGGAGGAGGAGGAGGAGGAGGAGGAAGAGGAGAAGAAGAAGAAGAAGAAGAAGAAGAAGAAGAAGAAGAAGAAGAAGAAGAAGAAGAAGAAGAAGAAGAAGAAGAAGAAGAAGAAGAAGAAGAAGAAGAAGAAGAAGAAGAAGAAGCTAAATGAAAAACTCTAGCATTGAACTAAATTTGCTAAAAATATATTTTCCTGTTATTTAAGGAGTCTTGAATTCCTAGGAAATGGGCATCTAAAGAAAAACAAGCACACTCTTAATTTTTAGTTCCCCAGACACAGGCCTGTATGCGATAGGAAATCATATATTTTTCTGAAATATTGAAGCTATCTTTTTTATCAGCAACTACAGACCCTTCTGTAGAAGTTAAGAGTACATCTGCCTGTATACCGAATGTTAATAAATGCATTAGGGTTGTGCTCTTATTTTAGTCAAGATATAGTTATGAAAGGATGGCTATTTTAGTAAGTTTCAACTTCATGCCATATGGGAATATAAACAGGGAAAAGCTTCTGGGAGTGAGCTTATTTCGCACCACAAATTTTATTACATCTCCACAAAACTACTACCTGTTAATACTTTACATGAAGATTTAAGAAAAAAATTAGTTACATAATATTATGTTATAATTTTAGTTATATAATTTAATTATGTAATATTAAGTTATGAAGCAAAATTCAAGCTCATATCTGTTTGTTGCCCAAACTCAAGTAGTTAACTACTAGAACACATTATTTTTCTAAATACCCTGCATAAAGATTAGAGTTAGGACTGGACAGATAGTGTAATGGAAGGCTTTTCATGCTGCTGACCTGGGCTCAATCCCCAGAACCCAACATATTCTCCTGTCCGACCATGAGTGATTCCTGAGCACAAACCAGGAGTAACTCCTGAAAACTGCTAGGTATGGCTCAAAAATAAAATATTAAGAGCTAATATTCCTAACATGCATAATATGCATTTTCAAATACAAGATTAAGCAAACAAAACAGAAAACACAATACACTTGAAAGACACCAATGAGATGAAAAGGAAATTCCAATCTCAACCAAGAAGAATTCACATTGAATAATGCAGAAGATATTAAAAAAATACAAGTGTACATTAAATAAATTATTCATACTACTGCTGAAATTGAACATGTTGGATACTAAAAATAAGTATAAAACTTAACAAAAACTCTATTGTAATAGACTTGACACAGTTATAACTTAAACTGGAATACTGAGTTAATGATTATTTTTAAAAAGTAATATAAAAGGCCAAAGATATTGAAAGTATGAATAAAGAAAGTTTATAAGAAATGGGGACTAGAACGATAGCACAGCAGGTAGGGAGTTTGCCTTGCACGCAGCTGACCCAGATTTGATTCCTCCATCTCTCTCAGAGAGCCCGGCAAGCTACCAAGAGTATCCTGCCTGAACAGCAGAGCCTAGTAAGCTACCCATAGTGTTTTTGATATATCAAAAACAGTAACAAGTCTTACAATGGAGATGTTACTGGTGCCCACTGGAGCAAATCAATGAACAATGGGACGACAGTGCTACAGTGCTATAAGAAATGGAAGTTAAAATCTCAAATTAAACTAATTAACATTTCAGGTACAACCAACAAAATATTTAAGAAAAAATATATGACTGAAGAAGCACACCATTGGTTTCGTAGTATCATAGGATCACAATCAAGAGCAGGGGGGAACACACACACACACACTGAACTATCTTGATAAACTTGGTAATACTTAGGACAATTACGAGAAAATGTTTTTAAGAATAAAACATTTTTTTACGTTCTTCAAAATATCGAAAGCTTCCCAAATAAGAGGAGAAAACTGGCCTAATTTAAAAGGAAACTTTATGCTGGTCTCATAAAGACTCATAAAGACTTCTTAGTTTCATTTAATACACAGTCAGTCTTAAATTCTTGTTTCATATTTCATCCCTAAGCAAATCCAACATTCAACAGAGACAAAAACCGCAACATTTTAAATCTGCAAGAATTCATGTACTTTCATGTACTTTCATTTTTTTTTTCCTGTTTGGTTTCTGGGCCACACCCACCCATGCTCAGGGACTAGCCCTGGTTCTGTGTGCTCAGGAGGGAGCTCGGGTGATACTCCTGGGGACACACACATGTGGTGCCTGGAACTCAACCAGGCTCTTGGCCAGCATGACTGGATACCAGGCAAGTGCCTTCCTCCATACTAGTTCTCCAGCCCTGAGAAGTCAGAAACATCAACACTAAGAAAAGGACCCTAAAGAACCAATGTTGTGCTCTGGTAAGGAATTGAAAATTATTCCAATAAAGAGGAAAATATAAAACATAAACCAAATCAAAGACCTGGGAACATGTTAGAAGAAATTGTCAGCCACTTGGCAATGGGAAGCTGTGCTAGAGAGAAAGAAAATTCAAAGTGATTTTTAAAAATCATTGTAATTATGATTTTTAAAACTCATCGATTTTAAATTTTAAAAACTCATTTAAATTTTTTAAGTTTTAAAAACTCATTGTATAAAAGGACTGCAGTGATATCACAGTGGGTAGGGCTGACGGCTTCACACGTGGCTGACCTGGGTTCGATTCCTCCATCCAGCAAGCTACCGAGAGTATCTCACCCACATGGCAGAGCCTGGCAAGCTACCCATGGCAAATTTTGGTATTTGATATGCCAAAAACAATAACAAGTCTCACAATGGAGACATTACTGTGCCCACTCGAGCAAATCGATGAACAACAGGACGACAGTGCTACCATTGTATAAAAATGAAAAAAAAAAAAAAAGAGAAAAGACATCACAGTAAAGTTCTAGAATGCTCTAAGAAGCCTGATGAATAGTTATATTTTGTGTTCCTGGCTGGCCCATACCTGGTGGTGCTGGAGGCACCAGGAGTGGCTAGGGACTGAATATAAGCATTGCACCCTGAAGCCGGCACCAAGTCCTTCGAGCTGGTCTCAAAACCCACGTCTGGGAAACATTTTGCCCCATTAATGAAACATTAATGAAAAATATATTAATACCCCAAACACATGAAACAATTCACAACTCTAAAAAATTGAACAAATATTAAACAAATGATAGAGAAAAAAAGTAAACATGGAAAGGAAGCATATCAAAATGTTCTAAATAATTAGTGAATGGATAAGTATAACTGAAATAACATCATAATTTCCCCTGGAGCAGATGCAAAAGCAAAACATAATTCTGGTGAAGTTTATAAAACAAACACTGTAGACACTCTTTAATCTCTTTGAATTCAGAGTTTCTTCTCAAGTAACTTGTTAGCAGTTTTTATGTCTTTTATTCTTTCCAATTTATTAGATATTTTAACTAAATATGAATAACTGTGCATTCACCTATGAGCAAATACGGACAAATATATACATCACATCCATTGGTATTAATAGGAAAAAGATGAAGCAACCAAAATCTTAACCAATCATGATTTAGTAAAATAATCGTCACTCATGTTTCATACTGAAAACAACTATGTAGGTATTCTAAAAATTCTGATGGGGCCAGAGAGATGATTCAGTGACAGTACCATGCCAGGTACTGTCTTACGAGGTCATTACACTTATGAGGTTCTGGGTCTGAGTTCTGAGCCTTTAAACCAGGACTCCAAATGCCACCAAATGTTATCACTGTGGCTCTCATGCTCTCCAGGTCCCCTGGTGACTTGCAGAGCTCCTGAGTGTCGCCAGGTCGACCTAAGCCCCTGACATAGGCAGGGATATTCCTACTAAGTATATAGATGGGTCCATCACATGTTCAAAAGGTAGGAAATAGAAAATAAGCAATCCCTAGAAAACATATGTAAGATTCATTTTAAGAACAAAAAGAACTGATTTTAACATTAGTATATGTTAATGTGTAGGCATGGAAATATAGAAGTACACATACAAAATTACAAACAGTACCCCAATATTTTAGAAATTTAGTATTGACTGGGACAAAGGAACAGGAAAGTGATAGGAGATGTGACTTGGGACAAGTCACAATGGGAAAAGAATACAGGTATTATTTGCATATTCACAATGTATTTCTCTTATTAATTTTTACTTAATATAAATAAAGTTATATAGGTGCCACACAAAGAAAAACCACAGAGTATATCCAATAATGATAAAAGAAGCAATTTTTTTTTTTTGCTCAGAGGTTACTCCTGGCTTTGCTCTCAGGAATTACTCCTGGCGGTGCTTGGAGACCATATGGGATGCTGGGAATAGAACCCGGATTGGCCATGTGCAAGGCAAACACCCTACCTGCTATACTATCACTCCAGCCCCCAAAGAAGCAACCTTTTAAAAATTAAAAAAATTCACCTTGCCATATACAGCATGAGCATCTATGTTACTTACACTGACACATGAATCTTTAAAAGGTTTTTAGGTGTTGATTATCATCAAATAAACCATGTACTATCAAATATGAATAATTTTCTATTTATTCTAGTAGAGTCACAGAGCATAAATTTTAATGATATTAAAAGTTTTAATTGCCTCAAATATAGATATTTATGGTATAGTTCTAATTTTTTTAAATATTTCTCTTTTACACTGAGGCATTTTGGAGTTATATTACTATATATTACCATCATCCCATTGTTCATCAATTTATTCGAGCAGGCACCAGTAATGTCTCCATTCGTCCCAGCCCTGAGATTTTAGCAGCCTCTCCTTACCCTTTCCCAATGATTGGAGGCTTTTATCAGGGCCAGGGAGTTAATATAGAACTTGGAAAAGATATGTTTTTTTCCCTAATCACATTATGAAATTAGAATTTGTGGTATTATGCTTTTAACAGATTATCACATCTGAGGACATCTTACATTGATATTAGAAAGACAAGAACCTTATCAAAGGAAGGACACATACATGTAAATCCAGTCTTCATTGCTGCCAACCAACTTCCCCAGGAATTCAATGCACATGAATATATTCAGGATGCAAATGTCCTATATTTTTTGGAATATATGCCATTTATAGGGTTGAAAATGGTTGTCAATGAGTCAGTAATATTGTAAGATCTGAGTACTTCTTCAAGATTAATGAAGAGCTAAGTAAAGCGATTCAAACAGAAGACAATGAACCCCAATTGATCACTCCCCAGTTTTGCAACAGCTGCTGAAAAGGAGAAATACAAAACTATACACTTAAAACGTTTTCTTAAGTAGGATCTTTTGCATGCAATCAAAGTGACTGCCTTTTGAAAATAAGTTTACTATACTCTATTCAAACCAAATATCTCTTAAGTCTAACTGCAGATGTCTGAAATTGAAATCTTCCTGAATGATTCAAGTGTATCAAGGCTATAGACAGTTTTGATGCAACAATGTTTTATCATCTATTTATGGATCATCCCAAAAATTTCAGTGACAGCTCCAATATTCAGATGAAAAAAATAAGCCAGTTTAATTTATTAGTGGTGTATTATCTGTCCCTGTCTTTTTTCTGCAACATCAATACTTTTGTGGTATGTCAAAATCAGTCTTATTCCTGATTATTCTCTATTTTATTATATCGGTCCCCATTTAAAGCCTCATCTGCTAAAGCACCCATGTTGAAATAACACAGATTTACTTTAACAGAAGCTATGTCTAGATATTTTCTTCTCCAAAGCAATAATTGATGAGGCAAACAATGAGTTTGGAAACCTTGCTAAAAAGATAAGGTGTATAATCAAACAAAAATGCCAAGACAAAAGGTTCTTATCCAAAGGGATCACCTAGAAAATTCATCAGGGTATACTAGATTTAGACCAAGCCATAAAGAGGTGAACAGCTTGATACCATCCCACCCACTGCTTTTGAATTTCTTATTTTCTTTAAAGGTCCTGAATCAATACAACCACGCCTTGTATTGATGTAACTAGAACAGTTCAATGAAGAGGCTGAGCATTTTACCATGAAGCTCAGTATAGAGAAACAAAAATATAAATGTTTGTGGTGGGTACAACCAATGCCTAGGTGCTTTCTGTCCCTATTTATTATCTATGTAGCTGACCGAAAAGAGCTATTCTGCTTCCTATAAAATGAAAATGACAAGTACCACTACATTCAGTTGTTACATGAATTCCATTTGAGTATCCACATAAATCTTTAGCACAATGGTTGGTACATTGTAAGCACTTAATACATGCTTTATTTTCTTTTGTTGTTATTCCGAAGTGACACCCAGAAGTGCTCAGGACTGATTCCTGGTTCTGCACTCAGGGATCGCTCCGGGTGGGGGCCCATATGGTATGCCAGGGATGGAACTGGGGTCTGTGGTGTACAAGGCAAGCACCTTATCCACAGAATATTATTCAGGCTCTACATGTATAATTTTCTGATCATTTATCCTTTGTTAGGTATTCTATCATCATCCTGCTTCTGTTTATTTTTTCTTATTTTCATGCAATTCCTAATTTTTCTTACTTTGTTCTTTGGTCTGACTTTTCTTTTCCAAAAAATTTACAGCTTGTAGTTTTAGGGGAATTCTCTCTCTTTGCTTCAGAATTTGTTGCAACAGTTATTTTTATAGGACTCCCAAAGCAGTGCTTAGCCACTTTCCACCTGGGGACACTCCCTAGGACAATGGTCCCACAGGCCCCTGGGTTGGGGCCATTGGGGTCATCTCACTTCAGCTTGCAGAGCATGTGATGACAGAGAATGAACTTAGGGTGTCCACATGCCATGCAGGTGCTCTACCACTTGGATGTTTTCCTTGTTTATTTTTGTAATTTTGTTTTATTTATTCACCATGAAATGACAAAGTTATTCATGATTGGGTTTTAGGCATGCAGTGTTTCGACACTGATTCAATTTGCCTGCCAGTCACCAGTCTGCTTATTTGAGGGACATTTTGGGGGGTTCGTATTTATAAGTCTTGGAATAAATGCACTATGATTTACAGTACCATCACTGATAGGGCATCAGACACGACACTTGACCACCTTTCAGCACAGTCAGCTGTGGCCAAGCAGTAAGGTGATGACTCAAACTCTCTTTCTAAGGCCCAATTTTTTTTCAAAATACCTACTTAGGTGTTTCCTAAAGTGAAACACAATTTGTTTACTGATTCATGATTGAAATTTTAGCTGTTTCATAGTTTTACTATTAAAAACAATGTTGCATGTAGGAACCAGGGCTATACTTTAGTAGGTAGGGCACTTGCCTTGCACATGGCAGACCAGGGTTTGCTCCCCTACACCACATATGGTCCCTGAGATAGTCAGGAGTAATTCCTGAGTGCAGAGCCAGAAGCAGTTCCTGAGCAATGCTGGGTGTGACCCAGAATCAAAACAAATTATGCAAGGTCACTATGTACCTATTTGTTTTTAAATGAATAAATGGAAGGAAAGCTATTCATATATAATTCACACATCTGATAAAATAAAAAAAATAAAATGAATAAGAAAAAATTGTTACCAAATTACTCTAGGGGAGACTTATAATTTATATACGGATTAATAGTGTTTTCGGTGTTTGATAAACCTCACCAACACAAAGCTAGTATAAGGTTCTGTTTGCTCTAATGCGTTTAGAATATAATGATGCTATTTAATTCTAGTTCTCTGATCACTAGTAAATTTGAGCATTTAGATGTATTTATTGACTGTACTTCTTTTTGGCTGTCCATAGCTTTATCTTTTTAGAGTTGGCGATTATTTTATATGATCCTGGCCCCTTGTTTTACTGTTTACAATGAAGATAAAATGTTACTCTGTTCTCTTAATTGGGGAGAGTTCATAAATATTAAGCATTTTCATAATGGACCATTTTCAAATTAATGAAATTTTCATTTTAATGTCCCTTAGTATTTACTGCTGATAGGTAGAGCAGGCTTTACAACTTGATAAGCATACACTATTAAACATTCACTCATTATTATGAGTACCTTGAACATTTGAGCATTTTAATGCTATTGCTAAAGTTTATCTGAAATCATTTATGTATAGAAAATTAAAACATCTTATTGACAGTGTTATAAATCTTAACATGTTGCTCCATCTTTTTTGTTTTGTTTTGTTTGGGGGTCACATCCTGCAGTGTTCAGGGCTTACTCCTGGCTTTTCATTCAAGGAGCACAAGAGCTTACTCCTGGAGGACTCAGAGGACCATACGAGGGTCAGGGATCAAGCTTGGGTCAGTCTAGTGCAAGTCAAGTGCCCTACTTGCCTTTCACTAACCTTGTACTAATGTAGTTAAGAAATCATTTCCATCCCTGCACCCTTCAATCCAAGAGACAATATTTTTCTGTCATTATAGCTTGCTCTTGTATAAATATAATATAAATGTAATAACATATAGACTTTAGAGTTAGATTCTTTCATTTAGCATAAACCATTCCAGATTCATCCACTTTTCTACATGTATCATTATTTGTTCCCTTAAACTATTTAATGCATGAAATAAATTGATCTACATCAGTTTATGTATTCATTCACTAACTGTAGACATTTGAATTGGATTTAGATTTTAGACACTATAAATAAAAAGCTACAATAAATATATAGCATAGATCTTTTGATATTTTCACCAATTTTATATTGTGTTCTTTGTCTTACTGAATTGGAAAATCCTTTATCTGCTCTAGATACAAATCAATTGCTATGCTTCCAAGTATTTAATATGTTTTCGCTTGTCTATTAACTTCAAAATTGTGTCTCTTTACTGCTAAAATGGTTTTCAGAAGGTAGAAGCTTTTATTTAAATAAATACTAACATTTTACAATAATTTCCCAATATAAACCCAATATAAAGGCTTATGGAATTCATGGCTATGTTATTTATGAAACATTTAGCTCTTCTTACACTTATAAAATCTGATTTTAAAAAATGCATAATCAACAATTCAAAAGGTCTTTGAAATTATCTGCCCTTTATTCACTAAGAAAAACATTATATATATATATATATATATATATACATAATTTAACTTGGCAAATGCAAAGCAGAACCAGAGTGGCTTACAGGTTCTTTTAAAATTTTTCTGGCTATAAAAGAGATGCCTACTTTAACTTATCATATTATCGAATGCTCAGGTGTTACTCCTGGTTCTGCACTCAAGAATTACTCTTGACTGTGCTTGGGGGACCAGATGGGATGTCAGATTGAACCTGGGTCAGCCACGTGCAAGGCAAATGCCCTACCTATCTGTACTATCACTCTAGCCCCTGTTCTGTATTCTTAATGCTTTTCAATTTGGACTTGGAATCACATTCTCTTCTGACTTCTATCAAATAATGTTATTTCCTCTTTCCAAACTCAATGAAGTCAACATCTTGGTAACTTCTTTTATCTCTCCCAATGGTTCTTTGCCAGAACACATGCTCAACTGCTGGCCAAAGGGTTAGAAATGTTATTTAAAACATAATAATAAATAAATAATTTTCCTTAGGCTTATACCTAAAATCCTTGCTGTTATCTCTAGTATGAGTACAAATAGAGAACACAGAGAGGCAGATAAATTATGGATTTTAGGGAATCCAACAAAATTGGCTCTATATTATGAAACTATGACTATTCGTCTGTTCACTTATTCATTTTGAGTATTCATTTATTTTCATTAAGTCAATTCTTAACCTGTTGATGTATGCATCATACAAAAAAATTAAATCTTAGCTCCTCCCCTTCCCCCCACACCCAGGATAGAGACAACTTTTGCCCTGATTAAGCAATGAGTTTTTCTGTGCTTTATTTTTATATTTTAAACAGCAAAGAAATTGCTATGTCATACCCTTAGACAAATGGTAGATTTGATGACTCAATGAGACATACTAGGGTATACTAAAGTGTAGGATAACATGGGGTTTGTCCTTTTAGCCTTGCCTTAAGGAACATAGTTTACCTTAAAGCAATGTCCTTTCTGTATGGACACAGGAAGAAAATTAATAGTGTGCTTGTAACTTGGGAGTTGGTTGAGTCCAATAATATTTACTCCTGAGCATCTGCTTTCTCAACTCAGTTGCCCTTAGTTCCTAACACCCCTAAAGCAGGTCCCGACGAGGGATGGAATGAACCCAGGGAAAGCTGTGAGCTACCCTGGCATTAAAATGGGCCAGGCCAAAGTGACACAATACTCAACTATAAGTTGAGAGCATGGTCATAGACAAATGCTGTCACGATCCAAAAGTAACAACAAGACTAGGACCCTGCTGGGGTTAGGAAGATTAACCTGGCCTGAGGACTGTGGTCTGGAATGTATTGTGAGATGTCCTCAGGAAGAACCAAACTTATAATATCTCTTACTGTGCTCATACAGAATGACATTGCTAGAAATATTAGAAGTAGATTTAGTATAACTATTTAAGCAGATTACTAGCTCACACTCTGACACACCCTTGTTTGGAATCACACCCTTGAGTGGATCTCCTTAGATGATATTTCCTTAAATGAGATTTTGTTAATCTCCTCAAGAAATGGTCTTACCCTTCTTTGTTGATTTGTTGATGTTAAACTCACCTTTGTGCTACTGCCGTATGTAATTTGCTATATAAACTAAGACTGTGGGGCAGAGAGGGGAGACAGAAGAAGAAGACAGGAGAGGCAGAAGAAGACAGGAGAGGGAGATAGAAGAAGATCCAGAGAGAGATCCAGAACCGGGAGAGAAGCAGAGAGAGAGAACGAAATAAACTGATTGAGCAACCAGTTTGGCTTTCTTTCTTCCATTGCCTGCCCTTGACCAACAGCCACACACAGCAGTTCCAGAGCACCGAACGCAGGCTCCAGAGCACCGAACACAGGCTAAAGGTCTTTTTTTTTTTTTAACAATAAGGTGCAAGGGATATTCTTTTGGTTCCCTTCCTCTACTCTCTGCAAAGGTGATTCCTGTTTTCATCTGTGGGCCTACAGACAAAAATAAATCCAGCTGCAGCATTTCTCTGACATGACGCGAGTGAAAATGGAGAGCAAAATTTATCAGGAAGCCTGTAAAAATCAGTTTTTGCTATATATTCACAATAATCAATTCAAATCAATGTGATTATTGCAATAGCTTCTGAAAAAGACCTTAAATAAGCAAGTTGTTCTTCAAAACATTTTCACTCCTATCTGAATGCTATGTGCATTATTTCTAGTTCTCATTAATCCATACATTCTCTTTTAAGTAGGCTCTGCACTTATCAATGAAGTCTGCACTTCAAGAAGAAAGAACTAGAAAACAAGAGTAGAACAAAGTTCAGCATTAATTTTAAAAGAGACCAGGCACACTCTCTAATGTCTCAGAAATGTGATTCAAGACACTGTTTTTCTGAGATAAAAGTAGCTTTTACAATACATAACATTAGAAGACACTAGTGAAATAAAAGCTTTTTATGAATTCTGTTCTAACAACTTTGGTTTGAGTAAAATATCCTATTGTAAATGCTTTCCCATGTAATGGCTGCTCTAGAATTTCTGATATTATTTTCCAAAAAGTCAGCTAAAAATGTAAAGTCTGGATCAAGAGTACATATGTTTGAATGGGGTGACTATCTAAAATCCTAAAACTTAGTTCAATGGACCAGGGGTGTAGCTAGAGGTTGCCTCCATGTGTGATTTCACACATTTGTCTATATGTGTTAGGCCCCAGCACTATTGAATACATAAATGAAGCAAGGAAAATAAAAACTTCACTTTTACTCTATTTTCATACACTAATTTATGAATCCAGAGACAGAAAAAAGACAGAGATAATATACCTCCGTTCTATATTATTCATGAAGTTCTTTTCTACAAGATGGTAGGTACTTGTAACATACAGTGCTAAACATTGAAACCCAGAGGATGGACCCAGAACACAATTGGCAGGGCACTTGCCTTGCCCTTGACAACCCAGGTTCAGGTTTGTGAGCTCCAGTATCAAATATGATACCCTGAGCAGTATCAGGTGTGAACCCCAAACAGAAACACAATAGGAAAGAATTTAAAACAAAATCTGCCTCTGTTTTTTGAAGGCATCACTACAAAAGCAAACTCTCTCATCTCTTAGCACACAGTAGGCATATGTAGAAAATGTTTTAACAGTACAGCAATGAATGAGAGCTCTAAAATAATATTACAGTTTATATAAAAAAAGAAAAAAACACTACAGACATAAGGCTACCTATTCTGAAAATAGACTCTTGGTTAGATCACAAAGAAATCTGGGAGAAGCCTATGAGAAACAAGAAGATATATATATATATATATGAGAAGCAGGAAGTTAGTCTGGTGAAAAAAAAACAAAGAGGATATGTCCTGCCTCTTAATTTGTTCTGTATTTGGCATATTCATCAAAGAGTAATAGTATGGTGTCTTACTATAGGTTTTAAAGTTTTTTCAAGCAATGTTACAACTATCCTTGTTTTTTGTATATGTATGGAACAAGAATAGTTTATGGGGATAATTATAAAGACAACAAATGGACTATCAAGACAGATGGATGTGTAATATATAGGTAAATTTGGAATTTACTTGCAGGTCTACAGTTAGATCTTACAACAGACTACTGTATGACTTTACAGAATAACAAATTTTCTTAAGCTCACAATATGCAAAATAGCATAAATAAACAAAAGATGCTCAAATGTAAAGGAAATACATAAAAATCAGAAATAAAAGTCATCACTAACAGAAAAGTATTCACCTGTATCATGAGAGTTTGAGAGGCCAGAATTGCTAGGGGGAGTTGGTTTGTATTCAACCAGACTAGGTATGATCCCCATAATTCCATAGGATCCTCCAGGCCTCACAGGACTAATTCCTGGGGCCAAAGCCATGAGTAGCTCCTGAGCACTGCCAGCTATGATCCAAAAACAAAGAAAAGAGAGTTTTTAAGTCATAAAAATCATTATCAGAGGACAAAATATTTGTATATTCATAACTTACAAGGAAATTAACCCCAGAATATCTAGACTGAAAGTGGCCATAAGGTAAGGACATATAATCCCTTCACTTTGGTGAATGAGAACGGAAGTCCAAATATGGCTTGTGACGCCATAGTTAGTCCAGGCTTTCAACCAACATACTACACTGCACCTAAGAATTTTCATCATATTAAAAATAGAGCAAATGGAGCTGGAGCTATAGCACAGTGGGTAGGGCGTTTGCCTTGCATGTGGCCGACCTGGGTTCGATTCCAGCATCCCATATGCTCCCCTGAGCACCGTCAGGAGTGATTCCTGAGTGCAAGAGCCAGGAGAACCCCTGTGCATCACCAGGTGTGACCCCCCCAAAAAAACCACACACATACAAAAAATAAAAATGGAGAATTAACTTGCTTTCTTGTTTTCAATTTAACCCTTAGAGTTTTTTTCGCTATTTTCATTAAGTCAGTTCCCCACATTTTTCCTTCATTAGTCAATGGCTAAAATCTTTCTTTAGAAAGACTTCATTGAAGCTGATTTCTCCAACTTCACATGATTCATTTGGTTCCTCATGTTATTATGCAAATCCTCTGTCAGTCCCTTTACACATTGCCACACACATCCATAGTATAAAATATTAGTCATTCTTGACAAATGCTATATAAATAACGCTCTAGGGTTTTTAGATTCCACATAAGTCTGCTCCACAGACTATCTTATGATACACGTTAAGCTCTCAACACGCTGTTTACCACGAATTCTTCACAATAAAATCTGTATATAGAACATCATTCTCCAAGTCATTCCATTCACTGCAAGGAGAAACAAATCATGATTACATTTCAAAGGAAGCCCCGGCAACTTACAAGATTTTTCTAAAGATAAATATATATATATATATATTTTTTATATCCTATATATTCCATATACTATCTATGATATATATAGAGACAGCAACAATACAACTAACAAAACCTAAAACATAAGTTTGAAACTTTGTTTATCATGTTCTTTGTTGGTGCCAGACACAGCTCCAAACACTTCATCATTCAGTGCTTCTTTTCAAAATAGGCAGTGTCAATGTCTCTATTCAAAGGTGAGAATACTGAGGCTGAAAGTGGTTAAGTAAGCTGCTCACCGCCGAAGAGTGAGGGAGGCTGTCTGATTTTAGTCTACAAGCCTAAGTGAAAGTTTTCACTAATAAATCAGTGCACACGCATTGCATTTAGTCAATGCCAGTGAGGCCTATGCTGGTTGCATTTCAGAGTTTGTTCTTCAAAGAATTCTCTGGATATAAGAAAAAGAATAGGGTCAGAGCAATAGTAAAATGAGTAGGGTGCTTGCATGGCATATGGTGGTTCAATTCCTGGCACCACATCTGGTCCCCCAAGCCTGCCAGGGGTGATCCCCGAGCTCAGAGCCGGAAGTAATTATCAGGTGCAGCATTACCAGGTGTAGCCCCAAAACAAACAAAAAAGGAAATATAGCCTGAAATATGAGAAAAACTTACATTGAAATGTACCAAGAAAACTTGATTAGCCAGTTAAAATGATTTAGGTTTGCACTGATCCCTAGATAATTCTACAATTGATCAAAATTTTATTCTCCAGAGGGAAAAAAAGCCAGGCAAAGCAGACAGTTTAAATCAAAATCCCAAGAAAGATATTTTATAGTAAAACAAATTTCTGCTTTCAAAGGAGATTTTAAACTACCTCTTCCATAGGAGAATTACTTATTTAGGTAGAGTTACCTACAAGAGAATGTATTAGCTCTATGGATATGTCCAGGAAATGTCCAATAAAAAGTAACAGATAAAGCACTGTAGTACTGTTGTCCTGTTGTTCATCTATTTGCTGAGCGGGCACCAATAACCTCTCCATTGTAAGACTTGTTGTTACTGTTTTTGGTATATTGAATATGCCACGGGTAGCTTGCCAGGCTCTGCCATGCAGGTAGGATATTCTTGGTAGCTTACCGGGCTCCCTGAGAGGGACAGAGGAATCGAACCCAGGTCAACCATGTGCAAGGCAAACGCCCTACCCGCTGTAATTGAAATTATACGTGTAACACATTTTTAAAAATAACATAAACTCAAAATAGGGTTTTAAAATATGCACAAAACAACTATCACAAAATTAAACCCATGAAAACAATACCATGCACAGAATACAACATAATCTGACCCTTACTTGGTGATCAAATATGAACGGTGATGCAGTTATATTGGTTTTCTCATTACTTTTCTTTGAAATTTATTCTCAATATGATTTCCATTTTAAATAGTGAAGTCACTCAAGCTTGTAGAAGTCTGTGCACTCATTTCAAGAGAAATACTCTAATAATTGTAAATATTAAATATCATTTTAGAAAGTGTATCAAAGGGAGCAGTTATACTGAGTTCTCAACTATCAGTCTATATGTAGAGGATTAATGATTTAAGAAAGGGTCTCATTGCTTGAGGGACTAACAAAAGAGTCTAAAGAGAAGAATTAAGAGCAGGCAATCTGAAAGATATATTTTTGAGCACTTAGCCCCGAATCTTATTTTTAACAAGAGGAGACACGTCAGAAAGAGGAGTGATTATCACCACAATGATACACCACTAATTGGTGTCAGAGAAAACAGGAACAGAGAGAGGACCGAGCAGGGCTCAGACACCTACACTGGAATAAGGCAGAAATTTTTAAGCATCAGTAAATTTTAAATCAGGCTACTACCTGACCAGCCATTCACCTGTGGTCAACTATAACCAATCCCTGGGCCTTCAGGTCTGCACACTTTAAGTTTCATATCATCACTCTAATCCAAACTCTCAATATAGGAATGGAACTTTATTTAAAAAATGAAGATGGTTTTAGTTTGTGATGAGCATTAGCAGGAATAGTGGTAAATTGTTCGATTCATATTTTTGTAGCACAGTTCTACAAATGTGCGTGTACTAAGCCTGGAGAATATTTCTTGAAGAAAATTATCATCTCACATCATCTCCTAGGCTAGTGTCTCTAGAAATGGAGGAACAGAGATGAAGTAAGAGATGTGGTTTCACAGCCCTGGCAAGACACACTCGATCATTTTGAGCAAGCAGAAAATTAATTTAAACTAGTCTGACATATGTATACATTGAGTCTGTATGCACAGATGTGTTATTTTTATATACTAAATTGCTGTCAAAGGCACAAACGGTAATAGAAAGGAGTCCTGGGATAAAAGAGGAAGAAATTAACATCCCGATCTGCTTCAGGATATCAATTGCTTCAGGACTCCTGAGTTAGAAAAAACTTGCAATCAGGCAGGACAGTCCTTCATTCCATAGAGTAGGACACTACCACTAAGGTTGGTTGACGTCCATAGAACTCTGCAGCTAGTTGGGACCACAATGACCTCTTTCTATATCATTCTTCTACTATGGAAGTTTGAAGGTTAAAACCAATTTTCATAAGTGTCTATTTTTTTTTCCTTTTGGGTCACACCTGGCGATGCACAGGGGTTACTCCTGAATTTGCACTCAGGAATTACTCCTGGCAGTGCTTAGGGGAGCATATGGGAGGCTGGGAATCAAACCCGGGTCGAATGTGTGCAAGGCAAACACCCTACGTGCTGTACTATTGCTCCAGCCCTCACAAGTGTTCTTGACATTAGAATTTTTAATATGGCTATAGTTTAGTAAGTCTTATAAAGGTGGGAACATAATAAGTGGGCTAGCATGGGGGTGTTTGTCAGTCTCTATTATAATTAATCTTATATGGTGCATTTAAAGAAGGAGTACATTAATGAGAATCTATCTCTGGGCAATATACCTGGGGCTGCTGAGCAACTATTCCAGGCTCTGTGCTCAGTGCCACTCATGGTTCTGGTGATCACCTGGTGGTAGGAATCAAACCAGGGTCTCCTGCATGCAAAGCTCAAGCAAGCCTTTGAGCAAACTCCCTCTCCTAGAAACAGATCATTAAGGCTGTATACTGTGCACAGAAATGGAAATAGAGAGCTATAGACTGTGGACACAAAATGTCTTTAAAAAAAAATTAGCTGTGTTTAATAAAAGAACAACAAAATTTTCCCAAGCAACATAACTTTAATTTCAAATATATAAAGGGAAAATATATTTATCTATAAAATATAAAGAATATTTCTAAAGATTATGATGAGCATACTTTCTTAAGTTATGTATTTCTTATACCCCTTAGTGGATTTATATTTTAAAGTACCATGAGGAATTTTTGATTTTTATGAGAAATCCAAGGGCGGACCAGAAGCAAAGCCTGGAGGTGGTGTGGCAGCCTTTAAACAGAAACATAATTTCACAGTAGCCCAAATCTAAGGAATCTTTTCAGGTTCTTTTAAAATTTTTGCATGTTACCTAACCCCCATCTTACTTAATGCTAACCCTAACTATAATATGAGCGTTTAAAGCGAGGCATTCAGTCCAAAATTCTCAAAATAATCTTATGCTACAGCCAAGTAATGATATGTTAAAAACTATCACTCGGCAACACACACGCTGTACTCGCACATATACACGGACAGGAGAAAGCATTAAGCCCAGACACATTTCAGTTCTATTCAAATGTCCTTTCTCCAAAAGAAAAACTTCCTCTGCCCTCTGGAATGTCACTGCAAATAGAGGTTACAAAAATTATCTTAAAATCCAAAGCAAATCTTCACATTCAAAATATCTTTCAGGTGAGTGGATGAAGTGCATGAAGATTTTTCATAAAATGTCCTGCATTTGCTTATTCACAAATAATGCTGCATTAATAAGATTGATACTAGAGATAATGATCTCATTCACCATTACCATATTTTATTTAATAGATCTTCAAAATGGATCTTTGGCTGGAATCAGTAGAGATAAATACTATTAAGTATATGACAGCATAATGGTATACGTGGAGAGTACTTGGAATATGCCTGGAAAATAGTTAAATGTCCATTAAAATTATTAATGATATGACTAAAATATAAATCTACATCAAAGTGTTACTGATGACAGAATTGCATCAGGGTATTATATGTGACAGGATATTATATTGTACTATAACATCCTGTACATAAATCTTTGGTGCCTTCAGTGATTTTAAAAGTTTTTGTACAGTCCATAGAACTAATACAATGTGAGCCCTTTAAAAGTTATTTTCCATAGTACAGTAACAATTTTGAAAGTATTTGCAAAATTATTCTTTGAAAATGAATGCAAATAGTTACTCAGTTTGAAACACTTCCTCAAATAGATTAAGTGGCCAATACAGAGATACAAAAATGTGTTTGTAATAATAATAATAATAATAATAACTTCACAAAAAGTGAAAAATAAAATTGACTAAAATATTCAGTGTCTTGTCTGTTTGTTTTTGTTTAGGGAATATATCTGGGGGAGTTCAGGGCTTACGTCTGGATCTGTGCTCACTGGTGGTTCCTGGTGATGGCCAGGAGAACATTCATGTGTGGTGCTGGGGTTCTCTCCAGGGTCAGTCACGTGTGAGCAAGTGCCTTGACCTCTCCATTACTCTCCAATCTCACTATCAAGTATCTTGTTGAAAACATGATTTGCCAAAAATTAAGCATTAAATTCATTACAGAGTAAGTATTCAAATATTTTAAACAGAAGACTGAACAACTCGTCAGGCATATCTGTAGATTACTCCTTAGGGCAATTAGTTATTTGGTATGCAAGAGGTGAAGAAAGAAGGAGACCAACGCATTTGCAGAATTACCAGCTATTCTGTTTTGTCATCTTTTTCGAACCACTGTAATCACATATGCAACTATATATATATATGCATATATTCAAACCATATATGCAATTTCCTATTTGAATGCCTATTACAGTGCCAGACATGCAGGATATTTAATAGTCTGCAAGCTTAATTTATAAAGAAAGATCATTGGAAATGATGGCACTTTTATGAACTGGATTAGGATGGAGTGAAGAGTTTAAACAGCCTCGTTTTTTTGCACACAGCCAGGCATTCATTTTCTTGGGAATGATCCTACCCGTTATGTAGACACTGAAGCCAAATAATTTGAAGCCCTTTCCCAATATACCTCTCTTTTATTCCTACCTGATCATTAACACCATCAGCAAACACTGTACCCTCTGCTTTCAGAGTACGACAGACATGAGTCACTTCTTCCTACCCCCTCTGCTACAACTGTCTGAAGTCTCTGCTTCCTCGTAGGCCTTGCAAATCTGTTCTCTGCATCTGCACGGTGGCTGAGATCTCATTGGAAATCACATCTCTCCCCTTTCTCCTTCCAATAGCGTCTAGTAAAATTTAAAGAAAACTTGAAGCTCATGTGGTTGCCCATCAAATACCAGGTAATACAGCTCCCAGTTAAATGACAATAATTCTGAAACTCTGCTTTGCTTCATGAGTTCAAATCACTCCAGGGTCCTTGCTTTCCCTTGAACACGGGAACACATGCCACCTCAGGCCTGTCACACCTGCACAGAGCATTCCACCCACAAAACTACTGGTTTCTTTCTTTGTTTTAGTCACATCCCACATTCTCCAAGAATCTGATGTGCCATCCAATTTCTCTGTATCATTAACCTGTGTATCTTGGAGCACTGGCCCATTTACTGACCCTCTACCATATTACATTGCTCCTGTCCCCAGTCCCACTGATTTTTTTTCTTTACCACATTTCTCCCCATCAAACTTGGGGCTCTCCATACAGACCTAAAAATAGCCCTCAACCTATAGCAAGATTTTAGACAGTATTTGGGAAGAGTTTCCGAGTCGTGCTCTTGGCCTGAATCCTGTGGTGTGCCAGTGCTGAGAAGACATGTCAGGCATCAAACTCGGGGGCCCATGCATGCCCTATATCTCCCTGGCCCCGGAAAATATTTTTTAAAAGAATAAATCATTATATTCAAACCACACATTCTCTAACATTTCTAATAGCATATTGTTTTCCAGAAAACAATGTGAGGAAGATACAAACTGATGATGCAAGCACATTTGAAAATAAATGAGCATATGTAGGAAATGCAGCTCTCTAAAGATTAGATGCCCCGTATAGCGCTGAAACAACTTGGAAGGAAACAGATACAACAAAGGCAGGCATCCTTGTTGGTTTCTGATTTTTAAATTTCTTTCATTTCCATATCACAAATATTACTCTAGAAAAATTGTTACTTAATTCTGTAAACTCAAGACTATCCTAATTTCGAACAGAAAAAGGAAAGACTATAATCAGTGGCCATCACTTACAGAAGATAAGAAATAAGCAAAATACACAGTGGCAACTTTAGTTAATTATATTTCATTGTTATTTTTCATATCACACACAGACCTCACTTGAGATATACAGACATTAGACCAGGCACACGTAATTACTGGAAAACAGGATGTGAAAGCAATGGAGTTAGAACATACAAAGGTGCAATAGTTTAGAGCCTAGAGAACACTAAGAAGTGTAATGAGGGCCAAAGAGGATTGTAATATCTTTCCCAATTTGGTGGATGAGTAAGTTTTGTGTTTTGTTTTGACGTATCTTCAGGGCTGAATGAATTCGTTGTGTACTATGCAAGGTAAAGCTCAAATAAAATTTAATGCCTCCATATGGTTCCGATTTCATCTGCACAATGGTTGGTTCATTGAAAACAGAACAAAGCAAAAACAGAGAAGGCTAAGTGTCATTTTCCTAGGAAAGACAACTGTGTTGCTAGAACTTTAATGAGAAAAAGTTCACATACAAGCCAGAATAAAACAATCAAATGTAGAACATCACTTATTGGTTCCTTTCCATAATAGCAATTTCATATAATAGCATCTGCAAGTCTTCTATCTGCAAATATCAATTCATTCTTGCACTATACTGTACTTTAAAAAAAGAGCTGCACACTTATTAAAATTGTAATGAATGAATCACTGAATCACTTAGGCTTTGATCTCATACAACAGTTTTAGTGATCTTCCCCTAAAGGGACATCAATTAGGCCTACTTTTTTTCCCCAAATAATATTCTCAATACATTTGTACCCCATTAAAATTCAGGCATAGCAAATATTCTGAAAAAGTTACTCTCCCTCATTCATTCTATTTGCTCTAAGAAGCACTCATTTCATGCTAGATATTAAAAATGTAAATTAATGATATTTCTTAATATTATATGACTCAATACACTAAGAAAAAACTTATGATGCAATCATAAACACTATGAAAATGTAGTGTTTCTCAGAAAGTATGCTTTTCATCAAGTGACATGCCTTCTTAGAAAAACTTATGAGTTAATTCACAGAGCAAGTTCTGTTGTTAGACGAAAAATTGGGGTTTTGTTTGTTGTTGCTTTAAATTTGGGGGCCATGCCAGCAGAGATATGTACTTACTCTGGGCTCTGCACTCAGGGATAACTCCTAGCATGCCAATGGGGACCACACAAGCCAGGTCTGCCCCATGAAAGTTGTACCTGCTTCTATACGTCTCCATTCTCAACACTGAAGGTCTTTTAAATGTACCTAAGAAAACAATTAGCCAGTCAGGTGAGACAGAGTAAGAATTTATCCATCATTCTCCCCACTAATTGATTACAGATTCTACCTCTCCCTAAAGGATCTACAACTCTGGACATTTTCAAGATACTTTTATTTCTTAGTATTTTTTTTTTTATTTTATGGTGAGTTAATCATTGACCAAGCATTAATGTAAAAAGTCCTACTGCTGAAGGAAATGGTGTATTTCATTACATTAAAATAAAAAGGAGAGAAAATGTTTCTATTCAGCTGAGCATCTCCTATTATTCTACCATTCTAGGATAAAGCAAACACACAAGGGTAGAGGTCTTAATAATTCTTAAAAAACTGGGATTTAACAAAGTGAAATGACTGTCTCTAAAAAGTAGTTCAACTAAGATATACCACCAAAATGCTTATGCTTAACTGACTGCCTTTATTCTTTAACATAAAATATATAAAAAACTAAAAATATATAAAACACTGAGAGTACTGTTTAAGGTTACATTGCCACAATACTCAAATTTCTAGATACTCAGTAACAAAAGAAAGAAAACTAGAGAGTAATTACTATGGCTACTAAAAATAAACCACTACTGGTTTTGGTAAGTTATATTCTCTCCCCATTTGCTCTGCTAAGTCCCTTCATTTCATTCTTTATCATTTTAATCCAATTTTACAATATTTTACCCATATCCTAATTACTAATTTCTGTGCATCCCCTTAATTCTTAAGAGCAAATCTAAACTTTGGATTTCGAGAAACCCTACAAGCTAAATCAGTGTTCAAAACATGTATATGTCTGGGGCGGGGAGACAGTACAGTAGGTAAGGCACTAGCCACACATGTCAATGACCCAGGTTTGATCCGCAGCATCCCATATGGTCCCCTGAGCCCATTAGGAGTGATCTCTGGAAACAGAGGCAAGGGCAAGCCCTGAGCACCACCAGGTGTGGTCCAAAAACAAAACAAGCAAAAAAACACCATCAATCTATTGCCAGTCATGCACATTTGTATAGAAACTTTTTCTTTTTTAAAAAATTTGCTTCACAGATATTTGATATTTATATACATATACAATCTCTCTCTTTCTCTCTCTCTCTCTTTCTTTCTCTCAAAGAGATACAAAATCTGCCATTGTTGGCAGCTCCAGTGGTCTTTATACATTTTAGGTTTGTAATACTTCCTGTTCTTACAATTTCACCACATTTAAATTCTACATGACATAACAGAAGTTATAAATCTTCAAAAACTTAGTCTGAAGCCTTGCATTTAGTCACTTTCAGCATCTTTTTTCTGTGCATCAGAAATTTGAAAGAATTT
The DNA here is from genome assembly GCF_027595985.1 of Sorex araneus. Taxonomy (NCBI): domain Eukaryota; kingdom Metazoa; phylum Chordata; class Mammalia; order Eulipotyphla; family Soricidae; genus Sorex; species Sorex araneus. The sequence continues at coordinate 282,475,903 of NC_073313.1, forward strand.
CCAGTTGTTCAAATAAAGCACAGTCTCTTTAAATATGCTCTATTTTTGCCTTCTGTACCCTTCCTTAAGTCCTATTCATATTCAAGTCTCACCTTAGCTATCTAATTCCCTGTGAAGCTTCTCTACCTCCTACATTTAGTTGTATTAGCATTGATCAGTTGGTATTAAAGTTGGCTTTTATTTATAGGCATTCACTTGCTGATTATAAATTCAGTGAGTGCAGAAGCCAGACCCATCTGATCACAAATAGCTAGTACATCAGCCTCATTCCTTAAAAAAAAATTAATTAAAAAATTTAAATGAAGGCCAGAAGAAAGTAAAAAGGGCTGCTTTACATGGAGGGGGCTGGGATTCAATTCCTGAGACCACATGGTCACCAAAACATCATCTGGAGAAACCTTCAGCAAAACCAACAGTAGTCCTAGAGCACTACCAGTTTCAGTGCCCCAAACCAAAAATTATTAACAAATAAGTAAATATTTAAATGTTGTTAATAAGTTTAAAGTTTTCTTCCTGGTATACCCATTGCCTCCTTAGATACTATAATGAATGGCAGCCACTGTTCTGTTTTCACTCAGAACCCCATTTTGTAACAGATGATTCATGTTTTGATAAATTTTATAACCATAAGACTGTCACTGTCACTGTCATCCCGTTATTCATCAATTTGCTTGAGCGGGCACTAGTAACGTCTCCATTGTGAGACTTGTTACTGTTTTTGGCATATCAAATACGCCACGGGTAGCTTGCCAGGCTCTGCCGTGCAGGCAAGATACTCTTGGTAGCTTGCCAGGCTCTCCGAGAGGGACGGAGGAATCGAACCTGGTTGGCAGCATACAAGGCAAACGCCCTACCCGCTGTGTTATCACTCCATTAAAATGATATATGCCCGCTATATATGCAGTGCTAGTCACAACAGACAAGATTTGGAACCATCCTAGAAGTCCAATGAGAGATGAATGGAGAAAGAGGTGGACTATATATGTAATGGAATACTACTTAGCTAGGAAAAAAAGATTAAAATTTAGCTTTTTGCAGTAATATGAACAGAACTAGAGGAAGTTGTGCTAAGTGAAAACAAGTCAGAGGAAAAAGACAAATATCAATTATCTCAATCATCTTAAATAATAAACAATTTCATGAAATGCTTCCTTAAATGAATATTTTTTAGGTGAAATAAGTTGTTTTTGTTTGGGGGGCCACACCCAGAAATGCTCATACTTCTGGCTCTGCACTCAGAAATTACTCCTAGTGGTACCAAATTACTCAGGGGACCATATGAGATGTCAGGGGTTGAACCCAGGTCAGTCATGCACAAATCAAGCAACCTTCCCAGTGTACTATCTTTCCAGACCTAAATTTTATTTTTTTATATAAAACAGCATGAGAACTAAAATGTAGTCAAATAACACAGTAACAGTCTACAGAGGAAATAAAGACTTTCCTGAGTCATTTCCTTCTCTTCAGTAACTATTATCTTTATAGTTATATTGCTTGCTTGTTTTATTATTTTAACAAAATGTCATTGAAGGGACAGAGCTATAGTTCCCTACATATAATCCCCCACAGCCAGTAGGGAACTAGTCTTGCATACGGCCAAGCCAGTTCAATCATTGGTACCCCGTATTATTCCCTGGGCCTGTGAGGACTGATTCGTGAGCACAGAGCTAGAACTAAATCCTAAGCACTGCAGGCTGTGACCCATAAACAAAGAAAATAAAACCATAGTCATCATAGCCTGAGCGGAGGAAATAGTGAAAGAAAAAAATACTTCTTTATAAAATATTTTAAAAGACATAAACCAAAAATAGTAATGGTTAGATAATTCTTTTAAGTTAAAAAAATCCTTTTCCATGTGGAAATTGGCCAAATGTCACCTTGTAATCTCTGGAAACCATATTTAGAACTATTTTCTTGGTCACCTTTGGAAATATATCACTGGGTTGGGAAGTACATTTTGCACATGTGTAAAATAATGTCTAAAGAAAAACACAAAGGTCAAATTAGCAAGAGATAATCTTGAATCCAAATCAAAGTCTAGGAGTAGCTCATATTTTTATTTTGCTTTCCAAAAAAGAGAGATAGACTCAATGAATAATTCATATGCTTCCACATGGCCTTAACTAGCTACTCTAAAGTTCTAAGTGTTAACGGCAGAGACGCAGGGTAAAGCTCTATTAAGAAGACATATAAGGCCTATGTTCATATATTCTATTTGCTAGTGTAGGTACTCTGGAACTTGGTTTTTCCTAAATGCAGGATAAGAATCATTAAATCGGATTTGTGGTTGTGATAATTAACTAATACAGATAAAATTAGTAATTTAGTATGCTGACAATCAGTATCAATTTCTTCCTGTTCTTGCCCATCACTCCACAGAACCATGAAAAAAAGACAATTAACTTTACTTGTAATATTTTTATCATTTTATCATGAGATTTTAGTTTCACATAAGATAACCATAAGTCACTAACCGTCTTCACAGTGATGCATTCACTGTCACTGTCACTGTCATCCCATTGTTCATTGATTTGCTCAAGCGGGCACCAGTGACATCTCCATTGTGAGACTTGTTACTGTTTTCGGCATATCCAATATGCCACAGGGAGCTTGCCAGGCTTTGCTGTGTGGGCGGGATACTCTCGGAAGCTTGCTGGACTCTCCAAGAAGGGCAGAGGAATCGAACCCGGGTTGGCTGCATGCAAGGCAAATGCCCTACCGCTGTGCTATCAATCCAGCCCCAGCAATACATTAACTAAAATTAATTTAATTCTTCATAAATGGCCAGAGTCACAAAATACTGTCATACTTTTTTGAAAATGTAAATTTTTAAATTACATCTCAAAATTTACATCTGGAAGCTCTCTCAAGGGTTCTACCTCCAACACCACGTGGGCCACTGAGTACTGCAGGGTACAACCTTGCCCTGGTTACTGCTTAGCATGGTCATCGAAAAGCAAACCAAAAAATTATCTAAAAAGCGTGTCTTTAATTTGCTAATAATAGGAGACAGGGCTGGAATAAATCACATTGTTTTATAGTTAGGTTTTAAAATAACTAAAAAAAACAGTACATAGTTCAGGAAAGCAAAGGAAAAGAATAGCTACACATTGAAAAATAGAAACACCCATGAATTACTTAGTTTGTGAATTTTTCACATAAAATAAGTATACCCATAGGCCAGATCTAAGAGTTTCCAGGCCTTGAGCACTTTCTATGGAAACACAGTTATGTAAGTACCTGGCCTGTCTATGTAGTTGGATCACACCAGCTACATATTTTGATAAAGTAGCTAAAAAAAATAATTCTGGGTTAGATAGATATAGAAAACTTTATGGAACAAATGCATATTTGGGAACTGCAAAATGAGCATGCAAATCAACTGATATGCATGGATGAATGAATATATATGAAATATTTTTTAAAGTATCGGCATCCTAGTGTAGCATAAGATATCTGTACAGGAGGAAGGGGACAGTATGAATTGCTGAGTTTAGTCATCCATTTGCAATTTTCAATGCAAAATTGCACTGTCAGTTTCTATTATACCTGCACAAATTTAGATGAATTAAAGAGTCAACTGAGTAATAATTAGTATACTTGTATATGTGTACGTATATGAAGCAAAGCAGGGAAGTCTTGTCAGTCATTGGGACGTCTTCCACATTTCCAGGATTTCCATAAGGGAGAGGTGACACTAGAGGAATCATAATACTACAAAACCAATTTAAGACTCAGCACTGCCTATTTAAGCAATCTTTCTGGTTTGGATTTGGAGATGTGTGAAGACAAAAGAAGCTGTTGTATATTCAACATTAATGAAAAATAAATCAATCTCCTAAAGGAAAAAAATAAAAACAAAACATTACATCTTCCTTCATATTCTATGCTGGATTAATATCCCTTTGTAACTACCAGGAAAATTATCATTCAACATCACAAATGACTCTGAGTAAGAAAAACATATGTCTTGGAAACATACAGGATTTAAATTCTATAATTATCTCTTTTATAATATTGTTTCAGAAAAAGTCCTGCAAGGTTAGTGCCATGTTCTGTTCTGACAATATGAACATTCTGTTTCTATTTCTATAACAGAATGTTCAGTCTAGAATGATAATACAAATCCTTGGAAAATCATATAATGAGTCTTATCTTCTAAAATGGACTACTAGCTTGACATTTCAAAACCACATTAAAAATCCCTCAAGATTGAAAGACACAAAAGTGCTTTGTTAATCTGGTTTTGTACTTGCAAATACATTTATCTTGCAACAATGAAATAGATTTTTTTCACCTCACCTTAATAAAAATAATAAAATTCCCAATCTTCAAAAATTCTTAATTTTTACACATACACACAACCCTCTTTTAGCATAACTGTATATGTGCATGTGCATGTGCATGTACATATCTGTGATTACATTATATTCACTTAACATATTCTAACATGTTTTCATTCTGGTTTATATAGATATGCCCCATTCATGTCATGTTGTATGACACTGTATATGGGTTTATTAGTATTGACTAATACATGCTAACTAAATGAGTTGACTCCATTTACTCCTCTTTATCATTATAGATATTGTGTAATGAATGTTATTGACAGTATATCTGGGACAAATTTCCAGTATTGCTGTTAAAATAAAATGAAATTCTAAGGGGAAATTGCTGTGCAAAGGCATACCCATTTGAAATTTTCATCAACTATTGCTAAAATGTCCCTAAAATTTATACTCCGAACAAAGATGTTGATATTGCCAGATCTCTGCCAACACTGTGTGTGATGGTGCTCTTTCATATTCTTAATCAGCTGTGGAACACACAGTACTTCATTTTCATTTGTATTACTTTCCTTATTATTAAGTGCCTTTCCTTGTTTTTATTGATTGTTGTATTTCACTTTTAAAGAACTACTTGTTTTATATCGCAATTATACTTCTCTTTTTATATATTCTCTTTTTAATATCCTGAACCTAAACAATAACTGGATTCCTTGTATGGGCCAGTCAATTTGTTCTGACATATATATCAGGGAAATAAATATTCCACATCATGTAGAGAAACAGAAGTGGGATTAAAAACAATAATAAAAAGTTTTGAATACAACAGTCACAATATAAGCTCAGATTCACACTGCACCAACACTGGCTCTGCAGGGTGGGGGTGAGGGGGCAAATGTTAGGATCTGCCAAAGGAGATAGCTGTGATTTCACTTAGCAGAACTTGGGAGGAAGGCTTTTAGGTCTGGAGAAAACAGCATTAGCAAAGATCCTAAGACATAGAAATACATTAATTATTCACAATATAATGTTTAGTGTACGGCACATGATTTCTGTTGGGAAAAAGTGGTAAAATATAAAATGGGGAAGACCAGGAAACGGATTTAGACAATGGTATGACCGTGGCCACTAGAATAAATTAGGCTTTATCCTTAAGCCATAGGCTAAATATTTTCATAGATGACACCAGAATTAGGTAGGAATGACTTTTGGTGAGAGAGCAAGGTATAGCTCCTGGGAGTAGGAAAAGTGGAAAGATTATGCCAACCATCCTGGTTGTATGGAAGCCCAGAAGAGCATACTGTTAAGTGTTAATGAAATTCAATCACGAACAGCTTTGTAAGGGTCTATCTCACAGTGATTCAATAAAAAGCATCGTAGCACCGTCGTCCAGTTGTTCATCGATTTGCTCGAGCAGGCACCAGTAACATCTCCACTGTGAGACTTGTTGTTACTGTTTTTGGCATATCAAATATGCCATGGGGAGTTTTCCAGGCTCTATCATGCAGGCAGGATACTCTCGGTAGCTTTCCTGGCTCTCTGAGAGGGACGAAGGAATCGAACCCAGGTCAGCCACATGCAAGGCCAATGCCCTACCCACTGTGCTATTGCTCCAGTCCTATAAGTTAGTTATTTAAGTTAGTTATTGAAAATGAAATACTACAAAATATAAGAAGGAAAACCAAACTGTAATTTACATCTACAGCATCAGAAATTTAAAAAAAAGAAAAGGTTTAAATGCACATCTGAGATAGCAGAAAATAGTAAGCTTAAAATGCGTTAATAGAACTACAATCTGAAGAGCAAATGGACTTAACAAGTGAACACATAGAACATAAGTACATGAATGTGTTTAGACTGAGAGTTTCAGGAAGATTGGAGATGAGAAGTAGAAATGTATTTATAGAAATAATGGTTGACATCTTACCAAAGATGAAAAACTTGAATCTACAAATTTTAAGTTTATACCTAGTAAAATAAAAACAAAGATATGCTCTCTTAGACTCAGTCAAACTGAAGAAAAACAAATGAAGGATTGAAGAATAGAACTGCAGTAGGGTCAAACAGTAACTTTAAGATAGCGCCTCTGAAATAAAGACAGTGGGATGATATAATCAAAGACTTAAAAGAGAAAGTTCATAAACCAAGGCTTCTTTGTCTAACACATCTTTCCAAAGTGAAGGTAAAATATATTTCTAGATAAATGTAAATTGTCTCCTAGCAGTAAATCTATTTGCAAGAATAATGGAAGACTTTTACTAAAAAATTCTGTACTGTTAGATTTGGAAGTTCTAAATTGTTAGTGTGTTTGTGGTTGTGTATGTGTCTCTGTGTTACAAAAGTTGTAAAAAGTTTAGAGATTCAATAAAAAGTTTTTCTTTAAAAAAAAAAGAGAGTATTGTTAACAGAATCAAATCAACACATGAGAAGTGACTTAATTTTCTGGCTTTTTAGAAGCATTACATGCTCTTCGCTGGGTCAGCATGAATCGTACTGCTTTTTAGGGTCTGAGTTTTTATTTTGGAGGGGGGAGATGGGCCACGTCCAGCAATGCTCATGGCTTATGTCTGGCTCAGCACTCAGGGATCACTGCTGACAAGCTCTGGGAATCTTATGGGATTCTGGGGTTCAAACCTGGGTTGGCTGCAATGCAAGACAAGCACCTGCCCTGCTATTGCTTGGCTCCCATACTGTTTTGAATCATGTGCATGTCTACCTGCCCATTCCACAGATCTGTAAACTTTGCTCTTTTCAGTCCACTCTTTCAATGCGCATACCAGTTTTTGGCCAATTTAGTTATTGTTCACAGAAAATTAAAATGTTGATTCCTAATTTTCCTTATATACACAAAAACAAACTCAGTATTGATTTATCTAATATTTTTCTGCATATATTTCTATAAAGGTCATATTTTTTACTGTAAATTATTTTCTCTTGATATGAAAGAATTTTGATTAATATTTAGTTATGGTTAATTAGCAGCAGAATCAATCCATTAATTGTGATTTTTTAAAAAATCCATATATACCTCTCACACATTCTAGGCATACTGCCTGTACCTGAATTTTCTAAAAAGAAACACTCACTTAAAATGAGGATAACATCTCCAATAAAGCCAGTAACACATAAACACATCCTCTTAAACATCTTATATACTCTAGCAAACAGTGCCTTTTAGAGTAATTTTGACCCTCGAGCTTATCAAATCTGCCTTTAGGTTGCAATACTTTCATTTTTACTGCCAAGCTTTCCATCTTCAAAAGTGCTGAGAATTGAAAGGCAAACTACAATCTAAGGAGTGAAAATATCACGTCATACACAATGGCCTCTTACTAAGCGATCTGGAATGATGAATGGATTCACGGATGGGCAAAAATCAGATGGGTCAAGGAAGAGCCTGGATTTGTTTTATGTAACTGTTTTCACTGGGCAATTATGAACATGAAAGAGTGTCAGAATTAACAAGTAGTGTTAATAATGTGAGGAGATACTGCTTTGACTTTGTTTTCTGTCCTTTTACAACTCACAGACCAATCTTTCAACTCTCTTCTCCCATTCTTCTTCAGGATGAATTTATACCAATGCCAAAACCCCTTTTGCCAATATCTGAATTCTCCAAAGAGCAAGGACACAGAATCAGTAAGGACTGATGTGGGAGAGAAGCCATTGGAAACTCTGCTATCAGACAGCAGGGAGCTACACCACTCTGACTGGAGAGAAGGCAGAATGAAAGAGAGGCAGTGCAAGGTGAGCTAAGATGCACACAGCAGCGGTAACCTGAACTCTAGCACGCTCAAGGAAACAGGAAACTGGGGCAATCCACTAGGTAAAGTAGATAACAAGAGCAGTTGGCTCAGAAAGTACCCAAGTATGTAGGCAAAGAACCTGCCCCGAGTGTATTCTAGAGTAAATTCCAGGTGCTAGCAACTGTGGTGGTACTTTATGATAAGGACCAAGTGTTCCGTAGCCTTTCATGCCCTAATCTACTCAAACGTGGCTGAAGTCTTAACCTGAGACGCTATTAAAATAGTTGTGATTTTATGTATTCGTTCTCTCACTCATTCATTTGCAAGAGTGAAGGTTTCCATTGCGGGGTCAGGAGGACCATTTGTTTGCAGTTATTTCCTTCTCATATTTGGGTGATGTGCACATTTAAAGGTTTTCCCATAAATACAACTACTATTTATGTTGTGAGAATTGAAAATATGTTTTGATAGATTTGATATTTATTTGGTCATTAAGGTCAGGCCACTAAGCTAAAAAAAAAAAAAAGAAAGAAAAGAAAAAACGGAAATCTTGAGCAATTTCCTATCTAGCTACTGTTAAACATCTCCATAAAAGGAGATTCTGCCACCACTTCTGCTGGTTTGTTCCCACAGTGATGCTAGAATTACAAGCAAATGCTGTTTTCTCTCTCCTAAGGCTAAATCAACAAACACTTGTTCAAATCCATCTCCATTGTTTAATCCTCTGCAGACCAGACTGCCAGTTTTCCCAAATCCAAACTCTTTTTTCTGTTTGTCAGCTCATATTTTTGTGCCCTACTTTTCCTGCTTACAAATGCAATGCTATCAAGACTTTTCCCTTAACATAGTTCTATACTGTCTGATCTACAGACATTGGTGATAGATGTTTCTTTTAAAATGTCAGATAACTACCTGCTGAGGATTTTAGGCTCCTCTATCCATGCCATATCAAATGGATAATGAAAAATCTGCAAGTGAGACTGAAGTTAGAGGCAAGGTTAGAGAAAGTCATTGAATGCTGAGAGATGCTGCTCATTTCATGGCCTGCTCAGAAACACTGTCAAGAATTTGGGAGACTAAACTTTTGGAGAGCACTGGGGAGAGAGGAAAGGTGATAATGAGTAAAATAAATAAAGCAGGTGGCTAGTGGAGAAAGGCTGAATAAGAGACCACTTTCACAGTAGTGGAAGTGTTTTAAGTTCAGAGGAGATGGAACCCTTTTTCTTTTGCAGAGAAAGAATTCAAGAGTGACTACACAGGTTTTATTTCCACTGAGGGCAAGCAAGAAGAAATTAATTCATGTCAGCAGAAAAAAGAATTTTCATTAAATTTAAGAAATAGCTGCCCAGGAAATGTTATTATACACTTAAATGGAAGATTAAGAGAAAAGATATAAAATTCTGCTAGCTTATCCATACCTCTTTGAAACACAGGGGAGAATCTCACGAATGAAATGTGTATTAGTCTCTTGTTTGAAAAATAAGGAATAATAAGTTCTGGATATGGTCTCATAATTCATGCAGGTTTGGACTGAATGTTAACTGCAAATTTCTAACATCTGACCCAGAATAATTTTTTAGAAAATTACTTAGCATCAGTTTTCTCATCTGTACAATAGGTAAATGGCACCCGTTTTATAGCTTTATGCAGACTAAATGAATATAGCTGACTTTGAACATTAGCATGTAATATTTTGCTACTGGTTTATTAGTAGGGGGAAGTCCTCCAAATAAATAGGATAATTATATTTTATAACTAAATTATAGACCACAACAAGTTTTTGTTTTCTTTTTGGGTCACAGCCAGCAATGCTCAGGGGTTACTCCTGACTCTGCACTCAGGAATCACTCCTGGCGTTGGTCGGGGGACCAAACAGGGTACAGGGGATCGAACCTGGGTTGGCCGCATGCAGGGCAAACGCCCTACCACTGTACTATCATTCTGGCCCCAAGTTGTTCTTGTTGTTGTTTTAACTTCATCTTAGTCTTGTCTTCAAGTTCTGATACTAGAGGTTTAAAAACACATAGTCTAGGCCCCTCCAGCACTCATCAGACCGGCAAGATTTCTTTCAGCCTATATCCCCTGTTCTTAATGTTCTGGCCCTTTTCAAATTATATTCATGAACTTCTCTTTCAATTTACTTATATACCAAAACTTGTTTTTCTCCAATTATCTTTTCAGTCTCTAGTTTCCTTTAGTCCTTTGTCTCACTTTCTCAGTTACTAAAATCCCATGTGTCACAGCTACCTAAGACCTCATCATCCTGTACCAACCACTTGCAAGCAGAAAACACTTCAAGATTCCAAGAGAAGTCTTGATTGCCCTCGTTTGAGATGGAAACACAAACTTTCCTGTGTCATACAAAGAAGAACTATGTCCAAGAATAATAATGCCTTGGATCTGGAAAAATCCTGGGAAGCTTCCATCTTTTTTTTCATTCAAGGATCTCTGGGGATGTGCATAATTCTCAGCTCACAATCAAAGAACAGTGTCATTCTCACTCAGATGAAGAATTATCCCAGTTTCCCAAGCTCTACCTCTGTCTGTACTTTATGAAAAATAAATGTAGAGAGTGGAAGAATAAACAATGGATGGGATTTAAGTAAAAACATAATGCTACTGGAAGAAAGAAACAATTTTTGATAAAAGAAAGCCATATCATTTTAGCTATACCATCAAAACAAAGATTTACAAAGGAAGAAAAAGTGATCTATCTTTAACCAAAAATTTTCATAAAAAGAAACTGATCATCAAGGGATGTTCTGGAATTTTATAATTGATTCTTTTAAATATCAAAAATGAACTTTTTAGTAGGTTCCCTAACCACTTTGGTCAGTAATTTTTGACAATTATCTTTTAGTAATGATTATTTGGAGTCTGAATAAAGAGTACAGGAGGAAAAGTGTTTGGCTTGCACAGGGTTGACCCTAGTTCCAGAAATCTTTATTCCATCTTTCAAGATGAAATGCAACCTTTCTGTGTCATACAAACAAGACTGTGTGCCAGGGTTCACATCCCTGGCACTTCATGTGGTCCCTTGAGCACCATCAGGAGTAATCCTTGAGTGCAAAAGCCAGGAGTAAGGCCCCAGCACAGAGAAGTTTGGGTCCAATATTATTAATTAAATTTAAAAGCAGTTATCATGGGCTTGGAGACATAGTAAAGAGGGAAGGATGCTGGTCTTGCATGCGACTGACCTGGATTTTATCCCTGGCAACCCCAAACCCCATCGGGAGTGATCCCTGAATACAGAACCAGCAGTAATCCCAGAGCACCACTGGGTGTTGCCCAAATCCAAAAAGAAAAAAAAAGAAAAAGCTATCTCAAAACATTCCTTGAATGGTGTAAATGTTTTCTATAGTTATTTTTCTAACTATAGAAAAGGAACTCAGCAACTTTAACCCTAGAATACCTATATATGAGTTTGGGGAAAGTTTTGTTAATAGTAGCTAAACTTCTTTCCCTGGCAGATAGAATATAATTATTTTCCTATATATATATATATATATATATATATACACATTAAAATTCCATCAAAGTAGATTATTTTTGAGTAACTGTCAAGGCAATCCGAGAGCAAGACTTAATATACTTAGTTTTGTACACAGTCTCCAGAAACAGGATACTGTTGATCAATAATACAAAAACTGCAGAAAACTCAAGAATCTCTCTTATCATGCCTTTTTTAAAAAACTTTTTATTTTTTTATTATCATTCCTTTTCACAGAAAAACAATTTTCTTTTCTAATGGTAAGCTGTTTAGCTTTCTAAGGTCTCACAGAGAAAAAAAATATGTATTACATAGATAATTTAAAATCACATATACATTATAATTCAATACATTTTAACTAATGTATATTTACAATTTAAAATTATATCCAAGAATTCTAAAATTCTATTTGACAAAAAATATACTAATTTTGCATATGTCATGTCTTCACAAAAATGTATATATCTACACATACAACTTACATATTTAAAAATCAAAAATAAATGTCTCACTACTCAAAAATGTCTCACTTTAATTCACAGAAAGTTGGCTTACTTTTTATCTTGGAGTTCACAAATCTATCTTCCCATGTAGTTAACTGCCTTCTCATCATGAGGTATATAGCTTCCTACTTCAACAATCCTTCCCATTGAAAACATTAAACATTAGTGTCTTCAACAGAAAATATAACATTTTTAAAAATAAATACATTATTTACAGGAAAAATCAACTTTTATTTAGGATAACGAGTGGAAGCATAAAAATAGTCTCTTCCATAAGGCAGCTATAGTTACATGCTGCCATGCCAGCTCTTTCCCTAAGGAGAGCCTGGGTACGCTTAATTATAGAGAGCCATCATTACTTAGAAGAAAAACATGAGTCTTCCATTTCCTTGCCTCTGTTGGACTGGGGAGGTTCATTTTGCTGAATCCAGAAAAGTCTGTGTAACACTTAAGCTTAGCTGGTTGCACATCCAAGGCTGGGTTTTGTCAGGTCACGAACGACTTCTGCGCTGTGATCGGTCCCACTTCATGTATGGATTGTCATCTGCACAGAATTCATTATGTCTATAATTAAATCCAAGAAAGCCCCTCCTGATGTTCGAATGCTAGTGAAGCAACTGTTCTTCTTGGCAGCAGTTGTTCTAACTTTTGGGCCACCAGATCCCTCCTGGGAACCAGCCTAAGAAAACACTATTTGGGGTAGCACCATTCCTATAATGTGGAGTCGGTGTATTTCTAATCAGGGTCCAGATCGTTCTGAGCACAAGTAGCTAGACACAAATTCAGGTCAGCACTTGACTTGCCAGGTCAGATTTGTTTCCCTCCCACTTCTTCCTAATAATAGTTTCCATATATACCATAAGCAGCCCAGAGAATATTTCTTCCTAATACTAAGAATCCTGAATTCACTTCAAGACTCTATGTTGGGAATCCAAGCTCAACTTATCCGAAAACAAACACTATCTTCTTATTATGTAATTTTAATTAAATGCCTACGGTGCTGTTGTTTATATTAAACAGACTTACTCAGATAGTTCTAACTCAGCAACTATCACCCTCTACTTATGTGACTGGGTTAGTTTGTGCTGAATCACCAGCAAATATTGAAAATACATTTTCAATAATTTTATCTCTCAAGCTGAAATAGATAGAAATTCTATGTCTTGTACAAACTAAGTTTTCCATTCAAAATATTAAGGATTAGTTGTAGTATTCCTCAGATGCTACATTCTGGACTAGTTAAACTGCAGTGGAATCAACCCATCAGGCATAATATGAAGAGAGGGTCAACAAAAGAAGCAAATTAGTGGTAAGAAATAAAATGTGATGAATTCTGACAACCTAATCCATTTCTTTATTATTGCAGCATTAGGAAATGGCACCAAATGTAAGGTCAGTTGCAACTCTCACTTCCAAAGGCTTTGAGTCAGCCATTCAAATTAGCACCACATTGACAACTAATGAGCAAATTTCCATCTTCTTTGCATTAGCTGCTTGTTAGGTGAAACTTGAAGGTTTATCATGTGGTGGGCAGAGTCCTGTGTAGCAACAGCACCAAGCTTCAACTCTGCTACTGAGCTAAGGGGCTTTTCCATTTCATAATATTCATATCTGTAACACATGAATTTAAAAAAACAGCATGAAGAAGCACACGAATAAAGATGTACAAGGAAGAATGAACGGCACCTCTTACTAAGGCACACTAATTGGTAACTATAGTAACTGTTGTGATTTCCAACAAAATTTTTTATTATATTCAAATTCAAGAAGTGCTAGGGCACCAGTCATGTAAGTGGTCTCATGTGCCTCTGAAATATTCTGATGAATAATATTTGAGGGGGGAATATACATATTTATATGTTGATGGAGTATCATCAGCAATCTGATTGGCCTTGTACAGTTTATTTTCCCCAACTCCAACCTCACTCATTGAAATAATTATTGAGTTGTTAAAACATGTTCCGCACTCAATTCCTTAAAATCTTAGCACTAAAGATATTCTAATTGGAAGACTCAAAATTGACAGAATGTGTCACTGTCACTGTCATCCCATTGTTCATCGATTTGCTCAAGTGGGCACCAGTATCGTCTCCACTGTGAGACTTGTTACTGTTTTTGGCATATAAAATATGCCACAGGTAGCTTGCCAGTCTCTGCCATGTGGGTGGGATACTCTCGGTAGCTTGCCGGGGTCTCCAAGAGGGGTGGAGGAATCAAATCCAGGTCAGCCATGTGCAAGGCAAATGTCCTACCTGCTATGCTATTTCTCCAGCCCAGTAACTTTAATAAAAAGAGATACATAACAAAATCAGGACTAGATTTTATTTCTAAACCTCTGGGATGTCCAAGAAATGGGAAACAATCTCAAAGGTTACAGACCAGTTTAAAAAAGGGTCTTTTTCCCACTGACTTTCAAGCTATCAGTAATTAATTGAGTCTTGCCACAGTACTATTGCTTAAGGGTTGAGCGCATGTCTGGTATTCACAACTTCAATCCTGACATGAACATCCCTCTGCCCCAGCACATCCACGTAGGACTGACACCCACAGCTATAGGCATAGGCGGGTACAGGCCCAAAAGAATAAACAAAGGTGCAGTATTTTGGGGAGCGATCTTTAGTATAAATACAATAGCCTGTAGCACTGCACTGTCGCACTGTCATCCAGTTGTTCATCGATTTGCTTGAGCGGGCACCAGTAACATCTCCATTGTGAGACTTGTTGTTACTATTTTTGGCATATCGAATATGCCACAGGTAGCTTGCCAGGCTCTGCCGTACGGGCAGGATACTCTCGGTAGCTTGTCAGGCTCTCCAAGAGGGGCAGAGGAATCAAACCCTGGTTGACCACGTGCAAGTCAAAAGCCCTACCTGCTATGCTATGGCTCCAGCCCCAGTAGCCTACTGTTTTAAAATATGGCTTATCACTGAGGATTCCAATGAATGAGTTGGCAAACTGGTGTTCACAAGGAAGCGTTTCTTCCGTAATCTGTCACTGTCACTGTCATCCCGTTGCTCATCGATTTGTTTGAGCGGGTACCAGTAACGTCTCTCATTGAGAGACTTATTGTTACTGTTTTTGGCATACCCAATTCACATGGGTAGCTTGCCAGGCTCTGCCATGCGGGCTCAATACTCTCGATAGTTTACTGCGCTCTCCGAGAGGGGTGGAGGAATCGAACTCAGGTCAGCCTCGTGAAAGGCGAACACCCAACCGCTGTGCTATCGCTCCAGCCCTTCTTCCATAATATGAAAGTTATTTTAAGTTCAGCAGAGTTTGTACACAAAGTAAATAAGTTTAACTATGTTTATTGTCAAGAATACTTATTTAATGCCCATATTTAATAAAGTTGTCCTTATAAAATTTAAATAAATTTAAAATTAATCACAGTGGGTAGGGTGTTTTCCTTGCATATGGCCGACGGAAGAGCTTGGGAAGCTCCCTGTGGTGTATTCACTATGACAAAAACAGTAATAACAAGTCTCACCATTGAGATGTTACTGGTGCCTGCCCAAGCAAATCGATGATCAACGGGATGACAGTGACAGTGACAGTGATTTTTTAAATAAATAAGTTAAAATATACTAAAATAAATTTATTAAAGTTCATTTGTAATGCGAATCTATACAAATTGACTTTTCCATGTAACCACCACACAGTTTATGCTCAGGGCTTAGCCATATCCTCCAATAATTACTAGAACATGGTACCCTCCATGCCATCTCTATCACCTGAATTGTTACGTTTATTTTGAACTGCACATAAATAGTTACAAATATGTACTCAGCTACCTAGTACTATCTTAAATTACTTATTTCACTTGCTTAGATTTTACAAAAAAGGAGCAAAGAACCAATGTCCTTCTATACACTATACTGATATCCTGTACCAAAATGACAATATAGAAAAAGAGTACTCAAATGTCATACATATGACTGCATATAATAATTGGAAACTCATCTAAAATGACCCCAAGGTATATTTACAAACATGACTAATATTTTTATTATTACCATTCACATTTGCTAAAATCATCATTTTGCTGTTATTATTTCTGTCAAATTTCATGTTTTGTGGGAGACTCAGAAACACTCTATGAGATAGGTTAGTAGGAATTCACAGTTTGCCTAATTTGGTGTTTACTCAATTTAAAATCTTGTAAATTGAAAACGAGAGCAGTAGCCTTATTCTCCATTGGATGGTTACAACCAACGATGTATCTGTTAAGTCACTAAATCAGATCTTGTGCCACATTTTGTTTCTACACATCCTGTAAATAATGCTAAGTCTAAAAAGAACCTAAAGAAACACAAGAACCATTCCCACAGTCAAAAAGGAATATATTTAATCCATGCATAAGGGAGAAACCAAAAAGTCATGCCACTTCTGGGAAGCTCTAAGACAGATACCAAAATAGGTAGTTATTGCCATTATTTTCAAAATACTATAGGAACATCTTAAGAATTACTATTCAGCAAAGGCCATGTAAATTCACTAGTCCCTGCATTTCTAAATAACCAAAAAGGCACTGAGCCACATTATTGTAGTGAAGAGTAATTGATTTTTTCAAAAGTGTAACGAGGGACCAGAGTGATAGTCCAGTGGGTGTGGGGAGAGCGCGGGAGGGGATGGGGAGAAACTTGCCTTGCACACAGCTGACTCCGGTTTCATCCCTAGCACCAATTATAGTCACCTGAGCCTGCCTGGAGAGATCCCTGAATTCAGTCAGGAGGAAACTCTACATATATCCATGTGTGAAATGAAAACAGTTTTATAAAAGTATAAAGATTTTAGAGCAGGGGGATGGCTTAAGGGCTGGAGCACATGTTTTGCTTGTGGGGACACAGCTCAATTCCAGGTACCCCATGGCCCCCCAAGCACCAGCCAGAAAGACGCCCAAACAAAGAAAAAGTAAAATGAGTTTTCACTATACTGCTTCTTACAATGAAATAATTATCTAATGTGAATTGATGTATTCTGAATGACTATACTTGTACACATTATAAAAATAGTTTTCATAGTGACTTCTGAAAGGTAGTTTATCTTCATAGTAAAACAAAACCTGAATATTTCTAAGGTCAAAATTTCACCACACATTTATAGGAGTTAACCTTGCAATCAAGTAGCTCACTCACTCACTTACTGAAAGTGGACAATAGTTAATGACTGTTTGCAAGAACCAGTATTGCTCTGATTCCCAATTATTAGAAGATAGCAAATAATAATAGAAATATCAGGCCAATTTTAAAAGTAATCATTTAAAGGATAATATATTTCATTTATCATGTCCATAACTGCAACCTGATTACAAACAGCCATATAGGCACACACACATACACACACACATACATGTATATATTTATACATATGTATATAATCTAAAAAGTATCGAGTGGACATTTCAAAGTTCTTTCTCTTAGTGTGACAACCACTAATCTAAAAAGTTTACATGAAAATATCTGCTTAACTTTGATCAAATATCTATGGAAAAAATTCTACAATCCTAACTCCTTTTGAGTAACAGAAGTTTGAGTGTAGCTACTGG
Source organism: Sorex araneus (assembly GCF_027595985.1). Taxonomy (NCBI): domain Eukaryota; kingdom Metazoa; phylum Chordata; class Mammalia; order Eulipotyphla; family Soricidae; genus Sorex; species Sorex araneus. The sequence continues at coordinate 282,493,473 of NC_073313.1, forward strand.
AAACCAGGCAATGTGGACCAAGAATGCATAATTAAGTTGTGATGTGCAACTTCCTCTTTAAAAAAATCTCCAAATAAAATATTTCACTTCAATTTGTGCACTTTACTATGGTAACTCAGTTTTATATTATTTTACAGTCAAGATAAGCTTTTTTTACAGATCAGATAAATGCCTTTCATTGTCATACCTTAAGAGCTTCCCAGACATTTTATCAAGATCAAAACTATTGATAAATTCTCCCTTCCACTCAAAGCTTTTTCAGCACAAATTATTCATTTCCAATAGTAGATATAAAACAATACCTCTTGCAAAAATCTCTGAATCTTTTGTGTCTAGTGCCTGCTGATCTAGCAAATACTTGTGATTTTTAAATTACAAAAATTGTACTGACATAATTTTTTATCATGACCACTGAAATACTGAAAGCCTGGCAACAATAAAATGCCCAAGAGTTCTATACCTAACCAAACTCACACAGCTTTATACTTTGAGCAGAATGAACCTTGTTTTTCCCCTATCCCTAGTTCTGTCTACAGCTCACAGTGGGTACTTAACAAATGTTGTTGACTCACAAACAGAAGACAATGTTTTCACTTTTTCTCTGGCCCTCTATCAATCTGTTCCTACACTGGAGGCTAAGTGACATTTTTTTAAATATAAATTTGATGATTGCATTCACTTCTCCACCCTCCCCACTGAGCTCCTTCCACTGCTTTTAAATCCCTTCTACAATAAAGACAAAAATGTTTGAGAGTCCAGGAGGTCCTTCAAGACATGACTGTGCTCCTCTGAGGATGAGGAGGTGACACACATCTGCTGAGAACGTGCCCTGCCATTTCTCCTCTACTTTATGGTTAATTCTTTCCCATCTCGCAGATTTTATTTGAAACATAACCTATAGTTAAGTTGGCTACTCTATTTAAATTTTCACAATAACATCTGCCTGTCCTTCAAAATCCAAACCACCATTATGTTTCTAGACATTTATTTTCTTTATTATTTCTCCTTACAGTGAGGTCAGTGAAGTTAGGAAGTATACTTTTGAGGGTTCATTCATTTACAGTTTTATTCCCTGAGCTCAATGCATAGGAAAAGAAAAAGAAAAACATTAAACCAAGATTTGCTGATAAAGAAATAAACAAATGGATGAACAAATGAATAAGGTTGCTTTTTTGATCACATCAGTAAAGTCAGAAAAATCTGGGGTTTAGTAAAGGATACTCATCATATTGTCAGATTGGGTCATTTGAAGTAATCGACTACCAGAAGCCAGACGTGTTTATGACCATTTAACAAGGGAAGTGAATAGAAATGATGTTCACAGTCTAGCCTAAGATTTTAATGTAAATGACCCTAAAATGTATAAAACATGGATTTATAAATGATAAAGTGTAATGATCTATCATTGATCAGCTGTTCACTCTCATTTTTAAGCTTGATAGCCATGAAATTCACTAATTCTTTTAATTTCTGGGAATCTCTGAGTCCTCTTAAGTAGAAACATTAAATAATAATGATCCTGGGGCACTTAGTATGATTCATTGAAAAAAACCATAAGTATCCATTAAGAAAGATGACATTTTGGGAGAGTAGAATTCTGATGCTATCTCTTAGAGTCAAAGACAAAAGTGATCCATTAGTTAGTTGTGTTCTGTCACTTCATTAGTTGTGTTGTATCAACCACTTTTGTATAAATTTTTTCCCCTCTTGAACAATCCCTGAACCTGGAACAATACCAGCCCTAAAAATACTGGAAATATTAGAAGCATAATAATACAAGATGGAGAAGAAGAATAATAAGTGTTTGTGTTTTTATTAGGGGTAGGCCACTAACCAGGTAATGACAGAGAACTTTTTGAATTCTCTTTTCATCAGGACATAAATTAATTAAACTCCTTAGGCCTGAATAAACAGAGCAAGAATAATTAATAAAAGAGTTCATGACTTTAAAAAAGCATAAAAATCCATAGGTGCATAAATAGCATTCTAGGTCAGAAAAGAGAAAACTGTATTCTTTTTAGGCCCTCATACTCTACTTCAATATACAAGCAACTCAAATAATATTAGGGTTGTAAAATTAAGTTATAAAGAAAATTATACTTGAAAACACCTATAATTTGAATTTTATCTAATATTTGCTGTTGATTTGTCCCCACATTTTCTCTAATGAATGTAGATTTATTTGTTTTTAAATCAGTATTTCAAAAGAATGGGGCAATCAGCATGCAAGCTGGTAGAGACGAGATTGTTTATACTTCATCTGAATAGAAATCATCTATCCCCAGCCATCAATACATGATCTCGGTTGGGAGAGGCAGGCAGCCTCAATTAATTATTTAATAGTCACTTGGTACCCATGACACTGGTAAAATAAGCAAAATGGAACCACTCGTTCTAGGAAGAACCCTACTGCCTTCGTCACTCCATCCCCCATTTCTGAGAAAATTAAAGAAATCCAGCCTTTTGTTTTCCTTGCAGGGCTAGTGGTGATCTTTACACTCCTTTTTCAGCTCGAATTTTCAAAACGAATCAATGCTCCAGAACAGTCCCAATGGGTAAGCTTTCTGAGGAATTCTTTACCTTATGCATCAGTCCCTATATTGTTCAGTTCTGCCTCCTAATAATTGGAATTTCTTCATCTTCTGGAAAGAGCTGTCTAGTTGCAAGAATAAAATGCATTTCTGAGGCATCTCATTCTGCTTCTCTTAACATATTACTTTTCCATGCTTTTCTCCACCCTTAACTGTTCCTGATTATGCATGATCCCTGAATGTCTACATTAAAATGCATAGGAAAATAAAAATTCTTATTTAAAACACCCTCCCACACAGAACAAGCTGTCATGCTGGCATATTTGTTTCCTCATTTAAAGGAGGAAGTTAGAGCTCATGCGTCCTTCATTAAATCACCTTCTCTAGATTTTAAAGTACCATTAGGATACTTAGAGCAAATTTTCCCACAAAAGGATATTCAATTTTTATTCATTTCTATCACTATAGAGGTAAGCAACTTCAATTTACTGTAGCAATCATCACACACATTTGTCTTTGTCATGATTTATAATTAAGTTAGATTTCCTAGAGGAACAGAATAAATATAAAATGCAATCAAATAAAGATAAAATGTACTATTTTATTGGTTTAAACAATTATAAAGCTTTATCTACCATACATGGAACTATAATGAAAAGCTGAAGTGTAGCATATATAGGCCATGCATAAATACACAGCCTTCTATAATTACCTTGGTCAAGATATAATAAAAACAAAAGCCCACATGAGGCAGAGAGCAAGAAGATGGATCTTTTTTCTCCCCTAGAAACCCACTAAGGCTGCAGAACTCTCCTAACGACTAAATTTTTTCCTTTCTAACTAACTCTCTTCACTGTTTAAACAATCACAAATTGTATCAAGTCTCCATTTCTCTTCAAGTCAGTTGAGAGAGAACTGCCAAGTCTAATAAGATTTACAAAGGCAAGTTCCCCTTAGCATTAAGAGGAGGGAGAGACAGGAAGAAAAAGAGATTGTGCGCTAGAAATTTTACCAAAAAATACAGTCACACTTTGACCTTTTGTCCCTACAGCTCTCAAAATCGGTTTTAATATTTCACCTACTGAGATCAGCCACCAATGCAATTTGCCCTTGCTGTTGATTGCTTTGATTTGACCCTAGTCCACTGTCAATCCTGACACCTTCTGTCCGGCTCAGCCACCTATACACCTTTGTGGATCACTCAGTTTCTGCTCATTTCCGTACTTAGACAACAATATTTTTCCTGGCTTGCTGTCGTGTAGCCACATTGCAGAAACACTCTAAGAAACTGAATTCTATTCATATAGGGAGAAAAATAAAACTTAGGCATACTTTTTTCTTTTTACACTCCATACTGTTTCAACCCCTAAGGACAACAGAAATTACAGCTCGGCTTTGGCTCTTCAGTGAAATAGCATTAGCTAAGTAGCCTCAGAAAATCTCTTGCAGGACTTCATACACAATCCCTGGTAGCTGGCGAGCAGCTGGCCAGCCCAGCATCGCCTAAACGTCTCTATTCATCTCGAGACACTAGCTGGAAATTGTTTAAATGTCTCTACGCATTCGCTCGCCTGAGCCCTCCCTTTCCAAAAAACCAACAATCACATCATTGTCCTTAGACTGACCAGTGTGGCCCTTGCACAGAACCAAGTAAAACTACCCCAGACTCCCGGAAATCCTCGCCCGTCTCCTGATTAACAACACCTGTGTACACCCCGGCAAAGGATTTCACAATTACGGAATTGTGGGCTGGCTGGGGCCCCGGGGTCCCTGTCTCCCTGTCCTTCACCCAGAGAGAGTGGCCACGCGGCGGCTGTCGGCCAGCTGGCCTGTATTCCGGGGCCTCCCCAAAACGTGAGTCCATCTGCCTCTGACGCAGGAAACCCATGTCTTAGTTAAGTGGACGCGGGAGATGTGAGCGGTTCCTGGCAGAGGGCCAGGGGGCAATTGATGGGGACATGGTACCAGCCCCAGGCGAGGTGCCCCGCTTAGACTAGGGAAGGACAGTAGGGGAGACCAACGGTGGTCCGGGAGGCCAGGACACCTGCCGTGGGGGCTGCTGGCCCCACTCAGAGGCTGGGGACTCCCCGAGAGCCTGGAAATGGGACTTCAAGGGGCAGGGCACAGAGGGTGGAGGACAGAGCCCCAGGGAAGGTGCTTTGCTGGCCCTGGGGAAAGCAGTGAGGGTGGCCTGCATCCACCTGCCATCATGGCCACTGGCCTACTCAGAGGCGAGGACTCTACGAAAGCCTGGGGGTGGGTCTTCAAGGAAGCAGGGCGCAAAGGGAATGGGGGATGGAGCCCCAGGGCTTCAGGGAAGATGCTTTGCTGGTCCGGGGAAAGCAGTGGGATGGCGGGGTCCAGCACACCTGCCACGGGGGCTGCTGGCCCACTCAGAGGCTGGGGACTCCACCTGGGCCCTAGAGTGGGTCTTCACCAGGTCAGGGAAGGACGACTGGGAGGACGGATCGCCAGGGAAGGTGCTTGACTGGCCCAGGGTAAGGCAGTGGGGGGTGGACAGGGGTCCAGCGCCTGCCTCGGCGGTTGCTGGCCCCCTCAGAGGCTGGGGACTACACTTGGGCCCTCGAGTGGGTCTTCGTTGGAGCAGGGAGCAAAGGGTGGGGGACGGAGCCCCAGGCAAGGTGATTTGCAGGCCCTGGGGAAGGCAGCAGGGGTGGCCGGGGTCCAACTGCCGTGGGGGCTGGGGCCCCCGCGAGAGCCCGGGTGTGGGTGTCCTCCGGGCCGGGAGCCCAGGGAGGGAGCCGGAGCCCCTGGGGAGGCCGCGGCGTGGCCGGGGCAGCCCCCCGCCCGTACCTTGGCTGCAGTCCTTGCCGCGGAAGCCCGTCCTGGAGCAGTCGCACACGGGCTGGTCGTCCACCACGGAGCACACGCCGCCGTTGAGGCACACGCCGTGGCCGCCGCGCTCGTCCGGCTCGCAGGGGCCGCGCTCATCGCCGTGGCCGTCGCTGCCGTCGTCAGGGTCGGGGTCCAGGCGCACGTGGCCGCTGGCGAGCGGCAGGGCGGGCACTGCGTCTACGCGGACATCGCGGATGGAGCCGCGGAAGGGCGGACGCTGGCGCACGGCTGCCAGCGTGAGCTTGAGCGCAGCCTGGCGCAGGTCGGGGGGCAGGCCCCCCACGAAAAGCCCGCTGAACACCGTCATGTCGCGCCGCTTGGACGCCACCTGCACCCACTGCGCGTCGCGCCCGTCGATCTGCAGCGACGTGTTGCGGAACTGGCGCTTCAGCCGCACGTGGTGCCACGCGCCGTCGTTGACGGGCGGCTCGGCCAGCAGCGTGGCGGGCTCGGCGCAGAAGATGGACAGGCTGAGCTGCAGGCGGCCGCCCTGCGCCAGCACCAGCTCCAGGAAGTCGCAGAAGCCCTCGTCGTCGAAGTAGAGCAGCAGCCCGCGCGCGCTGCGAGTCTTCAGCTCGAAGCTCAGCTCGCTCTCGCAGCAGGCGTTCCACTTGGGGAAGCGCGTCCACTGGCCGTCGGCTCCCGGGAACTCCAGCCCCGCGCCCAGCTCGGCCCAGCAGCCCAGCAGCAGCAGCGACAGGCCCAGCGCGCAGCACCCCCCCGCGCCGGAGCAGCGGTGCCGTCCCCATGCTCGGGGCAGGGGTGCGGCGAGGGGGGGCGGCGGCGGCGGCCGTCGGGGCCGACAGGGTCGCGGCCGGCCGGGAGCCCGCGCGCGGGGAACCACGAGGGTCCCGCGGGGCCGGGGCGCGAGGGGGACCCCCGCCTCTAGCCAGCTCTTTTTTTCTTCTTCTTCTTCCAAGCGCCCCGCCCTCTCTCCCGACGGCCCCCTTCCGGCTGGGGAGCCTGGACCCCCGGGGTCCCGGGCGGCCACGGAACGTCCAGGCCACGGAGAGGAGACACTTTGGAAGCAACGTTCCGGAAACAGGGGCGCCGAGCCGAGGCCGAGGGGGCTCACTGAGCCATTGCACTGCACTGAGCTAGTGGGGGGGCGTCGCCGGGGTCTGCGAGGGCTGCACGAGCATCCTCAACCAGATGCAGTGAGCGGGGGGCGGGTGCGGGCAGCCGTCGAAGGCAGGACCTTGCGCACAGGTCCCAGGGAAGGAGGAGAAGCCTGCACAGAACTGGGATCCTGGGCTGCTCTTGAGAGCCTCGAGCTTAGCTCCTCCAGATAGTGTCTGGAAGCAGAAGGGAGAGAGGGCGGGGCCTTGGCTTCTTTCTAGAGCATCGCTTCCCACACCCCGAATAGCTTCCGAGGCCAGTTGCTCTCACATCACACACTTCCACCGGGAGCCGAAGCAGAATTCCTCGTGCATGGCCTCAGGCTGGATTTGGTGTCTATTTTTCCCCTCCCGGACTGGAGGATTCCAACCCAGAAGCTGTGAGATGTGCAAATCGCACCAGCTCCTCTTCTCTCTCCCGTTGCCAGGCCGAGCGAAGATGACAACACATCAATTGCTTGGTTCTTGGTGGTGCATATTTGTTTCTATTTGCTTTTAAGAAGGACCCAGAACTCTGTAAAAAATTTAAAAAATGAAAAAAAAAATGAGTGCTAGAGTCATGCATGGGATTACATAAATCTTCTTCAACTCAGAAAACAGGTAGATAATTAGCGCGGTTAGTAATTCAGACTTCACTGTATTTGTCTTGATCTACAAGTAAGATGGAAAGTGTCCCGAGAGTTAAAAAGTCCTCGCATGCTTCCAGCCGGCCATTTCACCTTGTATTTAATGGTGACTGTAAAGAGCTCCCCGCCCCCTCCCAGGCTTTTCCCAAGGATTGGTAATAGTCATCTTGTACTTTTTCTCTGAAAACGCTTGAGTTTTAGATATCTAAGAGGGCCAGAAGAGTTCTTTTTATAGAACTTCTGCTCATAGTGTTTACTGGTTACAGGAACACAAAAAATATAGCTTATTTGAATCTCAGCCGACAGCCAACCAGGCGATAGGGAAAGCAAACATAAGTACCGACAGGAAACCACTGGCTTCGATTTGTATAACAGTCCTCCCATTTCATTCTTTTTCAGAAAAAGAAGGAATCTTTTAAACACTGAGAATCTTTCAAGTTTAAACAAGCGTTTCTTCCTTTGTGTTGAAGGACTGATCTGTTGCGAGACAAAAAACCATAGCACCTGAGAAACTATCTCTTTTGGATGGCATTTACCCGAAATGACCACCAGCAGCTCCTCTAAAGAGAGCTAACGTATTTAATATTTTGCCAAACAGTACAGTGTGCCCAACTTCTCTTAAAGTGCTTCTCTGGCTGTCAGTTCTTAAAATTTGTGTAGTAAGAACAGGAGCCGGAATGCCTGTCACCTGCTATGCCTCCAAGATGCTAGCACTTCAAATCATTTGTTTGAATCACTCACTATACTATAAATCACTTCCCTTTATTCAACTCTAATCTGCCAGTTTCTTGCCATGTGCAGAAATGAAGTATTTCTGTCATATTGTACAAAAATAATTCTCATGTTTTGGCCAAAACAGAAAACCCACAACTGTATTACTGTATTATTTGATCAGCTGAAGCAAATGCATGTATTTTCCCTTAGCCACTGCCCACCTTGCCTCTCTGCTCCCACCTGAACACACACCAAATAAAAACACAAATTTATTGCTTGGACATAGAAGCTCTCTGTCCAATTAACGCTTTTTTCTCCCTACAAGCCGAAACTAGCAGTAATTTATGGCGCCGCATTGTGCTGTTCCTCTGTGGACGGAGCTGAGAGCATTTGTCTTCAGTACAGAGCGATCCCTACAGGTGTCAGCTGAGAGCCACCGAACAGGGGGATCCCACTTCAAGTTCCTCCCCAGTTGAAATTGATAACCGGTTCTCTCTCTCATCACCCCTACGTGCATGCGCGAGCGCGCGCGCGCACGCACACACACACACACACACACACACACACACACTGCCCAATAGCCAAAGGAAATTTTAAAAAATCTTCGTTGCTTATTTATTATGGCTGATCCATTCCACACCATCAGCAAGCGCCAGCCATATCTTATCTACTCCTGTGCCAAACCCAAAGAAAGGTGCACTCAAAAATTGTCCTAAGATAGCATATTTTCCATGTACTCCTTTCAAGTTGTTTCAGAAATCTGCCATTTCTTAATTACTTGCAAAATGAATCTGAAAATTAAACACTAAATCCTGCTTTGACACTCTCCAGTGGCTTGTATGTGAGAAAACCATTTTGGGTGACTCAATTGGAATGGATTCTTTTATTAATTACTCTTCTATAGATCACAAAAAGCTTTCCTCACCTCAGCTGCACTCCCCCACTAATGCATACCTAGGCATTTTTTAAGGAATGGAGAAGGAGGGGAAGGAAATACATATACAGTTTTACCACAGAGGAGGTCAAATGACTCTCCCAGTTCTTAGAGGAAGCCCATTGTGTGTGACAGTATCTGTATTTATATGGAGAAAGAGGATTCTCTTTAGGTGCCAGTAAAACCAGCGAGTTCACAAATTAGAGGATGAAATAAAAGGATTGGAAAAACAACCTTGCTGCAGCCAAAAGAAGAAGCGCTCTAATTCAAAAGCACACTAGCAGCCTCATTAATCTTTTCTTTCATTTCAAGAATCAAATTCATTTCCAAGCAGCTGGTAGCATCATTATAGTGCACTCCTCGGCTGCGATTGCATTTATTTTAATATGTTTATGGTATCACATACACAAACACACACACACACACACACGTTTCTATGCACCATTATGAACAACCTGAAATCTTTAGGAGAATTTTTACAAGTGCTTCTCTTTTCTCCTCTGGCTTTGCAAAGTCCCTCAATACCAATGCACACCCAAATCCTCCCTGGCTTTCCCGCCCAGTGCCTGAGCTCCATCTCTATACCAGTGCAGTTTCTTGGAGCCTGGATTCGACTGCACAAATTAAGGATAGGCACAGCATGGAGCTGACAGGGAAGAGAGGGAAATATGTACATATAAATACATTTTATTGGCTTGGTTTCTAACTTGCCTGTTTTCATTCTTTTGCCAATAATCCCTGCAATCAGCCTTTAAGTTACTACCCCACTTCCACCATCTCCTCTTCTTACCGTCTATTTAAAAGCTTCATGCAAAACAAGCAAGATCTACACTCCACCCTCCCACCACACACCGTTCCCCGTGCATCTAAGGCAGATCCCAGCTCAGTTACAACGGGGGAAAGCTATCCTTCTCCTGCTTGCCTCGCCCCATCCCCTCCCCCAACCCCAAATTGAGCTTCTTTACCTGCCGGGTTGCTTCCCCTTAGATCGAACCGCAGCCTGAAGCGTGCATCGGTCAAAGCGAATTTCCTGAGGTCTGTGGATCAGGCGGCTGCCGCTGCCTTTTCAGAGGCGTGAGGCTGGAGCGTCTGTCTCCAGGAGTGCGGGAGGGGAGAACAGGCAACGGAGGGGAGCCGGAGGAGGAGGTGGCGGAGCAGGGAGGAGGAGGAGGCGAGGAGGAGGAGGAAGGGAAGAGGAGGAGGAGCAGAGGAGGAGGAGGAAGAAGAGGAGGAGGAGGAGGAGGAGGAGGAGGAGGAGGAGGAGGAGGAGGAGGAGGAGGAGGAGGAGGAGGAGGAGGAGGAGGAGGAGAAGGAGAGGAGGAGGAGGAGGAGAGGAGGAGAGGGAAAGAGCTGGGGAGGAGGAGCGGGTTACGTTACGCCGGGCGCTGTCCTTCGGAAGGAGAAGGGCGGACCTGCGCTCTCCGCAGTACCATGGAGAGCGCCGGGCGGTCCCCGGGCCGGGATGCTGCGGGTGGGGGGCTCGGCCTGTGGCTCGGCGCCTCCTGGTCGGGATGCTGCGGACCGAGGGCTGCTCCCTAGGCTTCAGCCCCGAGCAGCAGAGCAGGGGGAGCGGGATCCTCCGATCCTAGAGGCGGGGACCTGTCTGCCGCAAGCGCTTCTAACTTGTCACCACCCCCTCCCCGAGAGAGAGAGAGAGAGAGAGAGAGAGAGAGAGAGAGAGAGAGAGAGAGAGAGAGAGAGAGAGAGAGAGAGAGAGAGAGAGAGAGAGAGAGAGAGAGAGAGAGAGAGAGAGAGAGAGAGAGAGAGAGAGAGAGAGAGAGAGAGAGAGAGAGAGAGAGAGAGAGAGAGAGAGAGAGAGAGAGAAGAGAGAGAGAAGAAGAAGAAGAACCACGTAGCTTACTGAGCATGCCCAGGCCCCTACTAGAGCCACGGAAATCTGGGTGGAGATTCCACTTCTCCGGGGTTCATTTAGTCCAGGTTGGGCAAGGTAGCAGAAGGGGGTGGGCAGAGGGGGTGCCGGGGAACTGCTTCTCAAAGAAAGGAAGGATCCCAGGTGTGGGTGATCTCAATGAACTCTGCTTTTCCGTGCACCCCTTGGGCGCTGTTCGCATCCCTTGCAAAGCTGCAGTTCTTCGAGGAATGCAGGGACAGGAGAGAATCGTCCAGTTCTTGGCATCCCCCACTTCCACCCTCCTCCAAGCTCTCTCCTCCTCCGCCCCCTTCCTGTAGTCCTGGGCCGAGTGATGCTTCCACCACCAACCCCTCCTCCCTCCCTGCCCAGATCTCTCCTAGTCTGTGCCAAAAAGACGTGAGAGGGATCCAAGAAACTAACGTGTCTACTCGGAGACCAGGCTGGGAGCTGTGAGACAGGGGGGCTTTATGCACGTCCCCTCGGCGGGTTTCATCTTTCCATTCTTTGCCTTGGCAACTGGCATTTTGAGCTGAAACAAGTTCTGTACCTGTTTAACTCTTCGCTCCGACTCTCCGGCTTCCTTTTGACGCTAGTAAAACCTGGAGAGAGAAACTCTGTAGGAAGCGCTCTTCATATCGCTGGGCAGGCCCAGTAGGCATTGCTGGGTTCGGTGAGGAAGGAGTTAACGCTAAAGAAGCTTGCAGAATATGTGATAGAGAATTCCAAAGTGTGTGGCTTTAAATTATAGTTTGAATGGTTTGGAGATATAAATTCATTACTCTATTTTCCTCTTAGCCTAGGTTAGTTTTGGAGCAGAAACATCAGGTGTATTTATTTTGACTACACAAACATAATAGTTTCAGACTCAAATGCTATTAGGTAAGACCGTTCTGCCTACAGGCTCCCCAAATCAAGGCTATGAGCTAGACAAATACAAATCCAAGAGTATCAAATATATTCCAATTACAGTATTGAATTCCTTCTAATGAAACCAATACACATACCTATGATAAACCTATGACACATTTATTGATTTGGTGAAAGAACAAAATAATTTGAAGGTAGGAACCTCAAGTTTTGTTATTTTTATTGCATTCAGAAAGGCACTTTGCTCAGGGGATTAAATATATGGGAGCCTCAAGTTGGGGTGTTCTTGTGTGTGTTCCATTTGTCTGTGATATTTGATCAAAATACTTGATTTTATTATATTTCAGTCACTGTATCTATGAAATGGATTTTTAGTAGCTCCCAATTTATTGTTTATTGTAATAAAGATTAAATGAACAGGGGAATATAAATATTTAACTTTTGTTCAGTGAAAGGCAGCTATTTTTGTTAGTTCCAAGGCCACTCTTTTATTTTACCCAAAGAAATTCAATTTTCTGAAACTTCGATTCCTTGGCTATAAAATGGGTGTATTGATGGTTGAGTGCAACTAATTTGTCAGAATCTTCCTTTGACAAGAGAATGAAATTATAATTGTAAGTATGATATCAAAGAATATAAATAAACATTTAAATAAGTAGAGATATGTCTGGCCAAAATAAGTTGCCTCTGGGTATGCAGTCAGTAGGAATACTTGAATCCCAAGTAGAATTCTCCATAGTTGGGGGAGTGGGGTCTGGGGGGGTGGTCTTTGAAAATATTTTCTGTCTCAACCAACAGGTTTTGAGTGATAACCTCCATAGGATACCCTCACATGTATCTACTATAGAAGTAAGTTTATTTTAAATGTTAATAATGAAGTTTCATTTAAAACATTCTAACTCCATGCCACCCTATTTTTAAGAACCAAGTCTATTAAGGTTTATGGATGCCATTATAAACATCTTTGTGTATCTTCAACACTTACCTGGAAGTGCTGGCATAAGGTCTGCATTGCTCTTGGGAGTGAAAATCATCTCTCACCTGAACTCTTCAAAATCCATCCATTTCCTCTAGTACATACAATTGAATGGATGTATTACCTAACATCATCGACAATTTCATTATCCCTTGTGATTTTTGAACTTGGTCATGTTGCAAACTATTTTCCATATATCATAGTTTTATTTGTTTTTACTGATTTCTGTGGTTTTGTTTGCAAAGAAATATGAACATTCCTTTTTTATGTACAAGTTTTTAAACAATAATTTTTTCATGCATACCTCTGCACCCATCTATGCTGAAGGACTACACTATATGTCATCCTCTCTATAAATATTTGTTTCGTTTAGTTTGTTTGTTGTTTGGTTGTGTGGTCATGCGTGGAAAAGCTCAAGGGTTTTTTCTGACTTTGTGCTAGGACTGACCCCTGGTAATGCTCATGATATTACCCCTGGTAATATGGTGTCAAGAGTCAAACAAAAGTGTACAGGAGGACCCCCGTTTTCTCTGTTCCTTATTATTTTGTTTTTAAGAAACTATTATACTTAGTATAAGAAGGATGAATAGTTGCAAAATATAGTTTGTTTTTTTTTATCCTGGTGAATATACACAAGAAAAAACTATCGATATATGTAAAAAGTGGGGGAAATGCCAACAGAATCTATTGGTAATTTTTTCTTTATTTTCTTTAATTAGTTTATTTTTAATTTTTATTGGGTCACTGTGAATTTCAGAGTCACAAAGATATTCATGATTGAGTTTCAGGCATACAGTGTTCCAACACCAATCCCTTCTCCAGTGCCCATTCATTTCCACCAATGTTTTAAAGCATGGTTACCTCTGTGGTGTCAATGCAAACTGCTTAAACTTTCTGAATGCTAGTTTCCTTATCAATAAAGTGGGAATAGTAGCAGCTCACTACAATAATGTGTGCAGATAATGCTATGTTTAATGTAGAGAGAGACTAATGAGTCTAATGTGTCCTCTGCTTTTACTTAATTTATTCCATGCAGTAAAAGAGATTTTAGAACTTGACTCATTTTACCATGAGTAAAAGTGAAGGAGGGAGGGAGAGAGAGAGAAAGAGACAGAAACAGACACAGAGACTGAGATTAGCCAAGACCATGAAGGTTATTCCTAGAAAATGCAAGTGACAGAATGATTTAAAACTCCATGCCAAGAATGTAACCACTTGGCCTGCCTAGATGCTAATGACTAATAATCCTGTTGAAACTTTTATTTTCCATTCTATGGTTTTCAAAGTTGCATCCATGAAACAAAGCAGTTAACTTTGGAATATCATTCCATCTTGATTAAGATCGTATGCAATAGACTGTTTCAAGGAGAGTGAGGTGATCATGCAGTGAGCATGGCGCCTGTGGACCACTCCCCCAAATACTTTGGAAACTGGACTAGGAGAGGAAGTTCTTGGGCCCAGGGATGGAGCACTGTAGCACAGACAAGCTGGGGAATCCAGGGCCATGCCCAGTGATGCTTGGGCCAGAATCAAAGTCAGGCCTTTGCACTTGTAATCAATTCTCCCCTGGGCCCTGAGCTATCTCCCCCACATATGTGAAATATCTTGAAAAAAAATCAGAGTGTTTTTAAGCTTAGTAAAAATTCTTGTGTGGGAAAAAAATCCAATTTTTTGTTGGGGGAGGGGCACAGAGGTTACACCTAAAGATACTCAGGGATCCAGAACGAGTGTGCCTTTTGCAAGGGGAGGGCACGAACCCCTGCAGATATCTCCAGTCCAATGACAGAATACTGTTATAGATCTGAATTTGAAATAATTTAGCATGTGTCTAATAATCTGGCATTTTTCTAATTAATTTCTTAAAAATTAATCCTAATATTTTCATTTTCCTGAAAAATTTGGGTTAAGTCCACTCTAATCATTTTAGGGATTGTACTAACTTTAGTTTTCCATAATACAGGATGGATTTTGAACTCTTGCCCTTGCTATCACTCAAAACAAATAAGAAAATTGTGAAATCAGGATGGTTGATTATGAATATCTCTGACTGGGAGAATTTCTCCTACCCAGTTATGGAGATATAGATAATACCTGCAGCCAGAAACTTGTAAACATTTTATAAAAATGACAATGGAGATGCATAATGACAAAAAACATTTCTATAAGGTATTAAATATTAATGAGCTCTTTAACATGGGAACTTGCTCCATAATAAATATAAACAAAAATAATTGATAAGAATTTTTTGACTGAGAAATGAATACAGAGTGACTCTATTTATTGCTGCAATCATAGCTTGTGCTTTAACATTAAGAAATCAGTGTAAACATCTACTTTCTCAATTAACATTAAGGCAAAGTAGGGGTTTTAAGATACCTATGAATTCCAAGATTGACATCAATTGGAAGGGGGCTTTAACTTTACCAATATAAGTGATTCACCCAAAAATGCACATTGAGAAGAGATTATATTAGCTGATGTACATAAAATCCTTTTTACTTAAGATAATTAACAGGGGCTGGAGCAATAGCACAGTGGGTAAAAGGTTTTCCTTATATGCAGCTGACCTGAGTTTCTTCCCGATAACACATTAATCTCTCAAGCCTCACCAGGATGTATCCCTAAAGCACAGAGCCATGAGTAAGCCCTTAACTCAGTTAGGTGTGGTGAAAAAAAAAACACAACAAAATAAATAAATAGATAAAGATAATTAGCAATTAAAAATAACAATAAGCTTTATCTGTCATGGAATATTCTTCATGTTGTTATAGCAGAAAACTTGAAGCTACTTTTTCTACAGAAAGAATGGCACTCTTAAGAAGATATTTGCCTGATAGTCTCAACTAAATTTCTGGTTAATTCGAATTATCTCAAACCAATTACAGTATCATCATTGCATAACTGGAGTGCTGTTGTTCAGCTCACTGTTTCATAGTCAGTATAATCTCTTAATTGGTTTGTCACTAGCTAATTTCCTTTATATTAACTGGTATATGTTTTCTAGTTACAAACAGTTTAAAATAGTTATTGAACACACTGCAAAGTTCAATTTCAACACAAAAACAGAGGGAATTTTTAATAAAAGTAAGTGAATTTAAGTCTAGGGTTTGAGAATAAAAATACAGCTTTCATATAGAAAAAATGAAAAAAAAATTGTATAATATCCCATGATTTTTATTAAATCCTTTTTTAAGAAAAATAAACAAACTCCATATGTTAACTACTTTTATATGAACAACCTGCACAGTAAAATTAAGCTACTTGCACATGAGTATGTAATTTTTCAGTAACCTGATATGGAATATAACTTTTAAATGGCTTCAACTCGTTAGAATAATGATAATTAGTAAGACATAAAGTCACAGTGTAAAAAACACATGGATAGGTACTTGAAAATATTGGTTATGTTCTAAGTGATGCACCTGCTTGAGAGGCTTGAATGTAGGAGGCCTGATGTGTGTTTCCTGGCCGTCCTTTTAATCTAGGGCAGCTGCAGCACCTGCGAGTCTCCCACAATGCACAGCTCCTCCCCAACACTGAAGACAAAGCAGAAGAGTCACAGTGGTAAACAAGTGTGGTGAGGTTCCTGCTTCCACGTGTGCATTTCTCTCGCTCACTGATGAGTCCTGTGCTTGCGTATGTCTTAGTTACTGCCCACACTAACTTCTCTTGAACCTGACCTCGATCCCCATTTCCCATCAATCCCTGCCATTCTCACTGTGCCCAATTGCTAGCAAGGAAGTCTTTTCATTTATCAGAATCTGGGTTTGAACTTATTTTTCTAGGACTCCAGGTAACACACTCTATTTAATTTAAGCAGTTCTGTTTGATTTTTCTTCATTTTCCACTTCCCTTCCCTAATTTTCACCTTTGTACTAGAATTACTGACACTAGAATTTGATTCTGTGTTTGGTTCATTACAGTGAATATTTTTTTGTACCTAGAAATTTGTGGAATCAATGTTCTGTAGCTCCCCTTTCTATCATTGCATTATTGTCATCTTGCTGTCATTGTTTTGGTTATGCTGGGGGCAGGGATGCACACTGGTCTCTGTGCTCACAGTACTTGGGCCTCCCATTGTGCTCCCAGGGATCACAGCTGCAGTGTCTGGGCAAACACCCCATATGCAGGCTCAAGGAACCTTTTGGGGTGCCAGTGATCCCTCATACCTAGGTAGACCCCATGCAAAGCAAGCACCTTACCCATTACATTATCTCTGCAGTCCCTCCGTGGTTAATTTATAAACAAATCTATTTTTGTTATTTTTGGCGCCTGTCATTTTCTAACAATGATCTCATTCTCTTTCCTATGGGTGCAATTTGATTTGATTTTATTGAGGGTGGGATTGGGGTTACATGGGGTGGTGCTCTGGGCTTACTCCTGGTTCTGCACTCAGAAATCACTCCTGGAAAGCTTGGAGAATCATATGGCATTATGGAGATTGAACCCTGGTTGGCCATTTACAAGACAAGCACCCTACCCACTGTGCTATCTCTCTGGCCCCTATAAAAGTGCAATTTTAAACTTTGTTATCTTCCAGGGGTTTCTCCTCCTCTTTTATGTTCACCTTTCCTCTCCAGTTTTTCGATTGAAACTGCTTAGTAACACTTTCAGTTAACTGTGTATCTAAATTTATTGAAGTAGATACTATCTGACACTGTTATTTACATTGTAAGTGTTGTCTGTATAACATACATACATTGATATTGCTATAAGAGACAAAAGCAAAGACAGCACACACCAAGGAAGTTTATAAGAAAGAATATAAATAGATATTAGATTTATGCTACTGTAACTTGAATACTTTGAATAATAATGCTTATTTTGAAACAGAATAATCTTCATCCTTGAAAGTTGCTTATGAAGTAGAAGAGTCAAAAGTTTTATTTTCATAAGAAATTTACACTTGCTAAACAAAAAATAAGAGTGTGATGGATGTGAACTACACCATGGATTGTTTACGTACATGGGACTTTAACAACATCCCATGGATGAGTCTATGGTACAATCAAAAGTGATCCAATTTCATCTAGATCAAGAGAAAGAAATTTATCTAGCTGAGCAATCCTAATAGGCAGCATTCGTGAGTGCGGTAGATCAAGCAGGGGAAGAAATCAGAGTCAGTGGACAGTAAGGCCCCGTCAGAATCACATGCATCTGTAAGAGCATCTTCACCTGAGTCCATTCATGCTTCACCTGAGTCCAGTCATGTATGATGTGCTAGATCATATGAATTTTAAGAGTATCTGGCAGTAGTTGGAAGTCTGTCTCATGAGCTGGGGGAGAAGGCAGCTGGAATAGAGAAGGGATCACTAAGACAATGATGGTTGGAGGAATCGTATAAAATTGAAGATGAAAGTAGATAAAGCTGAAAGTAGATAAAGGACCAAACGTGATGGCCTCTCAGTATCTATTGAAAACTATAGTGCCCCAAAGTAGAGAGTATGGGGGAAATTGTCTGCCATAGAGGTAGGGGGAAGGATGTAAAGATGGGGGATATTGGGAAAATTGTTGGTGGAGAATGTGCATGGTGGAGGGATTGGTGTTTGATCATTGTATGACTGAAACTTAAACATGAAAACATTGTAACTGCATCTCACCTTGATTCAATTACACAAAAAAAGAGTGTCTGGAGGAAGTCTCCATCCCCCAAGACCCCCTACCCCGAAACTTTTCTTCCCTTTGTTCTCTCTGCTGTGGTGCTGAGGCTTCCCACCCTTGGCTGGAGGCTTCAAGAGTGTGCACCCTTGACTGCGGGGCCCTCATACTCCATGGGGTTGCTCAAGATCACCGTACTGGCACCTCAGTGATGTTGGATGCCCCTGGGAATCAAGCTTCAAACCCATGCCTGCAAGTCCACAAGTCCATCACTTGGTCTTTGGAAATTCAGATACTTTTGTGATGTCTTCTCTTGGAATGTCGCTCCTTTATGAATACCTTGAGTCAGCACTCTGCAGACCAGACTGACTTGACTGCTGTGGGAATTAGCACATGAGCTGCCAATTATTGTCCCTGCAAATATGAATCCACCCTCGTGTGCGCACACGTCACACTCCTGGACTATGTTTCTCTATGTCATTTCAAAAGATGTATTTACATGTTCCAAATCCGGTCAAGTATATAGAGAAGATAAATAGTAACTATTGAGATTAATATTTGATCTTTTAAGTCATAAAGTTTTGTGGGTGATATTATATTGGGGGGTAAGTATTGGGCCATACCCCATGATATGCAGACTCTGCACTCAGGACTTACTCCTAAAGTGCTCAGGGGGGCATATTGGGGTCTGGGAAACCAGCTCAAGTCTGCTGCTTGCAAAGCACGTGCCCTATATGCTCTACTATCACCCTGACCCCAGTAACAGTTCCTTTTTATTATTTATTACTTAGTGTTTTTCTTCTAGTAGCTTTTAGTAATTTCGTATTATTATATCAGGCATGTTTGACTTAACAGAGACACGTGTAAACTACTATTTCTGTTACAATGCAAGATTTTTTTTAACTTTTCAACTCTCTTGATCTATTTATGTGTTTTTATTGCTGTTATTTCTAATAATTTTTCTTTCTATGCTTTAACTTTAATATTTTTATTGATTAATATCTACCTAAGGGATTTTCTCCAAATTGAATTCTAGTGAGTTCCACCTTTCTTTTCTTTGTCTGGAAAACACACATCAGGTAGTGCTTAAGGCTAACTCCTGGCTCTGTGCTCTAGAATCACTTCTGGCAGGCTTGAGGAACTGGTGCCGGGGATGGAAGCTAGGTCATGTACAGCAGGTAGGGTGCTGCCTGCAAGCACCCTACCTGCTGTACTATCTCCCCTGCCCCAGTTTGTCATTTTTTAAAAATGTTTTTCTGGTCCTTCGTGGTAGGTACCTAATCTGAAAAAATCATCCTATTATCACTGAAAATGGAAACTCGAAACTGTGCATTATCTCTATTACTAAAGAAAATCCATAAATATCAAAGGAGGAATTTGGAAACTATACTTTGGAAATATATCAAGATATGTTTATATTCTTTCAGACCTTGTTTATTGTCTTGTAAAAACAGAGAGTAAAATGTTTTCCCTCATGGAATAGAGTTTTATGAGGAATTTTCTCATCAAACAACAAATTAATCCCATGTGCAAACAATCATGATTTTCATTGTTTGCAAATTCTCAAACTTTTAAAAGCATGCAAATGAGGCAGAGTTGCATACAGTATAAAATATGCATACTTACCTATTTCTTCTAAAGTATACACCATGAGTGTATTCTGATTTTAATATCAAAAAAATTGTATAATATTACCACGTTATCAACACTGGGTTTTATTCAAAGAGCATTCATCACTAGTTAAAAAGTCAGTATGCATTTTTCCAGTTGTATTACTCTAATCTTCAGAGTCCTGTAGAAAATTCTGATGAAAGAAGATTTTAATTTAAAAAACTAATTTATTTGTAAACATTCTCTTATGACTGCCAGGGTAAAAAATAACCACACAATGGTTATTTGGGTAATAGAGTGAACTGGATGTTCTTTTTGTTTAAAAAATAATTTATTTGTTTATTTTTAATTAAGTCACCGTGAGAACAGTTACAGGGCTTTCAGGATCAAGTCTCAGTCATACTATGATCAAACACCCATCCCTTCACCAGTGCACATGTTCCACCATGAAGAACCCCAGCATGCTACCCCTCCCACTCCCTCTCTGCCTGTGTGGCAGATGATTTTCACTTTACTTTCTCCTTACTTTGATTACATTCAATTTTCAACAGAAAACTCACTATCATTATTTGGAGCACTTCCCCCAATAGTCCCTTCTTTTCTTTGTGATCCCCTGTAGATCTCATACTTGCTTAGCTGTGATGTTTGTGCTGTGGTGGAGGTTCATTCTACTGGTTGAAAGTAAAACTAAAAACTATGATATGTTGGAGCCAGTGTTAGGGTCCAGTGTCCATAATTTCCCCCTCTCTGAACCCGCACAAAGAGATCAGTCGGTAATGTAACACACAAGTGGAGTTTATTAAGTCAGCTAGCTGGGATCGAGCTTCTAGGCACGCAGGCCCAAGAAAGACCCTGAGCAAGGGGAAACCTGCTAGTTTTATAGTTATTGCTTACATCATAGCCTGCACTTACAAATTCAAACAAAAAACATAAGTGAAAATTGCAAGTCCCATTACTCATCTCAACATACAGTTACAGATGGGTCACTACGACACGCTCCAGACCATCCTGTTGGTTGTTTGTCCTGCCCGAGTCTAGGTTGCTTCTATAGATAGCGACTATAGGTTCTGAAACTATTTGCCAAGGCTGAGTTTCCAGCCCAGTTTTCCTTCACTCACAGTTGGTGAGGGCAGGGAGGGGGGGAAAGCAGGGGGAAGAGGGGTTTTAAGAAAAACAAAAAGGTTTAAGTAAAACAAGACATGAAGCAGGAACCAGGCATGATGCAGTTGCTCCTGCCCCACTCTGTGTCCAATACCAGAACCAGAGTAGAGCTAGTGAGGCACTGCCTTGCACACAGTGGACCCTGTGTCAATCCCTGGCATCCTCCATGATCCCAAGCACCAACGAGTTTACTTGAGTATACTTTGAGCCCCTCTGGGTGTGACCCAGAACAAACAAACAAAAACCACCCCAAACCAACCAACCAACCCCCAAACTGTGACATGCTGGCAAGTTGGAAGATGGTGAACTCAGGACTCAAAATAATCATCTTGTCTGCAAAGTTACACAAAGGAATTTGTGTAGAGGAAGAAAACAGGGAAGCCCATTTCTAAAGATTGGGTTTCAGGCTGGTGAGTATAGGATGCTGAATAAATGTAGTCAGGCTGGTGCCTTGAGGCACGGTTCCCCATTAAATGCAAATAAATATTTCTGTTTAAGCTTCCTCACCTGATATTCTTTAGGAAAAGATATAGGAGGATGCATTCTCAACATGCTCAAGCATCGCTATGCATTAGTTTTATGAGTTCTAATATTGCATTATTGCATTCATCACCTAATTTCCTAGGTGGGCTTCTCCAGCACATAGCTACAGACCCTCGTCTGATGCTACCCTTGTACTTTTGGTGCTTGCACATGGCCTCAGAGGCATGGAGGCGTGGGGTGTCAAGGGTCACACACTCCTGTTGCAGTGTTAGAAATCCCCTAGAGCAAACATGCCTGCAGGGATGATGCGCTGTGGGTCTGGGCAGGGCCAGGACTAATCCAGCAGGATCAAACCACACAAAGTCAATGCTTTTCATCTCTGAGTTATCCTCCATGTTCTACTTGGAGGTCATTTCTGGTTTTCTATTTTTCTTTTCTGTTTGTTGGGCCACACCCAGCAGTTGTCAAGGTTTGCTCCTGGTTCTATGCACGAGGATGACTCCTGGTGGGCCTCAAGGGACCTTATGCAACACCAGCTCCTTGCTGCTCCACCATCGTCATGGCTCCATCTGGCTCTCACCTCGCCCTGGAGCTGAGGCAGAGTTATAGCTTTTGCCTCCTGAGGGCGGTCAGTGTGTCTGTCTTCCTGTCTCTGTTCTCACAGGCCTTATGGTGTCTCTCACCTGGGAGAACTACCTACACATTCACTCAATGAATAAAAAGGAAAATTACTAATAAGCTCAATAGTTAAGTTCAAGGTCAAATGTCACAGAAAATAGTATATTAAGGATAGGCACTTTTCTTTAAATGAACTGCCAAAGTGTCTTGAGGCAAAGAAAATAATCCTATATACTTACATAGTAATTGTTTTGGCATACTCGATATGCCAAAAAACAATAACAATAATGGGCCTCATTCCCCTGACCCTGAATACTACAGGGTCAAATAGAGACATTACTGGCACCTGCTCAAGCAAATTGATGAGCAATGGGACAACAGTGATACAGTGATGCAATGATTACTGTTTTTAAATGAACTGGACCTTTGAGAGAAGATTCATCCACCTTATTAAGTCAGGATCTGTGGTATATTTCTAAGAATTCTAAAAAAATATATTTCCTACAGTAACTAAATGCTTATTGTTGCATAGTTACAGTAAAATTCCTGAGTACTTTACCATTCTTTTTCATTCTTTGAAGAAAATTCAAATAATTGAGTTACAAAGTTTGAAATGATCAGAAGAACACAACTTGCTCATTCCTCCAACACTGTCTAGGACAGTAGCATAAAAACTTTTTATTGTATCTCATTTGGTATTTGATATCTGGAAAGAAGATACATAATACATAAAATTGTTGCAATTCAAATATAATTTAAAAATAATAAATAAAATATTTGCAATTCAGGTTCCTATGCTCTTAATAGTGCACAATTTCCCCCCTTTTAGGTCCCAATTCAAAAAATTTTTACACTGACATAAAGTGATTGCATTTTTGAAAATGACAAATATTATACACAGAGCAATATCATTATAAAAACTCAAATAATTCACATTTTCATAGAAAGTTAAAGGACATGGATCTTCTTTCTAGAAATAATCTCTGCTGACATATTAGTGAACATTTCTGCTGCTGCCTGTACCCTTTTCTTTTCCTTTTAAGAAAGACTTTTGAGTTGACTTCCACAATGAACCAAACCCTACTCTGTTATCAGTCCTCAAAAGGCTAACTATATTTTGAATTTCTTATTACTTTGTAGTCTGCAAATCTATGCCACATTTGAACAAACACTCTTGAAAGAGCCCTGCTATGTGTAGGTTTCAAGCAAGCTGTTTTATAGTCTAATGAAGACAATAGTGAAACAGCAGCAGTGAAAGAGCCAGGATGACAAAATCTGCCTCTCTGAATATATGTCACAACAAGTACTCATTAGGCAATCAAATACTTGGCTCCCGTTTCCTTTTGGCCATGGGATTTTAAAAGCATTTTCTTTAAGGAAATCTCTCCTATCCAAAATATACAACAACAAAACAGAACCTTTGAAGACATTACTATTTGTAGAGAAGAGATCTGAGTTAATATGCTCAGTAATTTGACTTTGTAAATAAAATCTAGATACAGACATCCTGGTTCAGATGTTTTTGTAGTTTTCTTTCTTTCCTCTATAAATCCACCTTCTTTTTTTTCATTTTTGGTACATTAATTATTTGATTTGGAAATATTATTAAGAAAAACATATGTTGCTGGGCACTTCCACTTCAATATTTGTCTAGGAAAACGTAAGCTTATTTGCCTTCATTATGTAATTGATCTGATTACATTTTGACAGAACGACTGGTCTCTACTCCAGGCAGAAATGTATTTTACCCAGGAGATACAATTGGAAGGAAACAACCTATCATGCTTGGATTTTAACATGCTTTTAAACAACTGTGGCAATTCCATTTTGCACAGTACATGGAAGCAGTGTCAGACAAAGGGCAAGAGACTTGCCTCGGTCACAAAACCAAAAGGTCTGATAAAAAACTCAGTTATGAAGATAATATTTCATGCGCTAATTAAAAAAAATCAAAATATCTCCTTTTAAATTCTTTTCACCATTGAGACACAATATCACTGAGACACTTCTCCCACTAACATAAAATAAAATGTAGGTTAAATTAATTAAAAATATCCACAGTGAACAAAAACTTAAATGAAGACAGGATTTGGCATTATTTATGATTTGGCATTATTTACCTCTTTTACATTTTAACTCTATTTTTCTTTTGCTCAAATCTGATTTGATTCTGCTTTTATATTTGTGTTTTTATTTGGGGAAGTACAACCAGCTTACTGGCTCTGTAATCAGAGATCACTCCTAGTGGCACTGGGATACCATATGCTGTGTGGAAAATCGATTGCGGATAAGCAGTATGGCATATGAGTGCCTTACTTAGCTTCTGTAGTGTATCTCGAGTCCTTTTTTCTGTTTGAAATATCTCTGCTTTTAGTTTCATTTATTTGTTTTGGTTGTTTGGCCACACTCATTAGCACTAGGGATCACTCCTAGCTCTGCACTCAATCACTCATGGCCAGACTTGAAAAACTGTTTGGGATGCAGGGAACTGAACCTGGTTCAGCTGTGTGCTAGGCAAGCATCCTGACCCTACACTATTGCTCCTCTCAAACCCACCATTGTCAGTGTAAGCTCCTCACTCATTTATCCTGACTCTGGACCCACATTGTCCAGTAAGGTATCTTTTGTCAATATAGAAAGAGGTAGAAATTTCAGAAAATACAGTGAAAATGCAAACTATTTTGTCTTCAATTTTGCTGGATTCGATGTATGGATTTGACACCATCTAATCTCAGAACATCTCAAACTCTAAAACTGGAGATTCTTTAGTTATAGACATTCACAGAACTCCTGATCTTCCTGTTTAGTAGTATGATCTAAGGTCTATGAATCTGCATTACAAAGTTATACAAATGATATACTCTGTTGCATTGTCCAAAAGCAAAGCTTGGCGAGATATCAATTACTACCTACAGATATTAGTGGGTGCCCCAATATCTCAGAGATGAGGAAAACAGGGTTTTTTTTTGGTAATGTTTATTTTTAGAGGGCATGTCACACCAAATAATTCTCAGGGGTCATTCCTGGCTACACTTAGGGTACCATGCGATACTGAGATAAAATCCAAAAATCCACACACACACACACAAAAAAGCATGCACTCGAACCTATGAGCCATGTCTTTGTCCCAGAAAAGTGTTATTTGGAGGAGAGCAGGGAAGGAAGGGAAGGAACCTCCTAGCAGTGCTCATGAAGTCCTAAGGTCACTCCTGGTGAAACTTAGTCTCCCAGCCAGTGTCTCAAGGTTAGCACCTAACTCTATGGTGCTCTGGCCCTGCAAAGTGAGAGGTCATTAGGGACATGGCTTGTAGTACTTGGGCAAACACAAGATGCTAGGGATGAAACCAGGGCGAGTCGCAAAATCTGCATGCACCTTAACCCCTGAGCTGCCTCTCCTGCACCCTGTCCGTCCTGACACAGAAAGTGCTCTTTAAAAAATATTAACCTTTATTTTTATTTGTTTGTTTTGCATAGGAGTGCCATATAACATTGCTCACAGGCTATTCCTGGCTCTACATTCAGGAATTACTCCTGGCAGTGCCTCGTAGATGATGTGAGATGCCAAGGGTTGAACCCAGGTTAGCTGGGTGCAAGGCAAGCCCTCTACTTGCTGTACTATCTCTCCAACCTCCAAATAAAACTGTTCTTTTTCTTAAAAAAGCCAGATACTATGCCTTATTATAGTTAAAAGGAACATCTACAAACAAAAGAGGATGTATGTCTCTTTGTTTCCACAGCATTTTATAGCTATGTGACTTTTACTAAGTATATGCAATTTAGAAACTGAAATTAGAATCTATCTGACCAGCTGAAAATAATAAGAATGATCGGTGAATGCTATAGGCAGGGGAAATTAGTTCCAGAGTCAATTGAAGATTACAGCTAAATATACATGCTTAGAAGTACAACCACACATTTGTACAGTGAAGACATGAGTATTTTCTTTGAATCTTGTCAAGAATAATTGTAGGTTTTTGATGTTCTATCTCTTTTTTACATGTTATCTATTTGTAATACTTATGAAAATCATGACATGGGAAGATGAATATTGAAATCACATAGAATATTCACTAAAATCTGACTTCTGAACCTCTTCCAAATTTTAATCAAAAGCTTCTAAGAGATGAGTCCAGGTATCTATATATTTTATTTTTATTTTTATCTTCATATAATTCTATCATAGGCTAATACTTGAATGTCATTGAATATTTATCCTTCTGCTTATTCATGCTCAGTTGACACATGTTTAAGTGCAGTGATCCTTAGGATGTTACGCTTTCTTCTGAGAAACTCTGATCTCTTCTCAGTCAACTATCCAATGCACAGCAACATTTGCCTACTTTTCCCTTTTAATTAATAGCAAAATAATTTAAGCTATTAAGTTTAAGTCTAAACACAAAATGGGTTGAGCAAAGTGGGAAACTACAGATTTATCACTGATGCTTTTTTTGAGGATTTTGTAGTATATTCTTTATTTTATAGTAGCAAGTGTCTGATATGGGCTTAAAAATTACCGCAGGCTTCTGTTACTAATAGAATTGTTATGGTTTTGTCATTGTTGTTTGTCAGTTTTTTAGGCCACACCCAGCAGTGCTCAGGGGGTATTCCTGATTCTGCACTCTGGAATTACTCCTAGGGAAGCAAATGTCCCACCCACTGTACTGTCTCTTTTTGTTTTATTATTCAACCTCACAAGAATACAGTACAGTTTATGTACTTTAGAATGAGAAAACTTCATATTGCCTTCCATTAAAAGCATAATTATATCAAATTAAATAAATATAGTCATCTATCAAAAAATAATTCAAGAGAAACTAGTTGAATGTTATATTCACTCAGAACTCTCATTTTTGAAGCAGAACCTCTTTCATTTAGGCAACAAGAGCACTGATACCTATTTCTTAATAGTATTTCTTGCGCATTTGTGTTTGTGCTGTGATGTCTTTGAACTATTAAAATTCTTATTACATTACTCCTTGAAGTGGTTTAACAACATAAAAGCAGTAAGAGGATAGCACTAGTACACAAAAGTCTTATGGTACATAATAGAGTCACTTAATCCCAGTTTTTCATGAATTTAGAAGAAATATGCATGACTTCAGAGAAGAGTGACTATATACCCAAAACGTTTTTATTTAAATTTTGCTGGCAATTCAGTGGCTTTCTTACTTCTGAAAGAGTTTTTAACTCTGCAATATGAAATTTTTTATGAGAATATAACCAGGCATCATTTGTAAGTGTATTGAGGATATTAGATCCTCAAAACATATAGGAAAAGCCCAATTTGACTTTTATTCTAATAAAAACTTCCAAATTTAGATTTAGAGAAAAACAAAACTTTGGTTTTCCATGTTACTTCACTCAATGTCAACAATAGTCAATTTGAGGATAACTTCTTTAGTTCTAAGTTGTTTCTACACTACAATTTTTTACTTTCTGGGTTTTTCAAATTGCATCTCTTAGTATAATAGGGCATATCATGGTGTAATGCACATGTAACATGTCTGTTATGCATCTCATATAAACTGAAAGTGAGATCTAGAGATTTAATTAGATTGAAGTTTGGTGGAATAATATTTTATAGGTCACATACAATTTATTCAAGAAATATGTAATATCAATTTGTTTCTATTAACTAATAGCAATTAAGGATTGTTGCTTGGGGCTAGAGCGATAGCAAAGCAGGTAGGGCATTTACCTTGCATCCAGCCAACCCATGTTCAATTCCCAGCATCCCATATGGTCCCCTGAGTACCGCCAGGAGTGATTCCTGAGTGCAGAGCCAGGAGTAGCCCCTGAGCATGATTTTGTCTTTTCCAAAAAGAAAATAAAATGAATTGTTGCTTAAATCTATAAAACAATGATATTCTAATTAATTGAAAAATTCTTACTTGTGATTTTTGTGAAGCAAAATAATTTCTAATTGAAAGAAATTTAGAGATGTAGGGAGAGAGAGTGGGTGCAGAGAGAGGTAGAGAGGCAAAGAGATAGAGAGATGTGTTCAAGATCTCTCTTAAAAGACCTTTTCACTCAGTGGCTTGAAAAAGCAAGCCGTCTTGGATGGTTTGGGGAAAAGTTTATATACAATTCCTCCACATGGTTTGATCTGAGTTCTCTGGATCCTGAAAAGTTAATCTGGGTGTTGTCACAGGGAATATCTATGGTTCTTTTCTAACACCATCATGACTTTACATGCTCCTGCAGCTTTCCCTTCCCTGGGGAACTCCACTGTCCTGGGTAGAGCCTCAGGATCTACATCTGGGTGGTGCCTCAGTTTCTACATCTTGCTCTTCAATTCCCTGTTCTCCATTGAACCTGTATCTAGCTTGCTTGTCTCCTTGCTTGCTCCTCCTCCCACTCCCCCCCCACGCACATTTTGGAAAAGCATGTTCTCTCTCTCTCTCTCTCTCTCTCTCTCTCTCTCTCTCTCTCTCTTTCTCTCTCTTTTTCCTTCTTGCTTTTAAGTCACACCTGATGATGCTCAGGGGTTACCCCTGGCTCTGCACTCAGAAATCACTCCCTAGCAGTGCTTGGGGGACCATATGGGATGCTGGGAACCAAACTCGGTCAGCCATGTGCAAGGCAAACACCCAACCCCTATACTCTCATTTTAGTGGTGCTTTCTTTTGAACATTTGTTTCCTCTTTCTCTCATTTTACATCTCCATAAGCAATTTTTATTCATAAAAACTACCTGGTATCCCAGGCCAGAGAAATAATACAGAGGGTCGGGCATCTGCCTATACAGGGGCCACCCAAGTTCATCCCTGGTACCACATGTGGTCCCTTGCGACACACCAGTACTGATCCCTGAGTGCAGAGCCCGGAGTAAGCCCTGAGAACCACCAGGCATGGCTCCAACAAAAATTTATCTTGCTTTGCTACTTGGCCTCCTCCTGAAATTCTCTTCCTTGAGGAAAAGGTGGTGGGCCCAGCATGGCCATGTGGAGTTCAGGACTAACTCTGTTTCCTGCAAAGAGCAAGTCCACACTCCAGCCTGAGACACAGCTCCCTGAGAAATCGGGAGGCAAGGTTCATGTCCCACACTGGCCCAAACAAGTGAACACCAGGTGCAGCCTGCTAGCTGCCTGGAGGGGCTGGTGGACAATCAACATCTGCCGGGTTGGTGCTCACAGCCAGCCTGACCTATTCTGACCACCAGCAGGCGAGCTTTGCTTTACTGTGCTTTGTTTGGGTTTTGTTTGTTTGTTTGTTTGTTTGTCTTTTTTGCAACACTGGCTGTGCTTAGGCCAATACATGGCTCTGTACTCGGCCCTCACTCCTGATGTTGTTTGTGACCATGTGTGGTCCCAGGAATCAAACCAAGATTGACAACTTGAAAGACAAGCACCTTACACCCTGCACTATATATATTCAGCCCTGACATTCTGTCTTATCAACTATTAGGTTACAGATAATACAGGAAAAGCTGGACGAATGCCCAATTATTTCCTTTATTTTCACATGTTCCAAACAAAGAGTCTCTTCCCCTGTGCCTGGCTGTCTTCACTGGGACCCCTCAGAGGGGTGCAGGTTGAGTTTCCCTCCCCACCCCGAGCAGAGCCCTGGCAGCTTAAGACCTCCAGAACTCAGCCACAGCCATAATCTTGGCCACTCTCTACATGCTCGGACGAGCTTCATGCATGAAGGAACCAGGAGAGGAACCCAGGTGTGTGGGACCTGGGGCTGACATATCTAAGCCTGCTCAGATTCGGACTGGGCCTACTCCACCCAGATTCCCCTTTATCCAGTAGCTTGGCAGCCACACCTAGAAACTGCCCCGGTACCATGTAATCCCATCAGTGGCCAAGATACAGAGACATTAAACATCTTATTGTCTAGTTCTCCCTCTCAGGGAACCTGGCAAGCTACCGAGAGTATCCTGCCCACACCACAGAGCCTGGCAAGCTCCCCATGGCATATTCGATATGCCAAAAACAGTAACAATGATTTGTCTCATTCCCCTGACCCTGAAGAAGCCTCCAATGAGTCACCATTGGGAAGGACAAGTAAAGAAAGGCTGCTAAAATCTCAGGGCTAGGACGAATGGAGATGTTACTGGTGCCTGCTCGAGCAAATCAATGAACAATGGGATGACAGAGATACAGTGGTATCAGTATCACCTATGCTTGCCACTTTGCTACTCTTTGCTCTGCTATTCTTGCCACTTTGATCTTCTTATTTAATAACTTTTGTCTCACACATTTAAATCTTTTGAGAGACTTTAAAAACAACTGGTTCTTTCATTGTGCTTCTTGATGCTGAAATCTTATCATCTGTGGCTAGTGGAAGTCTGTTTCTTTGGCTCTCAATAATTACTTGATAGATATTTAGTTCCTAGTTTCCTTGAATCATAAACCTTCCATGGGTCATTTTTAACAAGAAATAACTAAGCTAGTGGTGCTGGTGGTTCAGCAAGTGTGGTGCGTTGGAGGTAAACTCAAAAAGAGTTTTTCTCCCTCTTTTTTTCCCACCCACCTCATCCACCAGTGCTCAGGGAATTGACTGGATTTCACTAGGTCCATCTCTAGCCCAGCACAGGCATTGTGGGTCTGCAGAGAGCACCTAATCCTGAGAACTGGACCACCAGGGAGCACACATTTTGTGTCTGTTGCCTTTTTACTCACAGAAAATAATCTCAAGAGATGAAAAAGTGAAGCTGCATAGTTTTTATTGGAAGTTATTTAGAACTATGTGAGGGAAGAGAGAAGGAAAGTGTGTGTCAATGAAGGAACACTCAGAGCACTTTTCCAGAGTGTAAATTGGCAGGGAAAGAAACATGCAGACAAGCAAGACACGTATTCAAGGGAAAACTCTGGCTTGGAGAGTAAGCCCTGGCTGGCTTTTAGAAGGAGCTTTTATACAGTTCTTCCAAACATTTTTTTGTTTTGTTTTGTTTTGTTTTGCATATGTAAAACTTAATCTGGGTGTTGTGACAGGAAAACTGTGCACTGCTGATGCTTCTTCTCATAATATCATGGATTCTTCTGTAACTTCTCCCCTTCTGAGAGTCCACCCTCAGAGATGGGTTCATGGATTTCTACATCTGGGTGGTGCCTCAGTTTCTTCCCTCCAAAGAGCTCAGGATTTTCAGAATGAT
Source organism: Sorex araneus (assembly GCF_027595985.1). NCBI lineage: Eukaryota > Metazoa > Chordata > Mammalia > Eulipotyphla > Soricidae > Sorex > Sorex araneus. The sequence continues at coordinate 282,524,538 of NC_073313.1, forward strand.
TCAGTCATTATGCTTCGTGTACTTGTGGTCTAAGAAATCTCTTGTTTTATTATTTCTCCAAAGTATATTGCCAGACTCTCTCCCAATCTGCCTAAAACACTAGCTTACTCTGTTACTTCATTACAGCAGAGAATGGTGATGTCTACAGTATTCTAAAATGGTTATATTTCCTATTTCTATTGTTTTATGCTTCTTCAGTTGAGGAAATATTCTCCATCACTTTAACTTATTCATGAATAGTTTTTTATGGGAAACCAAGGCTACATATTCATATACATCTTACTAAAATATTAGTTGATTTTCTAGAAAAGTTTCACTAAGTTATGTGTGTAAGTTGACTGTTGACATTTGGCATCTTTGATTATGTTTATATTCTTTAACCTGCTACTTTTCAGTATATTTTAATATTAATTCTGTACCCTTTTAACTCCCGGGTATGGGAATTTGGCTGAAAGAACGTCGCAGCCTTGAAGCAACAGGTAGCTTGACATGTAGTTGTTTGATTGCACTTTGCTTCTCGATCTGTCATCAAGTGAGCACATTTTATGAGGATGCTCCAGACCCAGGGACGGAGACAGAAGTGTGAAGTGTACAAACTCATGCAAACTTGAACCAGAACAGCTTACCTCTAGGAGTCTCCTAGGTAATCGTCAAAATTTTTACTTAAGCTATAGAATTGTGGGTGTTTACTTTCACAGTATTGATGAAAAAGTATGGCTGAGAAAGAGAGCAGGGAAGATATATTATTATGAAGTGTAAATATTTTGGAGGGTCTCAGTTGTTGCTCAGGAGGCCTGGGGAGGGGGGCACACAGTAGTGATTCTCTTCTAACTGGGCCATTGGTTCAGCTCAAAGACCAATGGATGTGATATTGTTTTGGTCCAGCGGTATCAGAGATACCCAGGCCACCCAGTGATGCTGGGGACCTCCAGAGTCACTGTTGGCAGCACTCAAGGGCCTTCTGCAATATACACAGTGATGATTGGGGTTTCGTAGGTGCCAGGAATCAAATATGTGTAAGACCCTTGCTGAGCTGTTAGGTCCAGTGTCTGAAAGACCACACAAAGCAATGAACTTTGCAGTGTAAGATTTTATTTGGCACAAGTCAAGCAAGTATTGAGATTAGAAAGTATTAAATGTAGAAAGCTGACCAGTCAGGGCCATGCCCTCTAGAATGAGAGTGACACTCCTCTTGTTTCCAGGGTCCCCTCAAACTCTAAAACTGGAGGGGCCTTTCCTCACCATCCTGTACCATACCCTGGTGACCTTTTCCTTGATTGGTTCAGTAGTTATCTCTAGCTGCCCGGGTATGGGTAGTTCTGCTTTCTGAGCTGAGTCTAATAAATGGGTGTTATGGGTTCCACCAATGGTCACTGGCAAAAGCTGCTTATTTATGAAAGAAGTGCTATGCTTACCCAAAATGGCTGTGCTGATGCTAAACAAATCTAAGTGCTGAATAAGGGAAGTAGGTCCCCACAGAGCCAGTGTACTTTCTCCTGGTACCTGAACTGATAACTCTTCACCTAAAAAAATCATATGGTGATGTTGTTTTATAAGTCTCTAAGCCTTTGTATATTTAGAGATATAATACCACCATAGCAGGCCTAGTGGCATGTGCCAGGGAACCTGCCCTAGTTCACTAAGATTCTCTGACTTTTCAGCTCATTCTCCCTCAATTTGTTATCTTTAGTATTGCAGGCCAAGCGGTATTGTTCATTAAACTTTGTCTGTTCGTTGTTTCTTTATATCCCACATCTGAGTGATAACATCTGACATTGGAACTTATCTTTCTCCATCTGACTTATTTCTATTAGCATATACCCTTCGGTCCAATGATATTATCTCAAAAGAATTAATTTTTTGATCAGATTATTTTTGTTATTGAGTTTTTTAGGTTATTGACATATCTTAAAATTAGCCTTTTGCTTGGTATGTGATAAATGGATTTTACCATTTAATAGGAAGTCTTTTTGTTTCAAATGATCAAAGGGGTAAAGTGACTACTATTTATAACTTACATCATTAGTATTCATTGAAATTCATGAAGACTATGGCAAAAATATTTGTGACAAAAGGTCAATCATAAATTGAAGTCTATGAAATTCATACGCAAAATATTTTGCTTTTCTACATATAAACAAAGAAATAGAAAAATTAAAATGTGAAATTATCACATTGGAAATCACATCAAAAAAGAAGAAAGTGCCTGCAAATAAGCTCAACAAATGAAGTAAAAGAATTGTTTACTGAAAGCTATAACTCACTTGTAAGAGACATATAAAAAGAAAATGGAGATTGGAAAGAGTTAATGGTTTAGAAAAATCAACATTTATTGTTAACATCTTTATCCTACCCACGTATTATATTGATTCATGCAGTTTCTATCAAAATTTCATTGATGTGTTTCAATGAAACACAACAAAGATTACTGAAGTTACTAGGTGTCAAGGAAAGACCCTGAATAGCCCACCCAACAATATGAAACAATGAAGGATGGCTAAAACATGCTTCAAATTATACTACAAAGCCTCACTATTTAAAACAGCATGACTTTTTGGAGGGGATCAAAATAGGTACGTAGATCAATGGAGTAGAGCCCTAATAAATCTTCACACATATAAACAGGTAATATATAGTTCAGGCCCCAAGAGCACAAAACAGAGAAGTAAATATTTGTTCATTAAATGGTGCTGGGAACTCTGAATTGTCACATGAAAAAAGGCATCTGAATAACTATATCATAAAACTGCCTGAAATATTAAAGACTTGAATATTAGAGCCCAGACAAAAGATACCTTAAGTAAAACACTCTAGAATGTTAACTTCTGTGATGTGTTTGTGAATTCAGCTCTAAAGAAAAAGAAACAAACAACAATAATAAAATTGGAGTGTGTCAAACTATAAAACTTCTTCACAAGGAAAGAGACTATTATGAACTGATTGTAAGAAGCTTGTTGTGTTTCAATTTGTTTTATTATTAGAATATTCTTCAATGTATCACTTTTATCTAATATTCACCACTTTAAATTGCCTCCTAAATCTGTTTTAGTTAACTTTAGAAGTGTTTGATAACTTCATTGCTTTCTTTTATAATCAGATCTTCCAGGCTAATTTGTACATTTCCTGCCTCAGGCGTGAAGTCAGCCATTTCTCCAAGCAGCTCTCGTAAACCTTTAATGCAAAATATTACTTAAAACTAATAATATTAGTGCCAGAAATGCTATTTGTACTATATTCATCCTTTTCAATGTAGAATCAATAGAAGTTCTATAGTGTACTATTTTTACTTTTTTAAGAGAAAGTTTGATATACATGTTTATATTTTCAGAAAGAATGTAAGAACTTAATATTACAGGAGTTTTTATTTAAATTATAAATTCATACATACATTTGTATAAAACATGGTTTCAGAACAATACCAACTTATTACCTACAGGGTTCATCATTAAATTGTCACCTTAACAATTATTTAATGGGTCTGGAGCACAGCCGGTAGGGCATTTGCCTTGCATGCAGCCAACATGGGTTCAATTCCCAGCATCCCATATGGTCCCCTGAGCATCACCAGGAGTAAATCCTGAGCACATGAGCCAGGAGTAATCCCTGTGCATCAATGGGTGTGAGCCAAAAAGCAAGAAATAAAAAAGAAAAGAAAATTATACAAAAGGACTATTTACTAAGTGGTTTAAGCACCAGCTTTAAGTACTTAAAGTTTATCTTTCTTTTGGTTCTTAGAACCTATTGTTAGAATATGGAATCTTCTTAGGATTATATTAAACATTTACATAGCTCTAAAATAAACATGAGATTGAGCATTAACTGTGGTTTCTATCTCTTATTCCTTCCACCTGTTTCCCCCACTTAGGTGCATTTCATTATTTTGTTTTCGTCACTCTTCATTTTAAACACTGCATACTACTTTCTAATACTACTTTTAATAATATTTTTAATACATTTAATATGCATTTTCATTGGCTTCATAAATTAAGTTGTCTTCTGAGTTAATTTTTGTTTACTTAGCCTCTACAGAGCAATATATTTACAAATTGACTGCATGGTACTCCAATATAGACAAACAACAGTTTATTTAACAATTCTCAATTTATATTTGGTTTGTTTTCAGTCCTTTACTATCACAATGGCATTGCTATATGTGATCTTTGCAAAGGTTTGTTAGATCTCCTGTATAGAAAACCTGTGTAGTAGCCCATTGAGGTCTCTCTCAAGCCTTAGTTTGGGGTTTTATTCTTAGAACATACTATTTTTTTGGTCTAAGGGCAGACCTATTTTGCTTCATATTGTTGAATTTCAAATCTAAAGGTTGTGTTAGTTTTATGTTCTCACCTGACTTACCCACTGATGAATCATAGCAATGTTGTTGGACTTGAGAATTACACATTTGAGCAAGAGAAAAGTTCATGAAATTAATGCAGAACTGCTTAGGTGACATCTGTTTAACACTATTAAGATTCAAATCTTAAAAACTGAGGATCTTATACATTTTATAGTAAAGACGGCATCCTACTTAACTCACTTAGTCCTAACACTTTTCTCTCAATGACTTTGCCTTTTAAAAAGTGTGGTAATTTTGTCAGTGGCATGGCTATGTTCTCCAGGAAAGCCTCAGTGACATGCTACACCTTCGTGGATCATAAAAATGATTTCAAATGTGGTGTATGTTCAAATGGATTTTAAATGCAAAGAGTCAAAACACAAAACTTTAACATGAAACAAAGAATAAAAACCTATGCAATCTTATTTTGGAAGCAAAAAATTTTTTTAAAAATTTTAAGAAAAAGTAAAATTGGTAAGTTGAATTTCATTGAAATTTAAATCTGGGGGATGTGGCTAAACTAGAGCATGTGCTTGCCTGAGTGACAACTGTATTTCATTCCCAGCATTGAAAAAATATAAAAGTTAAAAATTAAATTAACATATCTTCTTTGAAGCTTGGGACCTAATGTATAAAGTTAAGATTATAAGCTGTGATAAGCTACTTTAGTATACTTATCTATGAAGACATATACCAAATATACAAAATATATTTACAACTCAATGCATAGAGTGCAAAAAGTCTGATTGATATATGGCAAAGTGACATTTCACAAAGGGAGACACATAAATGGCCAATTAAAAAAATGGAAATAATGTTAGCATTCTTAATTACTAGATGAGTCATAAAAGAGTGAAAGAGACACCAAACACTGCCATTATAGTTGTTCTAATGCCAAATGCTGAAAAATAATATGGGATAACTCTAAGTATTACTGGTTGCAGTACAAAAGGGATGCATAACCACTTACATTTGATTTAGAACTGAAATTTTAAGCATGTTAGGAAGCTAGAAATACATTTTCTCAAAAAAGTGTATGTATTCAAAGTTTATCTTATTCATACTAATTAATAAACTGAATATAACCCAAGTACACATATGTAAGTGAATGACTATATTAGGTATTTACACATAAGTACTGATTAGCTACATAACAATGTAAATAACATGTTACTGCTGAACACAGAAAAATGTTTGAAATTGCCGGAAAGACCTGTAGCAGAGAAACAGTGCGATGGTTATTCGGGACTGGGCTCAGTAGGTGTAAGATCACTTTAAGGAAAGGGTAGTATTTTATATTTGATTAAAATGGACTTATTGGAGTTACATATTTTGGATACTTAACCAAAAGTGTGCCTAAGTGGGCACAATTTATGTAATATTCTGTCAATAAGAGTTATTAAAAATAATTTATTAAATATGTTCTCCCTTACAAAAGGGAATGCCCTGCCGCAGAGGCAGGGTGGGGTGGTGGGGAATGGGGTGGGGGTGGTGGGAGGGATACTGGGAACATTGGTGGAGGAGAATGGGCACTGGTGGAGGAATGGGTAAATGATCACTGTATGAATGAAATACAAACATGAAAGTTCATAAGTTTGTAACTGAACATCATGATAGTTCACTAATAAAAAAATTAAAAAAAAATGTTCTCCCTTATTTGAAAGACCATGCTTTAAGTACATCTTTATATGATTTTAATATCAAGATTAAAACAAGTACACTTGAGGGAAGAATATATAATTTATAAATAGTAGGTAATCAGTTAATATAAAATTAAATAATGAATGAATAAATAGATGATTAATTTTAATATTCTGACTCTATACATTTAGCAGTTAAAGGAATATCTACTGAAAAAGTTATTTCACACAAGGAGTGAGAACAGAGAGATGGGGCAGATGAGCAATTTCAGAAAAAAATAGACTTTAAGTTGAAAATAGCAGGATAGAATAGGAGGTATCGAGCTTGTCTTGCTTGCAAGTTAACCTAGATTTGATTCCCGGCATCCCATATTGTTCACTGAACCCCACCAGGAGTGATTCCTGAGTGCCGAGCCAGTAGGAAGCTCGGATCACTGCAGGTGGATATGGTCCCAAAACCAAAACAAGCAAACAAAACTATTACAGGGACTAGATAGATAAGTATAGAGATGAACGTGGTTATATGACATGGGACTGGCACTGCTCTGTCTGTGAGCCACATGTGGCTGCCTGAACATATCAGGATTTACCCGTGAGCACCACGTGGTTTAGACCCCGAAATCTAAAAACAGAACAACTATTACAAAGCAAAGATTTTATTACTGTCAAAAGGCTTCATTCATCCAGAATAGATAACAATTATAAATACACACAGATCAAATAGCAAAGTTTTGAAAAGCATAAAATAAATATTGACACATTTGAAAGTCTGAAATATGTATTCAGAAACTATACTTGGGTACTTTCAAAGCCCAATTTCAATAATGAGTAAAACATCTCGATAGAATGTCAATTTTTTAAAAAAATTTTATTGAATCACTGTGAGATAGACCCTTACAAAGCTGTTCATGATTGGGTTTCAGTCATACAATGTTCCAACACCCATCCCTTCACCAGTGTACATTTCCCAGCACCAGTGTCCCCAGGTTCCCTCCCATCACCCCCCTCCCCACCTCCTGCCTGCCTCTATGACAGGTGCTTCTCTCTCTCTCTCTCAATGTTAATTTTAAAAAAAACAGATGACTTGAACAACATTATAAACCAAATACACCCAGGGATCAGAGAAATGGCACTTGTTTTGAATGAGACTGACTTCGGTTGGAATCTTGACATTTATCTGGTTCACTGAGCACAGCAAAAAATGATCATTGAACACAAAGCTAAGAATTAATCCTGAGCACATCCACTTGTGGCTCAATCCCCCCAACCCCCACCAAAAAACAGACTCCATACATGTAAAAAAAAAAAAACATGTGTACATTATTCTACCCCATGACCAAAGAAAACGTTTTCTCCTTGAGGGCAAGAAAATTTCTACTAAATTCACAAAAACAGGACACAAAACCAGTCTCAATAAATACAAAAATTCAGCACATACCAAAACATTTTTTTCTGATGACAATGAGACTCTCTTGCCCCTGGGTCTGGCTGTCTTCACCGGAGCCCCTCGGAGGGAGGCAGGTTGAGTTTTCCTCCCCGCCCTGAGCAGAGCCCAGGCAGCTGAAGACCTCTGGAACCCAGCCACAGCCATGCTCAAGGCCCCTCTCCACATGCTCGGATGAGTCTCTTGCATGAAGCAACTGGCAGAGGGACTCAGGTGTGCGGGACCCGGGGCTGAGATCTCCAAGCCTGCTCAGACTGGGACTGGGCCTCCTCCACCCAGACCCCCCATTTTCCTGGCTGCCCCCCGGTGCTTGTGGTTCGATCAATGGCCAAGATCTAGAGACTATAAAACAACACTCCTGACCTCTTATAGCCTAGTTCTCCCTCTCAGAGAACCTGGCAAGGTACCGAGAGCATCTTAATCACATGGCAGAGCCTGGCAAGCTCTCCATGGCATATTCGATATGCCAAATACAGCAACAATGATGGGTCTCATTCCCCTTACCTCCAATGCAGCACTGCTGGGAAGAACTAGTAAAGAGAGGCTGCAAAAATCTCAGGGCTAGGATGAATGGAGATGTTTCTGGTGCCTGCTAGAGCAAGTTGACGACAACGGGATAACAGTGACAGTGATACAGTGACAATGAGAGTTGTAAATTAAGCACTATAGCACTGTTGTCCCATTTTTCATCAATTTGCTCAAGCAGGCACCAGTAATGTCTCCACTGTGAGACTTGTTACTGTTTTGTCATATCAAATACGCCACAGGGAGCTTGCCAGGCTCTGCCGTGCGGACAGGATACTCTCTGTAGCTTGCCGGGCTCTCCTAGAGGGACAGAGGAATCGAGACTGGGTTGGCTACATGCAAGGCAAATCCTCTACCCACTGTGCTATTGCTCCATCCCCATTAAATATTATATATATACACATATATAATTTAGTAGATGCTAAGTGACAAGCAGTTTCTAGGCATATTGGCACAGCACTAAACACTTAGAGCTGTCTCTGAGGTCACCTCCATTTTTTTTAATTGAATCACCATGAGAGAAGTTACAAAGCTTTCAGGTTTAAGTCTAAGTCATACAATGATCAAACACCCATCCCTTCACCAGTGCACATGTTCCACCACCAAGAACCCCACTGTGCCCTCCCATCTTACCCCCTCCCTGCCTGTGTGGCAGATGATTTTCACTTTACTCTCTCTTTACTTTGATTACATTCAATTTTCAACAGAAAACCCACTATTATTATTTGGAATTTTCCCCCTACAATCAGATCTGCCAAAAAGACATCATTAGATCATTTGTTTTCTACTGCTGATAATGAAGAGCATATGATGTTGCACAGCCACAAGAGCAGGCTCGTGGTTTTGTAATTCTGGTATTTTAGTATTTAAGTCCAGAGTTATTTCTGCCAGTAGCCGCTGTGTTTCGAGATTGGTTTGTGTACCTCTGGGATCATGGCTGTTCAGGAGTGGAAGAGCTGTTTATGGGTGGCTCCTCAGGGTCTGGTTTGGGCAGGAAGCAGGGCCAGTTCCGCCCCCCCATCTCAAGATTTCCCATGCACCCCATCACTGCAAGCTCTTACTTCTCTGTCCAATTGACTCTGAAAGGTGGCAATTGCCATGCTGCCACAAAGGGGAAAATTTGCAAATTAAGAACAGAAGGAAAATTGAAAAATGCATAAATCTCAAAAATTAAAAAATTAATTGGGTGTATCTTCAAGGTCTTTGATCCAAATTTTTTGGATGGTGACTGAGGGGGACATGCTTTTCTGTATTCAAGGCTGACTAGTGGCTCTGTGCCCAGGGATTACTCCTGGCAGCTCTTGAGGAATTATATGTGGTGACAGAGATTGAACAGCATTGTCCACATACAAAGCAAGCACTTCCATCCCTAATTTAGTTCTTCAATCCTCCTTAACCCATGTAGTATAATTTAAAACCAATGAATGCATTATTTCCAACTTCAGAATTGTTTTGACTATTTGGGGAGTTTTATTATTCCATTCAAACTTCAGTAGCAAATAGAACCTAAAAAATACACTGAGGAAAATATAGGAAGAACTCTTCAGTATATGAACTTCAAAAGTGTTTTCAGTGATTACACTACACTGGCAAAGAAACAAAAGTAAACATAGATAAATGGAATTTCATCAGGTTTTGCATGGCAAAAGCAGCTTCGGCAGAAAAAAAAGTTAACCTACAAATTAGGATAAAATATTTGCACATCATACATCAGACAAAGAACTAAATCCAAGATATATGAAGCATTCATGAAGTTCAGTAACATAAAACCAATAACCTCACTGAAGAATGGGTAGAGGAGAAAAACATAAAGCAAATGTACGGTTAGTTAGTAGGCATGTGACAAAAGTTTATATTACTTGTTGTTAATTAAATGCAAATTAAAATAACAATGATACATCATCTCACCTCAGTGAAAATGGCATATACAAATATGCAACCAGTCTATGTATAAAAGAACCCCTTTTTATGATCCCTACATAAAAGATACTCTTTTGTGATTAAACAGAATACCTCACTCAGTGTTGGTGCAACTATTTTCTGGTTCAACCCCAAGTAATAAAAGAAATAAGAGACCTCAAAAAAAGTAAGAATAGAATTTCTAAATGACTGAGTGATTCCAATTCTTGGCATTTAATCTCCAACTTATTCCAAACATATATGCTCGTGCAATTTCATTGCAGCACTGATTGTAATAGCTAGAATATAGAAACAAACCAAATGTCAATAGATACAGAGATTGTAATGTATTTACACAGTGAATACCAGTCAGCTGTAAGAAAATATGAAATGTTCTAGCTTCCTGCAACTTGGATGGTGGGTATGCTGTTAAATATAAGTCAAAGGCAAGGATGCCAGATGATCTCAGTTATTTGTGGTACATAGGGAAACAATATAAGAGAATAGTATGAAATAATGACAACACCTTGATCTGTGATTACAAAACGGTGATTACCAAGCAGTGGAGAAAATTACATGTGTGTATGTGTGTGTGTGTGTGTGTGTGTGTGTTCGAGCACGCATGTGTGTGTTGGGGGGTGGGGGACTGCTGAGAGGGTCTGGGGAGAGTGAGTAGTAGACCAGAAGTAACATAAAGAGAGTGATGGAGGACTTAAACACTTCTATGTTAGTGAGGCATAGTAACTATGTAACATAGTAACTATGCACAGGAGCAAATCATAAATGTTACTACTATTGTAATCCTGATACCTAAACTACAAAACAAATTAAATGAAGCAGAATTCTCTAAACATGGGTCACGTAATAAATCACAAAGTAAATTAAAAAAAATAAAAGAATGGAAGCAAAAACACAACACAAATCACATTTTTCACTTTAAAACATTCTACCAGTCTATAATAATCTAAATAGCACGGTACTAGTATTGTATATAAATAGGCTAATTATATAGAATTGAGAATTCTGGAATATATCTGTACACATATACCATACAAAAAAGTTTACCATAAATAGATTAATTTGGGAGAATGATTTAAGCATAAAAGCTGAAATAATGAAAGTTTAGTAGACTAACACCAAAAACATAAGCAAAAAAAAAAGTTGAAGGAGAAAAATCAATTGAGTGTTTTTAAATATTTAAAACATATTTTAAAATATATATTTTAAAATAATATTTATATTAATATATGATATTTAATTAAATATATTTAAATATAATTTTATATATTTAAAAAGTATGTATCTGGTAAGGGCCAGAATATAGAATAATTGCAATTTATCAAAAGCAATCATAAAGATCCCTATTTTAAAAAGTATCAAAACCAAGGAGCTATTAAATTGGTTAGAAAAAATTGAATAAGTACTCAATATTCTTTTCAGACAAATACAAATTAAACCTACATCACACTCAGAGGATGGCTGCAGTGATAATGTAAAATAAAAAGCATCAGGGTGTGGTGTGGGAGCCGCACAGCTGACACATGTGAAACCCTTTGTTTGTTTGATCTTTGTAATAAAAAATGACAAAAATAGAAATTCAAGATTGAAATTAATATGTTTTTAGTGAGAATTCAAATTGATGCAGCCACTTGAAAATCATTTGGTGATCCTATGATGTGTTTATCCTAGCCTTACCACACAGCTCTGCCTGCAGGGGCTGGAGCCGTGACAGTGGATATGGTGCTGGCCTTGCAGACCCTATTTGCTTCCAGTCCCCAGGCCTCTGACTGTAGAGCCAGGAGTACCTCAAGCACAGCCATATCTGATCCAAAAGCAAAACAGGAATAAATAACCCCACATTTATTGCTTTCATTTATATACATAAAAAGTTGATAAAAAATGATCAAATGTATACTCAGTTTCAGATTTGTAGCATTCACAATAATCAAAATGTAGACGCCATGTTAATATCTATAATGGACAAATAAATAGTTATGGTTTAAGTTATGAAATAAATTTTGGTATAATTGTAATTATTATTCTGTCGTAAAAAGGAGGGAAGTACTGATATATCCTATAAAATGGTTGTACATATAAACATAATGCTAACTGTAAAAAAATCAAGACACAGATGCATAATCTCATATGATATACTCACGTAAAGTATCTAACATGAGTAAAGGAATTACCTTGAGAGAAGTAAGTGCTTTGGCACTCAATAGATTTTACAGCACTGTCAATGTACTAAATACCATTGAGCTTACTTTAAAAGGGTTGATTTTTTGGTCACGTGGCTTTTACCTCTATCTTTTATTTAAAAAAATAGCTTCTTATCAACATAAAAATAGCTTTGTCCAATAGATTCCTATTGATTCTCATAATCTTTGGAAATATGTGGATAATTTTATGCCTGTAAATTTAATGTCATCATTAGTTAGGTGAATAAAAGCAAAGGAACTAGCGTCTTTGTTCACTTTTTCCTCTTAATATTTAATATTGACTTCCACTCTAATGCTAGAGAGAATTATTATTTGATGAATAGGTGAAGAATCTAAAATTTAACAAGGAAGAATTTGTATACATAGGTTCTTAGATTCCATGTCTTTATATGTAACTGTTTAGAATGTGCTCAGAAACTTTATTTGTAACTGTGCAGCTATCTTTATAATCAGATGGTACATTGACTTGTGAAAACCTAGAGTCAAATACGGGGTCTTCTGATGGTTTGTTGTAAGCAAATCTGTACATTGCTCGCTCTTCACAAAGCAAAAGTGCCAATGGTTATTGATTCATGGGGCCATATCCAGCAATGTTCATGGGTTCCTCCTGACTCTGCACTCAGCAGTCCTCTTGATGGCTCTTATGAGAACATATTGGGTACCAGGGCTCCAACTAGGTCTGCAGCATGCAAGGGAAATGTCCTACCAGCTAGACTACCTTTCGGACACCTCCAATGGTTTTTGATAATCTGAAATATTTTCTGACTCCTGACCTTGTTGAATGTTAGGTTCCCAAACTTTTTTAGCCTACTTTTCAGGAAAAAAAAACCCATAACCCTTCTGGAAATTTAACCTTTTTAAGAGAACCAAAGGGCTAGAGCGATGGCACAGTGGTAGGGTGTTTGCCTTGCACGCGGCCGACCTGTGTTCCATTCCTTCACCCCTCTTGGAGAGCCCGGCAAGCTATGGGGAGTATCGTGCCCCCATGGCAGAGCTTGGCAAACTACCTGTGATGTATTTGATATATCAAAAACAGTAACAATAAATCTCACAATCAGATGTTACTGGTGCCCACTCAAGCAAATCGATGAACAACAGGCTGACAGTGCCAGTGCCAGTGAAGAGAACCAAGAGCCTCTCAAATGCACTTGAGACTGATACCCTTCCCCGACTGATTGTTCCAGAAGTTGGAGCAGCATCACCTGATTTGGGTAGCACTACACTATGTCTTACTGAATCAACAATCAAAAACAATCAGTGCTTTGTTGCAGAATCCTTGTTTATGTTATTTTATTAATGTGGGAACAAAAGGTTAATTTGTTTCTTTCCATATTTCAGTTGCTTCAGAGTAGATTTGTTTGAAATGTTTGAAATTTAAATGCTAAATTTGTAATTCTTGGGCATGCTAAATTTAAAAATAGATTTAAATTATGTTGCATATTAAAATTTCACAAATTTTGATTCTTACAGACGGAGTGATAGCACAGTGGGTGGTGCATTTGCCTTGCACACAGCCAACTTGGGTTCTATTCTTCTGTCCCTCTCTGAGAGCCTGGCAAGCTACCGAGAGTATCCCACCTGCACGGCAGAGCCTGGCAAGCTACCCATGGCATATTTGATATGCCAGATACAGTAACAACAAGTCTCAAAATGGAGACATTACTGATGTCTGCTCGAGCAAATCAATGAACAACAGGATGACAGAGCTACAGTGCTACAGGAAAACCTGAGGTCACATGAACAATATATTTTTTCAATCACACAAGAAGTTGTGATTAAACAATGTAACTTTGAAATCAAACCAAATTGAATCAGATCAAACCAAAATAATGAACAACATAAAGAGAGCTTGGTAAAATATCCAGAGTTTAGCTGAGTCTGTTCAGACGTAGTATGGAGTTCATGTTTAATAAAGATGAAAAGGACTGGAGTGATAGAACAGCGGGGAGGGTATTTACCTTGTACATGGCCAACCCAGGTTTGATCTCCAGCATCCCATGTGGTCCCTCTGGTCCCTCAAGCACAACCAATAGTAATTCCTGAGTGCAGAGCCAGGAGTAATCCCTGTGAATTGCAGGGTCTGACTCCAAAGAGCAAAATATAAATAAATAAATAAATAAACAAACAAACAAACAAACAAATAAATAAATAAATAAATAAAACAAAATATAAATAAATGAAACAAAAATATGAATAAAAATATTCTATGTTGCAGACATTACTTACATCTGAGTGATTCTGTGCACCAGATGTCTCCCCACTAAGGTCAGGGAGAACAACTTCTTGATGTCCACTTCTTTGATTTACCTAATTTTAATTTCAAGGGAATATGTAAAACTATATAAAACTCAATTATATATAATATGCATTAAATTGTAAATTTATGCAGTTGACATATTATAATATCACATTACATATGGAAACATTTATCTATAATATGCAATTAGCTGGGCTGGAGAGATAGCACAGAAGATAGGGCATTTGTCTTGCACAATGCCAAGCTAGGTTCGATTCCTCCAACCCTCTCGGAGAGACTGGTAAGCTACCGAGAGTATCTCACCCTCATGGCAGAGCCGGGCAAGCTACCCATGGCATATTCGATGTGCCAAAAACAGTAAAAACAAGTCTCACAATAGAGACATTACTGGTGCCCGCTCAAGCAAATCAATGAGCAATGGGATGACAGTGATACAGTGATACAATGATGCAATATTTTATACAATTTTTAAAAAGCGTACATATTTAAGTTCCAAGTGCAGGCTCACTATGGCTTTGTTAAAATTCATGTCAACAACTCAGTGTTGATTTCTTTAAAAAAATATTTACAAAATAACAGAAACATAGTTCCAAAGCACTGTTAATAATTATGACATTTATTTTGTAAATGTTTTACTTCTCTATACAAAAATTGGATCCCAGAGAAAAAAACTCTTAAAAAATAGATTCTTTCTTTCAATGAAGCCAGGCTATCATTATGTCTACATGGTCAGAATTTGCTGAAAGAGAGGCTACAATGCTTTTCTTAATGTGTCCTTGTTATGTAAACAACAACAGATAATAAGATACTTGGAATTCATTATTCTGGCAATGTTAATGGAAACAATAACAGCAAAAAAATATATAAGTACTTATTTACTTTGCTTAGATTTGTGTGCATATCACAACTCCACTATATTTGAATAGCAAAAGATAAGTTTGCTGCATTATTATCATGTAATCTATTGAGTTAGTGAAAACATAAAATGTGAAGTCCTCACCACTAGATATTCAGTACCAGAGAGCACTTTGAATTTTGAACCCTGTTTAAGGGTCAGTTCTTCATCGTATATGTTCTCAGTGAAAGGAAACTGGTTTTCCTCTAGCAGCCTGTTAAAGGCTAGCTGGCATCATAAGAGACACATCTCTCACATTTGAAACTGGTAAAATGTAACAACTGCACTTGTATCTACTTCAGACTCCTAAGGAAATATCATACCACAATGAAAGGTTTTACCTTTATTTCTCACATTCATGTTGGATTTGAAAGTATGTCTTAAGTTTGTTGAGAATTTTAAGATTTCAGACATGAAGATGAATCATTTCTATAGGGGAAAAAGAGCTCAAATTCTTTAATTCTTCACTCACTGTTCTTTTCTGAAATATATGAATCATTTAGGAAGACATTTTTTCTATTATTCTACTGAATTCATTATCATAATTTTAGATTAATAGCAAAGGGACAAAAATAGCGAGATGGTTCTTTTGTTCATTGTATAGGATTCTAAAAATAATTGCTTTTATTATAATATACAAGTCAGTTATGCCAACATTCACTCCTATTCTTTCAACATCTCTTAGTGTCCTTTGGTATTAAATAATAAAAGTAAGATCAAGTTCTTGTCTGAGGACAAAATAGAGCTACTTGCTATTGAAGTGGTATAATAATAACAAACAAGTAGGGTTACTTAAAACTCATTTGTTTTTGAATAACAGATATCTATCATACTAGACTCTGCATTTCTTGAGTTTGTTTGCCTTGTCTTTTTGTGTTGGTATTAGGGTGCTAGGATAAATCATTTCAATTGGCATACTGAAGCACAGTTTAGGGAAAGTAGCCTTCACACTCATTTTATAGATTTTTGTTTTTTAGTATAAGAACAGATTGTATTTAGGAATTATCTGGTAGCAAGTCCTTCAGCATGTAGGAGCCATCCACATCTATTTGCTAAGGGGTAAGGCAAACCTGAATTTTAGAAGAGTATGCTGAGGTGATAACAAAGATCAGAACATTTTAAATATCACCGTCTTAAGGTTTTTCCAATTAGAAATCCCTTCTTTCCCAGCATAGTCGATATGAGGAGGTTGGTCGCAAGAATATGGTTGGATTTACTCAGTACATGCATGGCAGAAGAATGATCAAAAAAAGTAGCATTGCATAGTCATCCCAAGTTCTACATTATTTAAAGAAAACTAACAAATTACAGAATTTGAAAGAACTTACTGCCCTGTTCAATTATTAGTTCAATATTCAAATAAAAAGAAGCCTCTCTTAAGGGCAAGTTTATTTAATAACTACACTGATGTGCTCTCTGAAGTTGCACTCAAAGAAATGTTTTTTCACTGTCATTTCAACACAATGGATTAGGATTAACTGGAAAATTTGTTCACTGTATTAAAGAAGAATGCACAAATATTATATAAAAGTTCTTTTTGAAAATTTAGAACCCTTCTTCAGCACCAGTGTTCAATGAGAAAAAAAAAATCACTCGCATGTCTAGTGAAAAAAAATGTAGAATTATTTCAAAAACATGTCTAGCGCTTAAGAAAAAAATTGACAGTAGCCATAAGGAAGGAAGTTAAACATTTCCTCCAAAGCATAGTTACCTAATTTTAGCACCAGAAAGAGAGTGGTATTTCCACTACTTCTTCAACAATTGTCATTCTACGTCATACAGAAGCTTCATCTTTGAATGAAGTTCAATTCCCTGTAGCTAGAGATGAGTACTAAAATATCTAATAGCTGGAGATGTGTCAAAAATATCTTTACTGGATCTGCCTACTAGAACAATTTGGGCTTTCTTGCTCAGCAATATTATTCTAGACAAATTTCTGGCACATAATCTCTTTACGAAGCAGGCTCTTTAGAGTACTCCAGTCTTGTGTGCTTGCATGAACAACATTAAAAAGTGAAATTTTAGGAGATGAATAATAATATAGAAAATAAAATTATTTCAGGAGAAAGTCACCTATGGAATCAGGAATTTAACATTCAAGAAAAGTAGGTTCCTACAAATGCATGAATGCAAACACTTACATTTATATGTTTTAAATGTCATATAACAAATCTATTACTATTTTAATGTTTTAAATTAAGAGATACAAGCCTCTTATGAAGGACATAAAATGACCAAATTATAGATGCTCAGTTCGATAATGTTTAGAAATATTTTCATATGTCTTATTCCTGTGACATCAATCTGATTAAGAACATATTATGAAATTTCATTACTTTTTTACCACATATTAGTTTAGTCTTAAATTTCTTTAAATCTTAAATTTCATGTGGTAAATATGTATTTGCATGTGGTTTATTTTACAAAACAAGGTATCTTTGAGACTCAGTTAGGTTGCCTGTATCAGTAGTAAATTTTTATCATTGCATGCATGATATTTTATGGTTGTTCACAGCTTATTCATTGCACTGAAGAATATTTGAATTCTTAACCACTGGTGGTTATCATCAATATAACCATGTGAATATTCATATACTGATCACTTATGGAAATACTAATTTCTGCCAGACTTAGCCTTTGAAATAACTGGAGTGCTTATCCATTTGGTTTAGTTTCAAAAAACTGAAAAAAAAATTCAAGCTGGCTTCCTATAATCTAGGTACTTTAAGAGACAGATAATCAAAAGTAATAACTATGTGCATGAATACTTTATCAGCTGGAGCACCGATGAGAGAATTGGGGAACCCAGTCAAGGATCAGCATAAGCTAAGTCTCTTGTGATCATTGGAGAGAAAGAGGGTAGGTGAGTCTTGGTTATGCTGCTGCAAGGAGTTTAGTCAGGGTTTCCAGACCTCCAGCTAAAGTTGCCATCTTCCCCTCCCCCCGCCCCATTCTCTCCTCCCCTCCCTCCCTCCCTCTCTCCCTCCCTCCCTCCCTCCCTTCCTTCCTTCCTTCCTTCCTTCCTTCCTTCCTTCCTTCCTTCCTTCCTTCCTTCCTTCCTTCCTTCCTTCCTTCCTTCCTTCCTTCCTTCCTTCCTTCCTTCCTCCCTCCCTCCCTCCCTCCCTCCCTCCCTTCCTCCCTTCCTTCCTTCCTTCCTCCCTCCCTCCCTCCCTCCTTCCCTCCCTCCCTCCCTTCCTCCCTCTGTGTTTTGTTTTGTTATAGTTTTTTTGCAGGGAGAGGGGCACGCCCAGTGGTGCTCAAGGCTTAATCCTAGCTCTGAGTTGACTCCTGACAGACCTTGGGAGACTATATGCAGTACTAGGGGGGATGGGGGTGGAGGGTGGGAAGATTTTCTTGCATGTAAGGTAAGCACTTTGCTCTCTGTACTATCACCAAGCTCTTTTTAATGCTCTTAGCTTCTTTATCCCATTCCAGTCATCCCATGATGTTTTCAAGGGTGGCACTGAAGAGTTTCGGTGAAATGGTATCACCCTACCAAACTCTCTTTATGTCAATGATCACTTTCTTGTAGAATGGTGAGTTCCTGATGGTAAATCCGTAATACAGCTCTCAGAAGATCCTGATGTATTGAGTTTGAACACACTGTTTGGCTAGGGCTTCGACGACCACTTCAGGCTCAACAAAATCAAAGGCCTTTTTTAGATAGAATAACATTAGACAGAGTGGCATCCTGATCTCTCACAAAACTTCAATGAGCTTGGTCACTGGATATGATCGATCATTCTGAATCCTTTTTGGAACCCGGCTTGCTTGCATGGTTGTCCTTCATTTAGTGTTCTGCCTATTCTATTCAAGATGACTCAAGTGAACAACTTGTAGAAGATGGACAACAGGAAGATTGGGCAATAGTTGCCAATGTCGTGGATGTCTCCCTTCTTGTACAACAGAATGGTCCTGCTGATTTTCCATTTGGATGGAAACTTGTATTCGGTCAGGTAGTGTGAGAAGAGCCGAGCCAGTGTATTGACAAGTACTGGTGGTAGATTTTCAGGTGTTTGGGTCTGACCTTGTCTGGACCGGATGCTGTATGCATCTTTACCAGTGAAATGCCATGTTGGATTTCAGAAGGGAGGACGTTAGGAATGACATATCCATCCTGCGGAATTTGGTATGTAGGCAGGTGGACATGGCTGTCGAAGGAATCTGGGTAAAAGTCGTGATTAATCCTCTCCATTGCCCTTCTGAAAGATTGATAGATTCATCAGTACATGTTGAGGGCAGTCATCTTGGTCTTGTAGTTGGTGAAGGAGAGGTGAGCATTGTGAATACTTTTCCTAGCTTCTGCCACATTAGCCAACACAGCTGTTCTCCTGGAGGTCTTCCTTTATCGCTTCTCTGCACAGCTTTGAGAGCTCGGACGTTAGCTTGTGATTGCCTGAGGCTCATGCCAAAACACGATGGCAAATGAGCTCAAGAGTTTCTGAAGAAAAGCATCTGTTTGTGGCTTTCTCACTCTCGGCATTCTTCTCACAGTCCTGGAGGTACTGAACCAGTCGATCATATTCTTCATCAAAGTTGTCAACAACGGCATCTTCCCATGTTGCTGCAATAGTGCCAAAGATCTCCCAGTTGGTGGTCATTCTGGGAGTACTCTTCTTAAACTTAAACTTTGCAGTCCTTTCTCCCCACTCTGTGAAGTAGAATTTTACACAAAGAAGACAGTGGTCCAATCCCGTTTAGAATTTTGGGACAACAGCAACATTGGTCAGACAAAACCTTTAATTGAATATTATGTGGTCAATTTCGTTGTGGAACTCTCCACCAAGAGACTCCCATGTCCAACATTTAGATTTGGCCTTCTGGAACTGTGAGTTACCACGGATGGTCTTGGTCGATGTGATGAACTCAGACAGTATCTCACCCTGTTTGTTCGATTCTAGTCCATGAGACCCAATGTGGAGTTCTACGGGGGACCTTCTCAGTCCTATGGCATTAAAATCACCAACAATGATCTTGTAGAAGGTGTGGTCTTCCTTATAGAACTTCTCCAGCTCCATGTAGAACTTCTCAATTTCTTTTTCATCATAGTTGGATGTTGGTGCGTAGATGAGGAAGATAGAAACTGTCGGCAGTGAGCCATATCTGTTCAAGAGGAATTATCTGATTCAGTTTGTTTGGCATTCAAATGAATCAATACTCCTGGCCAGGTTCGTGTTGACAAGGACACCGACGCCACCTACACCTCTGTTGTCACATGTTCTGAGGAACAGTCTTCTCCCGTGTTAAAAATGGCATGATGTGATCAATGCCTTCTTAGTTTCAGTCAGACCAATGATGTTGTACTTGATCTTCTGCATTTGCACTATCAGGTCCTTGATGGATGATGCCAGTGTATGTGCATTGAAAGTACAGACAGTCATTTTAGTCCTTCTTCATTTTGGCAGTCCAGTTAGTCCCTGAGAGTCTATCAGCCTCTCCTTGCTCATCTTTCTTAATGCTGCCATACTGGGGGCTCTTTCGGTGTCAGGCAAATGAGGCCCATTGTTGTCACTGTTTGGCATATAGAATACACCACGAGTAGCTTGCCAGGCTCTGCTGTGCTGGTGGATACTCTGGGTAGCTTGCTGGGATCTTCGAGTGAGATGGATGCTTTAAGTGCAGCCTCCTATTATCCTTACAGGTTTTCCCATGGTTCACATCATATTTGAACTCCATCAAATATGGCGCAGAAATTATGGAATATGTGTATTAAGTGTCTTATGGTATGTTGTGCGGCTGCAAATTGGGCCGCGCGGTCTAGATAGCGTCTTGAAGTGTGGCAGTGGCTGGGTATTGGAGGTAGTGGAGGTCAGCCCATGAGGTATTTATCAGGCACGGGTAGATGGGTCATCTGGGTTTGATCCCCGGAGATTGGAGGAGGCAGACAGAGGATCTTGTTTCAAGGTCTCGTTGAGTCTGGAGTCCACAGTCAGAACGTTCTGCTTTACCTGGTTCTGTGGGGCTTCACTCATGCATGAGGTTCTGCCCAAATTTTTGGAAAGTGGCCTGGAGTGTGGGGGTAGCTGGGTAGTGGAAGTAATGGAGGTCATGAATGGGAGTGAAGATAGATGGTCAGCAACTACACCTCCTTCACTTCGCTGTTGACACCATTCTCAAAACACCAAACATTAGCGAAACAGCACAAACGCTGGCTGACTTCGACCTCAAGTGTGGAAAGGTCGGACTGCAGCTGAATCTCACCAAAACAATGTTCATGAGAAACAAACTAGTCCCTGATGTTCCATGTGCTTTCAAACATCTCCGAATGCAGCAACTATGTGTACCTGGGTCGAGAACTCAACATGAGGAACGACTTGGCGCTAGAACTGCGCAGGAGGAAGAGAGCAGTGTGGAACGCCTTCAAGAGCGTTGAAGAAGTGGTTAAGAGGATGATGGACCTCTGGCTCCAGGCACATCTTTTCAACTCCACTGTTCTTCCTGCACTAACATATGCCTCAGAGACCTGGGCCCGACTAAAACAGGATGAGAATGCTATTTGGGTATCCCAAAGAGGAATTGAAAGAGCTATGCTTGGAGTATCACATTTCACTCAAGTGAGAGAAGGAATCTGGAGTTTCGACCTCTGTTGATGATCAAGAATCAGGGATGAGTGCAATCTTTCTGTCTGTCCCTCTCTTTTTGACTCATTTCACTTAACATAATACTTTCCATGTAGATCCACTTATATACACATTTCACGACTTCATCTTTTCTGACAGCTGCAAAGTATTCCATTGTGTAGATGTACCAAAGTTTCTTTAACCAGTCATCTGTTTTGGGGCACTTTGTTTTTTTCCCAGATTTTGGCTATTGTAAACAGTGCTATGGAATATAAAATGACATAGTGGGAGACTAATAACCAAGAGTTGTAGAGAGAAGGATTAGGAGGTCTGCCCCACAGCTTGGAAACTGACCTCACATGCTAGGGGAAAAGGCAGCTCAGATAGAGAAGGGAACACCAAATAGAGAATGTCGGGAGGACCCAGTTGGGTTGGAAGATGCTAGCTGAAAGTAAACTATAGATCGAACATGAAGGCCACTCAATACCTCTATTGCAAACTACAACACCCAAAAGGAGAGAGAACAAAGGGAAATGCCTTGCCACAGAAGCAGGGTGGGGTGGTGGGGGATGGGGTGGGGGTAGTGAATGGGATACTGGGATCATTGGTAGAGGTGAATGGGCACTGGTGGAGGGATGGGTAAACGATCACTGTATGAGTAAAATGCAAACACAAAAATTCATTACTTTGTAACTGTACATCACAGTGATTCTCTAATAAAAATTCTTTTTTTTAAAAAAACATTTTTACATGGTAAAATAAACAATGACAAAAAAAAGAATCAGGGATGCTGTCTTGTTTGCCAAGCGTCGAAAATCAAATGGGCCAGACACATAATGCGATTCAGAGACAACCACTGGACTAGCGCTGTTACCGACTGGAGTCCACGGGATGTCAAAAGACTATGCGGCCGCCCACCTACGAGATGGTCAGACTTCTTCAAAACCCTGAATGGAGAGTTTGTGGCGCTTCCTGTTCCTGGAGTGAGCAGATACCACTGGGCTACACTAGCACGTGACAGGAATGAATGGATACATTACTGGTGCCCACTCGAGCAAATTGAAGATCAATGGGATGACAAGTGATACAATTTTCTTTATCAATAGTGTTCTTATGTTTGGTCATTTAATATGAGATCTCAGTTCAAATCTATGAACTCGTATGATCGTCTCTTATCTTGTCTCCTGTGTCTTTGGCTATTCAGAATCACATGTGCTTCCATTCAGTAATGTTTGTTCTATTTTCTTGAAAAGTGTCATTGGGATTTTGACCAGAATTGTATTGAATCTAGATTATGATTTTAAAATGTCAATGTTACCAATGCATGAAATACCTTTTATTTCCTTGTGTCCACTTCTATTTCTTTTAACAATGACTTAAATCTTTTTTGAACCCAGACAGATAGGGCAGTGGCAAAGGCAATTGCCCACAGTCAAGCCTTATTTGATCCCTGGCACTGCATATGATCCTTGGTCACAGAGCCAGAAGCAAACCCTGAATACGACCATGTCAGCCCCTCCTGCCCCCCGCCATAATCAAAACTTTTACATGTAAAAGTTATTTTCCTTCTTTATTAAGTTTATACCCAGGCACATAATTCTTTTTATAATATTGTAAATTGGTTTGGCTTTTTTTTCTTCTAGTCCCTAGCTTTTATAGAAACATAATAAAACTTTTGTATATAACATGACTTTGTACCAAAAATAAATTATGTGTATTAATTTTGTAGCCTACTAGATAACTGATTTGCTTAGTTTAGTAGTTTTTATTTAAGTTTTACATTTTGTTTATAATGACCATTAACATTTTGTTTATTAGAACATATCTTCTAAAAATAGTTAATTCCTACCCCATCCCAAAACCATCCTGTTTTTATTAAAAAAATAATTTTATCAAATCATTGTGAATTACAAAGTCAAAAAGTTACTCATTAAGAAGTTTCACGCATACGGTGTTCCAACACCAACCCCTTCACCAGTTCCACTCTCCTTCCACAAAGCTCCCTGTTTCCCTCCTGACTTTTACTTATTTTCTGATTGACATTTCTTTTTCCTTGTCTTACTTAATTGCTCTTCTAATTAGGAACCCTAAGAGCATTTCTGATACTGTTTGTTGAATAATAGTGGTAGGAAAGGTTCAACCTTGTCACGTCCTGATCTTAAAGGAAAAGTTCTAGGTTTTTCACCATTGCTTATGGCAGTAGTAACATTGTCACATATGGCCTTCAGCACTGGAGATGCAATGCTTCTGCTTCTGATTTAGTCATAGTGTTATGGGGTCTCGTCAAAAGTTACCTCTGTACACATCCAAATGATCATGTGACTTTTAAATAATGGGCATGTTTTGTTTAGTTTTCCGAAATTTGGGGACCAAATCTAGTTGTGCTCAGGACCTACAGGTCCCTTGTCAGTTTGGATCTCTTGTGACAGTGCTCATGAAGTGCAGTGGATCCAACCTTGCCTCTTGCAGGCAAAGCATCAACTGCAATCTGTCCAGTTATTACTGCAGAAGCAGGAAGTTGTTTGCAATTCTTGATGGAGCATTAAATGGAAGATAGGTCACTGTTTCTTATAGCTTATTTATTGTTCAAAAATGTAAGACTAATCAATATTTTATGTAAATTATAACGTAAGTGTAAGTAGAAAAAAATAACAATTCACATGTTCACATGTGCATGCAAATTCACTACTTTCTGTTATAATTTTATTTTTTCTAACAATTCTAAGTGTATACTTACGGATGCATATGTCCATACACACATACACATTTAACTCCTTTTCAAAATGAAATCAATGCACACTTTATATGTATGCTTGGAAGCTGGCTCTTTAATTACTATTATCTGAAGATAATTATCAGCCTTAGAAATTAGCTTTTCAAATAAACATATGATAGAGCACAGTTACAGTATAATCTTTACAATATGCCTTTGTTATCCCTGTTGAATTCCTATGAATTTTCAAATTTTAGACATTTACACATTCTAAACAGCATAGATTTTTTTTCAAATATAAGTGACTTATAGAGTATTCACACTTATATTGGTAGAACAAGCACATCTAAATTAAAATAAAGAAATCCTATGTGATGATTGTGTTAAGGATTTATTGACCTGTGAAATCACAAGAGAACTTATTGTCCTTCATAAATGTATATTTTCTAGTACAGAATTTCCCAACATGGGGTCTCAAGTCTCCTAGGGGTCCATGAAATAGTAATGACAGACTTTGAGCTATTTTAAGTATTTTAAAATGATGGATATAAATCATAGACTTAAATACAACAAAGAAAAGTGCCACAATGTAGAAATGATACAACTAAGCATGGTAACATTGACTATCTTTAAAAATTTTGGTGAATTTTTACTTCAAAAATTTTATGTTAGCTGGGCAAAAATATTTTAAGATTTGGTGTATTGGCAGGAATTTTTCTTAAAAACATGTTAATGAAGGAGAAATTAATAGGTATAATTTAAATTATTTAATTGAATTTATTAATAGGTATAATTTAACCCATTTTTAATTGAATTTAAGGATATTCTGAAATCCAAAGGAATTGACTATAGGGAAAAAAGGTTGACAATAATTACATGTTATATTTAAAGCACATCAGATTTTGATTTTAAATTTACTGAAAGATATCAGAAAGTGTAGAACAGTACTCCTATGTCTTTGGAATAATAAAATAATGCCACTTTATAAGAGCTGGAAATTTACTCGTTTCTTCTTTATTCTCGGATTTCCTGTAGTATCTGTTCCTACAACTCCCATTTCATTTCTGACTCAGTTTATTAGAGTTTTCTCTCTGTATTTTACATTGTGAGTCAATTCCTCCTTGTTTTCAGACACAATCTCTTGCTTTTATTGATCTTTTGAATTTTTAATTTACGTTTCACCAATTTCTACTATTTTAAAAAATGTTCTTCCTTATTTAAGCTCCCTTTTTGGTCTTTTTCTAGTCGCTTAAATAATGTTGTTAGATTATGTATTTGGATCCAATTTTGCTTCTTAATGAACATTTGCATTGCTAGGAACATCCCTTGTAACATGACTTTTGTTGTGTACTCATGTTTTGGTAACTCGTGTCCTCATTTGTAATAGCCCAAATATGGAAACAATCTACACACTCAAGGATAGAAGATAAAGGATAAAGGAACCTGATACAGGAACACAAAGGAATACTACTCAGCCATTAAAAAATCCTCACAAATTCATTCAATTTTTTGCTACATGGCTAGAATTGGAGGATATCATGCTGAATAAAGTAATATAAAGAAGAGGACAGATATAAAATTATCCATCATATGTGAGATTTAAAGAAACTTAGGCAACAGCAAACGGCCAAAAGCAGCAGGGCCTGAGAACCAGTCTACAACACTAGCCTTACCATTACGGGGGCTGTGGGGAGCTGGGTAAAGTGGGCGGGCAGTGTGGGGGAGGGTATTGCTTGAAATGTTGCTAGCATAGAACCCTATCATTAATAGTATTGTAAATCACAGTGCCTCAAATAAACAAAACTATACCATGTATCCTGGTATTAAACTAGTAAATAACAAATAACAATACGTAGAGTTTAATTAAGTGCCTATATATAGTTGAAGATACTTTGAGGATTTTATTAAAGTTACTGGAGGGACAGCACAGCAGGTAGGGCATTTACCTTGCACCCAGCCAACCTCAGTTGATTCCTCCGTCCCTCTGGCAGAGCCGGACAAGCTACCAAGAGTATCCTGCCCACACGTCAGAGCCTGGCAAGCTACTTGTGGCATATTCAATATGCCAAAACAGTAACAAGTCTCACAATGGAGACTTTACTGGTGCCCGCTTGAGCAAATCAATGAACAACAGGAAGACAGTGCTATAGTGCTACTCAGTATGGAGGTTCTTTTACCTCACTTTCTATCACTACAAAAAGCAGGTATATTAAATGCTTACTAGAAAAGACAGATGCCTTCCTTGAAGGTTATTTTAGTTTTGAATTTTAACACATCCAACAATATAATTTTTTTCATAAAAGAAAACTATCATATGTTTTTAGCACTTGAGAAAATCAAACTAAGTGTTTTGAAATGTTCACTTATTATTTTCTCAAATAATAGATGAGAAACCTAAATTATAAAATCCTCATCTGATGTTGCCTAGTTAACACCGAGTTGAAACAAAGAATGATCAAATCAAACAAACAAATTATGTCAATAAGACAATGATCACTTGCAAAATGTTCTTTTTTAAAACTTGTTTTTTCAATTAAGTATTTGGTACTCCCACTATCATATAAGTGTTTATTTAAGGAGGCATGTACCTTTTTTTTTTTTTGGTGTGTGTGTGTGTGTGTGTGTGTGTGTGTGTGTGTGTGTGTGTATGGAGGGCTAGGAATTTGGACAATGGCCCATGGCATTCAGGCTTACTTCTGGCTCTGAGCTCAGGGATCACTCCTGGCAAGCTCAGGGAACCATATGGGGTTCTAGGAATTGAACCTGCATCCACAAGGGAGGAACCCTGTCTGTGTACTCTCTCTCTCTCTCCAGTTTCTGCATGTACTGTTTTAACAACAACAAATAGATAACTCTGTTTTATGTTTATTTTAGTTCACTTACTAGATATTTATATATATATAACCAGTATTGTTAATCTATACCTTGAAACCTTGAACAGTTTTTGTAAAGGTATTTTTATTACCTTTAATAGCCCAAATTGCTTGTTTAAGATGAACTATAATTTCTTCAATATTGAATTATTGTGCACAAATTATGAACCACTAATTGGTTCAGTTGTGGGTTATGCAGTAAGTGCTTCAGAAGATAGCTGTTTTCCCCCTGAGCATACCCACATATTTTAGACCCCTTATTTAAGTCCATTTAATCTTTACAACAATTGCAAAATTGTTGTTATATTTTCAGTTAATGTTTTACAGTGATTTACGTTGAACTTTGTTTAAGGCTCCTAGAGCTATGAATAAATATAGAGCTATGACGTGAGTTTTCTGTATGCACACTATACTTCAGTGAACTCTGAGTGATTTATTCGAGACAGGTAATAAAATCTGAAGTAAAAAATCATTCTTCTGCTTTACTCCATTGAGTTAGGTTGACTAGAGCAGCTCTCTTTTGTGCGTCATTCACATGCTCCTGGTTTCACCTATTCCGGGGACCTTGGTAAGTTGTTCAAGTCCCAATGACACGATAGTCAATATTGAGTCACTGGGTAATCAATACTGAGTGGCTGGGTAATCGATACTGAGTGACTGGGCGGCTGCACACAGAACAATCTGTCAGGTTTTTCATCGTGCTTACTCCATGTTTGTTAGCTCTGCTCAGAAACCTCTCAGATAGCCCATGTTCTTATTCACACTGTCCTCCCTCCCTCAGCCAGATAGATTTCCTGAGAAACACTCACCATCCTTTCAGGCCCATGGAGGACAATTAATGCCTCGTACTTCATTTTGAATTACCAGCTGCATAATGTATGTTCACTCTGTGTCTTCTGCACTTCCTTTCCATGGCCTACTTTAGCTTCTGCCTCCTCTCCTAGATGTACTCCTCCAAGAAATAACAAGCACACACGCCTTCTGTTCCAGGAAAACCAGCTAGGGGAGTCACTGAACATCCTAGTTTACCTGGTGAGCATAAAAATAGTGCAACTGAAAATAGGACTTCCTGTCATACTCAAAAGTGTCTTGATTTGCATGGCTGATAGTACCCCCCACCCCATTCATGCACACATAGACACACAGACACACACAGAGATACACATACACACACACACCTTCTATATTTAGTACTAAAAAGGTTAATACTAAGGCAAAGAAATAATTCCAGATTTCCAACAAACATGTCACGAGCAGAGTAACTAATATAATAGAATTGAGCGAGTTACTGAGCTGTCACTGTCACTGTCACTATCATTCCTTTGCTTACCGATTTGCTCAAGCAGGCACCAGTAACATCTCCATTGTGAGACTTATTGTTACTGTTTTTGGCATATTGAATATGCCATGGGTAGCTTGCCAGGTTCTGCCATGCGGGTGGGGTACTCTCAGTAGCTTGCCGGGCTCTCCGAGAGGGAAGGAGGAATCAAACCCGGGTTGGCCACATGCAAAGCAAATGCCCTACCTGCTTTGCTATCGCTCTAGCCCAGTTACTGAACTAGGTGGTCTTTAATATAGCCCAGCTAATCTAATGTATTAGGATAATGATGCAATTAAATAACGTCATCATACATTATAGTTATAATTATAACAATCTAATATTGAATGCCTAATAACCAGAAGGAATAATATAGAAATTGAAGAAAAACAATATTTGTCAGAATATACTAAAGGAGAGCATAATCATAGAAATGAGATAGTCCAGTATGTCTTCAGAGTGGAATTGACATTTGAATTAGTCTGGGGCATTCTCAGGCCAAATAGGAGAGAATTACCAGCACAAGGTGAAAAAAAAATGTATGCTAATAAGTGAAAATTGGAAAGCATATGGCTTTACTGAGGAAAGACAATAAACATTTAATTTATTTTAATTTTTATATTTTAATATTTCTGAAATCTCCAAGCCTCTTGGATCGGGACTGGGCCTCTTTTGCCCACATCCCCCATTTCCAGTAACTAGGCAGTCATACCCTGAAACTATCCCCAGCGCCGTGTAATCCCATCAACAGCCAACATCCAGAGACTATAAAATCAAGCTCCTGGAAGCAACATCTTATAGTCTAATTCTCCCTCTCGGAGAACCTGGCAAGATACCAAGAGTTTTTCTGCCCACACAGGAAAGCCTAGCAAGCTCCTCGTAGCATATTTATATGCCAAATACAGTAACAATGATGGGTCTCATTCTCCTGACCCTGAAAGAGCCTCTAATGAGGCACTTTTAGGAAGGAATAGAAAAGAGAGGCTGCTAAAATCTCAGGGGTAGGGTGGATGGAGACATTATTGGACATGCTTGAGCAAATTGAGGATCAACGGGATGATTAGTGATAGCGAACATTTCTGAAACTTGCATAAACGTGTTTAAGCTATGGGGTATAACACTTTATGAAATATGGTGACTATCTGAATTATTCAATGGAGTACATAGTAAGTGGATATGTACTGCAGTATGATATGTAACCTAAAACTACACCATAATGCATATTAAATGCTATCCTAAAAGGTTTGGATTTCATTGGTAGATTAGGAACAAAATCATTTCTTTCAGACAGGAAGTTCTAGGAAGATTTTAAAGATAGGTCTGAGTGTAAATAATGAAATAAAGTGTAGAGAAACTGGAGATAACAAAAACCATCCATAAGTCTACTATGAAAGTCTATTCAAGAGCCAAATACCATGAAAATGATATAGAAACAGAGAATGTGAGTTGCAGGAGCATTTTAATGTAAATTCAATGAATTTGATGACTGGTTGGCTGCAGAGAATGAGGGAAGAACTGAGAGCTGATAGTTTATTATTTTGAGAATTTAATGACTGCAGGTGTATATAATATACTTGGTAACATTTGTATAAATTAATATTGTTTATTTTATTTCATTTGGTTTTGGAATCACACCCATTGGTGCGTAGGGCTTCTCCCAGCTCTACACTTGTTTGTGTGTGTGTGTGTAGTGGGGAGTTGGGGGACCATGTGTAGTGCTGGGGATGGAGCCTAGATCAGTTGCTTGCATGGCAAGCACCCTACCTAATTTACTATTACTCCAGGCCCCCAAAACTTGACTGAATTTTAAATAAATTAAAGTTTTGGGGTTTTTTTTTTTTGGTTGGTTGGTTTTGGACCACACCCATTATATCCAGAGCTTATTTCTGGATCTTAACTCAGAAATTACTTCTGGTAATGCTCAGAGCACCATATGGGATGCTGCAAATAGAACCTTGGGTCAGCCACGTGCAAGGAAAGCAGCTTACCCACTAGACTAGCACTCTGGCCCCTGAAGAGATTAATGTTTGTGATAAAGATTTGAGTACTATTTATAGGGAGTTATTAAAATTTTCGATAGTATAAGACATCTTCCAAAGAAAGTTTAAAGAGTGAGTAGCGACATTTAAAAGATAAGACCTCAAGCCACATTTCTGGAATAAAAGACAGAACACGACTCAAAGCATTAAAAGAATGATAGAATAAAAGGTAACTCAGGAATGGATGGGTCCACAGACAACCAAAGAAGAATAAAAAGAGTGACAAACAATCTGAATATTTTCAGACATTCACTCAAATGAAAAATTAATATAGGAAAGTAACTTGGAGGAGCTACTGAATGTTTTTTCGGGGAAGGAATTGCAGGAGGCACTACTTACTCCGCGGATATCCAAGGCTTTGCTCTGTGGGTTTGCTCCCTGCAGGCGCTGCAAGAGCTCATGTAAGGACAGCAATTTAATCCAGGCACCCAGCCCGTAAAGCCTGTACTCTAGAAATTTGGGCTATCTCCCTGGCCCTTGATGTTACTGAAATAAAATTTTCTTTCAGCATAGAAGTCCAAGTGATATGGCTTCAGCAATGAATAGGGTGAACAAAAGAAAAATTTGAATTTAAAATTGCAATTATTGGACCCCAGTGATAGCACAGCAGGTAAGGCACTTCCCTTGCACATGGCCAACTAGAGTTTAATCCTCAGAGTGTGTCCCCCCTACTCCCCCAAGTACCGCCAGGAGTATTTGCTGAGTGCAGAGTCAGGAGTAACCCTGGATCATTACCAGGTGTGGCCCCAAGACAAGACAAAACAAACCCTCCACAATTTTCAATTTTAAAATATTTAAAGGTGGCATCAAAGAAAGAGTGTAGTTTGCAGATTATAAACAAGAATTTAAGAAGGATCCATTATTTATTATTTTAGGTGGAAGACTATAAGATAATCTTGGTTCATCTTTTCTCCTCAGTCCTTTCCTGGTACTGCAGGAAGTGTAACATTATTGGGTTACACCCATCACAATGCTCCTGAAGCATTCCCATTCCTCAGTGTTTATCTGTAGGATGACATTACTTTGCCCTTTCCCTCCTTGCCACAAGTAGCTTGTCCCGGTTTTACCCAGAGTTTAGGCTTACCCCAGTCACACCCATCAAGGTGTTCCCGAATCTCTCCCATCCCTTTGTTTAGCTATAATCACTTCTCCATGCTCTCTTCCCCAAAAGAGTTAATCCTCGGCTTTCCCTTAATCTGACTCTGCTAATTTGCAAGGTCAGACCTTCCTAGGATACTGAATTTATATTATATAAGTTAATATTGCCTTTCTCCTCTTCTTGTGCCTTTTGAATAATTTACTTTAAAGCTATGTCTGTTTTGTATAGACACAAGAAGCCAATATTATGTTTTTATAACTTGGGAATTAATTGGCCTCGAATATTATTCCCTCCCGGGCATCTGTTTTCTCCACTTAAGCCTCAGTTGTCCTCAGTTCCTAGCTCCCCAAAGCAGGGTCCCCGACGTGGGACAGGAAGGATCCATGGCAAGTGGTGAGTTATGTGCTACCCTGGCATCGAGATGGGCCTGGCCAAAGTGCCTAATTCTTAACTATAAGTTAAGAGCTTGATCATAGACAAATGCTGTCATGATCTAATAGTAATTATGAGACTGGGACCCTGCCAGGGATAGGAAAGACTGATCTTGCCTGAGCACTGTAGTCTGAGATTGAGATGGCTCCCGGAGAGCAATTCTATAAGCTTTAATGCATCTCTTACTGTGTCCATACAAAATAATTAATATTATGAATTCTTATATGTTTGCTGGCTGAGGAGAAGAGAAACACATTCATGGGACTCCGCCCTTGGGTGAATCCTCCTGCTGAAAGAGAATTAAGTCCTAGGAGAAGCATCCCCTAAGGGAAAGGAACCTTACCCTATTGATGGTGACCACACCTATGTGTATGCCCCAACCCCCTCATGCTGTGGAGATTTAACTAGGCTGTAAGAGTAGGTTGGGGGGCCAGATCCACGGGGGCCAGATCCACGAGAGCCAGATCCACAGATCCAGAGAGAGACCGAGAGCCGGGAGAGAAGCAGGGAGAGAGAATGAAATAAACGGATCGAGCAACCAGTTTGGCCTTCTTCCTTCTTCCTTCCATCGCCTGCACACACAGCGGTTCCGAGGCACCGGACGCGGGCGGTGACAGAGCCGCCCGGAGAGTCTGTGAGTGCTCCCGCCCTTCGGCGAGCCTTAGTTTTTTACATTTATCTTTAACTTCTCCTCTATGATCTGCTTCCCCTATTTGTTAATAACTTACGTTCCCCAAATCAAACCCTATGACTTGTAAGGTCAAATTCTTCTAAGGACTCTGGACTTTGTATTTGTAGGTGAAATATTGCTTTACTCTTTCCCCTTTGTCCTTTGCATGGTTTACTTTAGAGCAATGTCCTTTTTTGTATAGACACAGGAAGGCAGTTTACACTATGCTTTTATAACTTGAGAATTAATTGATTGTGAATAATATTTACTCCTGGGAATCTCTCATACTTACTCGTCTTAAGCCTCAGTTACCCTTATTTCCCAGCACCCCTAAAGCAGGGTCCCGACAAAGGGACTTGGATGGACCCAGGGCAAGCTGTGAGCTATTCTGGCATCGAAAAGGGACAGGCCAACCACCATAAAACTTATAAGTTGGGACCCTCTGCTCCTAAAGACTATGATCCCAGAGGTCTTCTAACCCATTTTGGCACCCAGAGCAGCTTCTTACAGAAATGCATCTAGACTGTGAGCTGTGCTACAACTCTGTGTTTCCCCAGGATGGATTTTTTCCTCTCCACCCTGTTTTTCTGCAAGGAAAATGGCTGCGGCAGCAACAGCCACGTGGCGAGAGCCACATTATAAGACTTCCAACCCAGAGGTACGACTTGCAGTTTTGTAGCTCATAGGTGATCATGGGAAGTGGGTATAACTGGCACGCCCTAGGCCCAGATAAGATCCAGAGCTGCCACATGCAAAATGGACCCTCTGCTGCTAAGGACTATGCTCCCAGAGAGGTCTTCTAACCCATTTTGGCACCCAGAGCGGCTTCTTACAGAAATGCATCTAGACTATGAACTGAGCTAAAATATCAGAAATCCAGCAACAGCGGCCATGCAAGCTCATAGAATCTTCATTCTCAGCACTGAAAAGAAATTATTAAATGATGCCTTTTCAGCAGGCCTGATTGTTGTTGGAAAATTCCAAGCAATAATAGTGAGTTCTCTATTGAAATATTGAATATATTCAAAGTATAGAGAGAATAAAGTGAAGATCATTAGCTATGTAGATGGGGGCTGGGTGGGAGGGGGATATTTTGGGGTTCTTGGTGGTGGAACATGTGCACTGGTGAAGGGATGGGGGTTCAATCATTATATGACTGAGACTTAAACCTGAAAGTTTTATACTTTTTTCACAGTGATTCAATAAAATAAAAACTTAAAAAAAAATCCTTATAAGTTAAAAGCACGGTCATGGACAAATTCCATCATAACCGAAAGAGAAGTGACTGGATAAGGACTGTGCTGGGGTTAGGAAGGACTAATCTGGCATTAGAACTGCAGTCTGGGATCTAAAGCGACATGACCCCAGGAGAGCCATCCTTTAAGCTTAATAATCTCTTATCTCGTCCATACAAAATGACTAGAAAGATTATTAAGAAGTAAATTTAAGATGATTGTTTAAATGGATATAAATGGAATTGTTAAGTGGAAAGGAGAAATATGCCCATAGATGAAATTCCACCCTTGAGTGGATCTCCTAGCTGGATGAGATTTTTTGTCTTAGAAGAAGTTTCCCCCCAAGGAAGGGTTTTATGTATGTTGATTGTGCTCTCACCTCTGTGCAATTACTACCCCCAAACTTTTGAGGTTGGGTTCTTTTTTTTTAATAAATGGATTTTATTTGAAGGATTTTTAATGTGTGGAGGAGAGAGTGAGAGGGACCGAGAGAGAAAGTGAGTGAAAGAGAGAGAGAGTAACATATTCAAGAGAGAACATAGGCTTCTCTAGTGGTGGAGAGAGCCCCCACACGCATCCTAGCATTAGACACTAAAGCATGAAAGTCCATATCTCAAGAGGGGAGATGCTGGCGACACATGTGCTCAGGCACTACATGTGCTCTGCTGCATGGGCGCAAGTAGCACATGTACTCTGGCAGCTTATGCACCTGAGGTTGGGCTCTTAATGAAGACTGAGAATCTGGGGCAGGGAGACTGCATGGGGGAAAGTAGGAGATGGGAACGAGGGGCAGAGTGAGACAGGAATGGGGCGCTCAGTGTGAGTGAGGGGAGACTGATCACCAATCAGCTTGGCAGCCCTGTACCCTTCTTCATGTGTCTGTTGGCAGTAACAGCCAGAGTGGGTAAGTGGCTTATGGGCACCAAAAGCATGCGGAAAGTGAAGTGCCCACACTTTGTGGAACACACAGGAGGCCTTGATTAGATTTATTAATTTAGAATTTATAAGTACCGAGTATATAGCCAGGAAGCTCTGGTCACAGGGCTGCTTAGAGACACTGCCATATTCAGCAGCATGCTGGCACTGGGGAAGATGGCCACTTGGCCAGTCAAGCAACCTTCTTGCCTGGACAGTCATAAACGGTTTTTGTAGGAAGAGAAAGAGACGCATGTATTTAGGGAGAGTGGTTGCAGACTGGGGGTCACATCATAAAGGAGTGACCAGTCAGTTCCTTTATGGGGGGTCTGTGGCACATGCAGATTTAACTGTCAGTGAGGGTTGCTGATGAAGGTTGTCACCCTCTTATCCTTAGGAACAAAGAGCATTTTCAACATTTCACCACACCATTCCAGATATATTTGCTGGTTTTGAATTTTATATTCAGCTCTTGTTTTGGAGACACTGGGGCCAGAGAAGAGTACGGGGGCTGAGGTATTTAACTTGCTTATGATGAACCTGGTTCAATTGCACGCACGGCACAGGTGTGATCCCTGAGCACAGAGCCAAGAATAGCCCCTTGAGCACTGCCAGGTGTGACCCAAATGCTCACATAAATTTTTCTTTTGCACTGGCTTCAAGGACAGTTAGATTCTGAGAATAAGTAAAAAAATTATTGCTTAGGTAATAAAGGGAACAAAGTATATTGAGATTATAGCAAAGCTGAAGGAATTAGCTTGAAATGAGAGACCACTCTATCTCAGATGTAACTTGAAAACACAGGACAAGATATATACTGTTAAAATATATTTAGGACAAGGGTAGAAAACAGTTTTGTGGAAGTAGTGTTTTTAATTGTCATTATATTTTCCTATTGAACCTTGGCTGTATTTTCTAGATTACTCATCTCCAAACTATGTTACAGTTTTTAAAGAGTAAAGTGTTTTACATCTGCTTCAGGATTTATTAGATATTTTATTAAATTTTCTGTAGATTTATATCCACACTAATGCATGTAATAAATAACACAATAGATGATTCATGCTTTTGTAATACAGTGGTTCGCATGGATTTGAAAAAGAAAAAATCACACTAAAATCCACTAACATGTATAAATAATCAGTTTAAATGCTACCCACCATCATTTCTATTTACCACAATAAAGTTCTAAGATTAAGGTGAGAATTTATTTAAATAGTTCATATTTGTTGCATTGTGGCTGCACAACATCTTATAGCTTAGTTCTCCCTCTCAGAGATCTGACAAGCTACTGAGAACATCCCGCATTCATGGCAGAACCTGGCAAGCTACCCGTGGTGTATTCAATATGCCAAAAACAGTAACAATAGGTCTCATTCCCCTGACCCTGAAAGAGTCTCCAATCATTGGGAAAGACGAGTAAGGAAAGGCTGCTAAAATCTCAGGGCTGAGTGTAATAGAGACGTTACTGGTGCCCCCTCAAGTAAACTGACGAACAGCAGGATGACAGTGATACAGTAATACAGTTCATATTTGTATCAGCTTCAGTATATAAACTTTTTTTGCATTAACTATAAAGATTGGAAAAAGTTAATATATTGAAAGTTTATTAATGTAAAACTGAAAAACATAAATGCCAGACAATTATTTTCTTTATTCAAATACTCGGGTAGTCTTTTTCATGATTTCTCTATCTTGTTTTATTTGTCCTGAAGTACTGTTAAATTATAGTATTATAAAAGTTTCAAGTGTGCATCATTAAAAGTAAAATTAGCATGCATATTCTTTGACTAATTTGGAATAATTTAGGGTAATACAATTGATATTTAATTTTTTTTAACCTGGGGGTCAGATCCAGTTGTTCTCAGGGTTACTCCAGGCTCTGTGCTCATAGGTCACTCATGGTAGGCTCCAGGAATCTTATAGCAAGCTCAGTATGCAACCAGCATTAGTTGCACGCAGTACAGGCATTCCACTTACTGTACGGTCCTGTGGGCCCAGGGCTAGTAACATTTCTAATGATAAAATGTCTCTGCTTCTTAGATATTTTTATTTTCTAAGATTGGGAGGTAATTAGAAAATGACAGCTTTAGAATAGAGGGATGCATGAACTATGTATGATGTAGTAATGTCCAGGGTATTTGATAAACGCTGCTCTCCTTACTTGATTATTTGATAAAAATTATTCTCTTGGGGCTGGAGCAATAGCACAGCGGGTAGGACATTTGCCTTGCATGCGGCCGACCCGGGTTCGATTCCCAGCATCCTATATGGTTCCCTGAGCACCGCCAGGGGTAATTCCTGAGTGCAGAGCCAGGAGTAACCCCTGTGCATCGCCGGGTGTGATCCAAAAAGAAAAAAAGGGGCATGCAAAGGGGTATGCAAAGCTGCGAAATTTCATCTCACATTAATTCTGTGTTTCATATCTATTTGGCAGATTTTAGGGTGTTGAAAATAGATAAACAAGTAAGTTGTGAAGTAATAAATTAATAAAAAATATGTATATATATAGTTATTTTTTTCTATCGTGTGGTCCCATTAATCAGTTCAATGCAAATAATCTCTATCCAATCAAAATATATTTTAAAGCTTAAGTTACTTCATATTTTTTAATTTCCCAAATATAAGAGAATTTATTTCTCATAATAATATTATACATTAATAACAATATATTATTATTCCTATAATAATAATAAATATAATTTCTCATCCCTTAAAAGATCAGTCTTTTTTTAAAGTTGCATATTTAGTATTTTGTGTGTATTATTTAGGAGAGCAGTATTATTTTTGTTTTCAACTCATAATGTCAAAGAAAACAATAGACTTTAATTTTATATAGTACTTATTTTATATAGTACAATAATTTGAGTCTGCTATAAAGTTTGATTTATTTTCTGATACCTTCAACTATTTTAGCAAGTTGCTTTATCATATCTCAGTTCACCTTAAGTATTTACATTATTAAACTTTTAGGAAGGTTAAAATGTTCAGAATTATAAGGTAAATGAGTCATGTAGGTTGGGTCAAATTTTAAATTATTGCATGCTCCACCATTTTCACTAGTAACCTCAGTCTTATAATAGTTTGCAATAAGAGATTTTCTAGTTCAACCATCTTATTTTCATGTAGAAAAGTCTTGCCAAAAATTATGCATGAGTTCTTACTATTATGTTATTTTTTACAGCAGACAAAACATATTATATGGCCATAGCCAATAAGTGCAGCAAACAAATATAGGCCAGCATTATTTACTCCAAGTCTAATTTTCCTTGTTGTTTATTTGTTTGGGGCCGTATCTAGATGTGTTCAGGGCTTACTCCTGGCTCTGTGCTCAGGAATCATTCATGGAGGTGTTCACAATATACCATTGAAATATTGAACCAGGGTCATCCATATGAAAGGCAAACACCTAAACCCCTGTGCTATCTCTGTTGTTTTTTTTTTACAGGGGAGGACTCAAATGCTGTCCCCTACTACTACCACAAATGATGCTGTTAAGTTTCTCACATTTGGGGAAATCACAGGAGTCAGCACATCCGGAGTGCAATGGATACGCCTCACCCTGGGAAAAGGACCTTCATGATCATAGTACCTCTCCTGCCAGTAGGAATCCCAGCCATACAATCTCTTTCGCCCTAATTTTGCTCCAAATTTAAAGTTCAGCTCTACTTTCTTTCATGGGAGTATTCCGTAATGCATATAGCATGTTCAACTTTGCAATTTTTATATCTAATGTTCTCCTGAGTTCAATAACTATGAGTTTAGATAAAATATAAAGACTAGTATTCAATAAAGTAGCAAAATTATTAAAAGAGACAAAGGATTTTAGAAGTCTATAATTTACAGCCTGGAAATGATTTGTTACAAACTAAGATAAGATTTTTCAGAATCCCATAGAAATAAAATTTTGAAAAACATAGATTATAAAGTATAATGCTTTTCTATTCCATATATATTTAAATTTTATGCTATAAAAGCACAGTCATTTACAAAGTTATTCATACTTGAGTTTTAGACAGACAATGTACCAGCTCAAATGCCATCACCAGTGTCAACTGCTCTCTGCAAATGTTCCCAGCTTCCCTCCCTGTCCCACACCTCCCCAGCCCACTCTCTTTACAGATGCCTATTTAAATTCAGTTAAATTTGAGGTCTCATGCCTTCAGTGTTGTTCACTCTGTGGTTGGGTATTTCGCTCTATCATTCCTTCTCACCACCAATGACCTGGAATCCCCTTGATATCTGTCCCTGTTGTTTCTCCTCTGTCTCTTTTCCCCCTACCCCATGCAGATTTCTTTCCTTCTTCCTATACTCGGGGGGGCCGGGGTGAAAATGGCATCTCTCCCCTAAACTCTTGCATTCCCTCACTCAGTATTTTAACAGTAGCATGGGTTTTATCACTATTTTTGTCCCTAAGTAATGTGTCTAGAAAATGTTCTACTAATGACTTAAAGTAAGATTTATTCCTTAGCTCCTTATTTAGTAAACAGAGAATATATCTTTTCTCAGTCAATATCAGCAATCATAAACTTATTTGAGCAGTTTCTATATGTCCAGAATTATATAAAATCTTCTTGGACTTAGGTCGCACTGTCACTGTCATCTTGTTCATCGATTTGCTGGAGTGGGCACCAGTAACATCTCCATTGTGAGACTTGTTGTTACTGTTTTTGGCATATTGGATACGCCACAGGGAGCTTGCCGGGCTCTGCCTTGCCGGTCTCTCTGAGAGGGATGGAGGAATCAAAGCCAGGTCGGCTGCATGCAATGCAAACACCCTACCCGCTGTGCTATCACTCAGCCCTTGGATTTAGGTGTTAAAAATAAAGCATTATTATTTGCAGGGAGCTGAATCAACATTGAACCCACTGTTTTTTTTTCCTGTATCTGTCTTATTCAACTTCTTTTACTCTTTCAAAAAAACTCATTCAATCAGCTGTATTACTCACATTGTCTTTTTAGTCTCCCCTTTCTCTCCCTCATGGTGGCATTTCTTCTTTTGTTTTTTGGTTATTTTAAATTTTATTTTCATAAAATTGCTCACAGTAATTGATTACATTCAATATTTCAACACCAATCCCACCATCATTCTCTCCACCATTATTTCAAATTTTCTCACCACCACTAAAGCATGACCCACAGCAGATGCTAAATTATTTATTTTGTATTGCTTGTTATGAATAGTATAGGGTATCTAAAACTTTAAATAATTGGGGTCCAGAGACGTCTCTGTGGTGAGTTGCCATCTTCTGAGATTCATTCATGAGTCTCTGGATCTTGGCCATTAATGTGCTTCAATGGCACCGGGAGGCAGTTCGTGGGCATGACAGCAGGACCTTGGATGGGCAGGGAGATGGGGAGGGTTGACCCATACCTGCCTCCATGTGGCCTGGAGTTTGCAGTCATTGGTGTCGAGGACCTGGGATTTTCTTCCAGAGGTTTGTGGCCACTGGGGTTCATTTGGAGTAAGTGGAGAGAGAGAACACCTGCTCCATCTGAGGTGCCCAGTGAAATCAGCTCAGCCTGGGGTCCAGAAGTATCTCTGCTGCGAGCTGCCTTCTTCTGAGAGTTCATGGTGGCATTTCTTAATCCGCCCTTTAAGTGTGACTATCCACATTGTATTTTAGTGTTATTCCTTGAAGATTAGTTTTACAGTGATGTTCATTGAACAACATGTATTTTTCAGTTTTGTTTCCAATAGGAGAGTATCCTGCCCACACGGGCAGAGTCTGGCAAGCTACCCATGGTGTATTCAATATGCCAAAAAGAGTAACAATAGGTCTCATTCCCCTGACTGAAAAAGCCTCCAATCCTTGGGAAAAGAGTAAGGAGAGGCTGCTAAAATCTCAGGGCTGGGATGAATAGAGACATTACTGGTGCCTGCTCGAGTAAACTGCCGAATAATGGGATGACAGTGATACAGTGATACAGTTTCCAACAGAGAAATTGGTCTTCTTTTAGAAGAATAAAATGTAAATTTGGAACGGAAAATACATCTAAAATGTACAATTCTATAAATTTAACAGAATGAAGATAACTAGGAAAAAAATCAGCAACTTTTTAAGTTGCTGAAAATTATACTCCTCTCTGGAATTTCATGTTTTAGGTATCTACCTGCATCCATGGTGGATTTTAATTTTATTTTACAGAATTTATTTTATTGCTCTTAAGGGCTGGTTTAGTGACAATGCATTCCATTTCCTGTTATTTCTCTGAAAAAAATCTATTTCTCCTTCAAATCTAAGTGGGTAAAAAGCTGGTTGGAAAGGATTTTCCATCTTGTGTATGACATTGCTCTCTTTTGGCCTATTGAGTTTCTGATGAGAAATACTGATAGTTCTATGAGGGTTTCCTTATGTTTATTTCTCTCTTGCTACTTTTAGAATTCTTTCTTTATCTTTGTTTTTGCCATTTCAATTATGTATCTTGGTGTGCATCTGTTGGAGTTTATATTTTTGGAACTTTTTGAACTTTCTGGATCTGTGTATATAACTCCTTTCTCAACACGAGGAAGTTCTTGACTACTGTTTCTTAAAAAAATCTCTATCCCTTTTTCTCATTTTCTGTAATTCCTATAATAAGAATGATAGGATATGCTGTCCTATATTACATTATTTCTTTAAATTGTTTATTCTCCTTTGCTTGTCTTTTGGGATTTTTTC
This sequence comes from Sorex araneus, assembly GCF_027595985.1. Taxonomy (NCBI): domain Eukaryota; kingdom Metazoa; phylum Chordata; class Mammalia; order Eulipotyphla; family Soricidae; genus Sorex; species Sorex araneus. The sequence continues at coordinate 282,566,266 of NC_073313.1, forward strand.
CAGTACTTTGTATTTGAGCTCAATGCTTCTATTTCAGCTTCTTCATGTCTTCTGTTTACTTCCTCTATTATATTTTTTAATTTAGCTAGTATATTCTTTAACTGTACTATTTGCCTTGGTATTTCTCTCAGACTTTCTTACTTTCTCTGTTTCTCCTTATTGAGGATGTTTATGATTGATCTCCTTATTTCATTGAGTCTCCTAACCACTGCTGGTTATCTCTGTTGAAAGAAGTACTCTATCCCAATTTTCTTCTTGATTTATGATTGACTTTGTCATCTCCTCATAATACCCAGTGTTCTAGGAGGAAATTGGACCCAGAACAGTGACTGGGGTATTTTCAGTCCAAGGCACCAGTCCTGAGATATGTCCCCGCTAGAAGAGGCTTCTCTAATGAGTATGGGACTCCCTTACATTTGCTGGATGTTTTAGGGAGAACAGAAGGTTCACAGTAGCCATATCTGACAGCAACTTTGGCACCAAGTTCAAGTGTGGCTGGGCTGCAACCGGAAGTTAGATCAACAATACTGGGAATGCCAGTTCGTCAAATTCACCACACTTAAGGTATCTCATCATGGGAATTATTCACACTTCCTTGGTATTATGATATGCAACACTATTCCCATTGTGTTGTATCACGGTATCACTGTATCACTGTCATCCTGTTGATCATCGATTTACTTGAGCAGGCACCAGCAATATCTCCATTCGTCCCAGCCCTGAGATTTTAGCAACCTCTCTTTACTAATCCTTTCCAATAGTGCCACATTGGAGGCTCATTTAGGGTAAGGAAAATGAGACCCATCATTGTTACTGTATTTGGCATATTGAATACACCACTGAGAGCTTGCCAGGCTCTGCCATGTGGGCAGGATGTACCTTGCCAGGTTCTCTGAGTGGGAGAACTAGGCTATAAGAGCTTCTGGAAGCTTTGTTTTATAGTCTCTAGATCTTGGCCGTTGATGAGATTACAAAGCATGCCAGGGGCAGTTTGTGGGTGTGGCTGGGAAAATAGGGAGTCTGGGTGGAGGAGGCCCAGTCCCGATCCGAGCAGGCTTGGAGATCTCAGTTCCGCTTCCCGCACACCTGGGTTCCTCGGCCGGTTCCTTCATGCATGAGGCTCATCCAAATGTGTGGAGAGGGGCCTTGAGCATGACTGTGGCTGGGTTCCAGAGGTCTTCAGCTGCCAGGGCCCTACGTGGGGTGAGGAGGGAAACTCAATCTGCCTCTCTCCAAGGGGCCCCGGTGAATACAGCCAGGCATGGGGGCAAGAGACTCTGCCATTGTGTTAGAAAAGTTAATACAATAAATCTTTGCAACAACTCTATGAAACACTTTTATCTGTTTTTCAGACCTCAAAGCAGAGGCATACAGAATTTAAGCAACTTTCTTAAGCTCACACTAATAATAAATGTCAAAGTTAGGACTCAAATTCAGGCAATTTGACTTTGGCATATAGCTGCAAACCTGTTCCACATGGCTTTTTTTATATTGATAATAATCATCTTATGATCTTTAAGCTAAAAAAGATTTTTTTTTATTTTTTGTTTTTTGGGTCACATCCAACAATGCACAGGGGTTACTCCTGGCTCATGCACTCAGGAATTACTCCTGGTGGTGCTCAGGGGACCATAGGGGATGGTGGGCACCAAACCCAGGTCGGCCATGTGCAAGACAAATGCCCTACTTTCTGTACTCCAGCCCCCAAAATAGAATTTTAATATATGAATTATTTTGATTATATGATTTTAATTGTGTGAATTTAATAATTTAGCAATGATTACAATAAAATAATTTATTTTATAAGTGACATTTTAGAAATTTTAATTATAGTATACATATAAAATTTAATGTAACATTTTATAATAAAATATAAATTTTATGATATAAAATAAAATTAAAAAATAATGATTTAATTATAAGGATTTAACTGTATGGATAATTTTAATAGTATGTCTATTGCTACCCAATGCTTATCATGCCTCATTGACTCTTTCACTGCAAAGCGTTTCACTGCTAGAACAACACTAGCACCTGCAGTTCATTGCTCTAATACCTTATTTGCATCTGAATTCTTCTTTACTCCTATAAAGAATGGAAACACCACTAAATTATCAGCCACCTTCAGCCAATAACCATGGGAATTGGTGTATAAATACTCCAGCTCATTGGCCTGCTCAAGTGGAAAAACAATCTCATGCCTGTATTTAATATTCACTTAAGAATCCCACAATGGGATTAAAGGAGATTAAGTGTTCACCTGCTTCAAAATAAATCCTTACCTGTCTGCTTGCCTTCTTGCCAACGGCCCTTATTCACCGAAGGTCAATTCAAAGTTCATAGACAAAAATATTGTTGTTCCCTCAACTTAAGTACTAAGTGTTATTTCTAGAGAAATTAAAATTATTTGGTACAAACTGTGGTATCTGCATTCCTCTGGTTCTATCTCTGCCATGTCTTTCTCCACCTCTTTATTCTCCCCTTCCTTCTTCTTGCTCACGTTAATATTCTCTTCTCCATTTTCTTCTTGTTCTGGGGATTACATGCAGGCTTTTTTTTATACCAACATTCCCATTGTATCTCTAAAAGTTTTGTCACATTCCAACACATCTCTTGATTTTACTGTATTCTCTCAGTCTTTGTGACTTTGCAGACACGTGTATGCAACATCTTCCTTCTTATTTTACCTGAGATATTGATGCACTATGCATAGCTGGTAAAGCTAAACATTACTTCTCCTAGTATATGAACTTCCTTGCAACCTAACAAATGAAGAGTATGTTTTTATCTGCAGTTATATTTTACCTCTGTCACTATTATTTTTATTGTTTTAAGTAGGCCTTATGTATCACCATGAGAATCTAGGCACTTTGACAACAAAAAGGGTATCACTACACATTTACATCTTGAACATTTAGAATAAACATTTATTAAAATGCATATATTTTTGAAGTATTTGATTATATTTATAATAATTTCAATTTATAAAATAATATTTAGGGTTATTATTTGCAAATAAATTGTAGTTTATTATTTATAGCAAGACCTTTTCTATGTACAGTGTTCAATTTTGTGATTAAAATTCGATGTTATCTACATAGTCTTAGCGATCTGTCATTACAAATGTCAAAGAAATTTATTATAAGATTTAAGTAAAATGAATTTGCTAGTAACTGTGATATTGTTAATAGAATTTGGAAAAATTATTTGCAAGTCATTTTAAATTACTTTCATTAAATTATATTCTTTATTATTTGATGATGTAGTTTTAATATTTTTGAGATTTTACTATAAAATATTTTATGAAAAAATCCTAAAACCAATGTTTAACAGCATTATTTATAATTATTTTCTATAGAGATAATGCCCTAAATTATTTAGATACATTTCTGGTGGCTGGTAATAAAAGCTGAACTTTTGTTCAAACTCAGTCAAGTTGATTTATTACTTGAATGTGTTTCATTAGAATCAATTATTATTCTTAAAGGTTTCTCTTCATCAGTTTACCAATTACTTTGATAAGTCTAAATATATAGTTTTGATTTATAGGGAAATTGCTGTAGTTGTTTTAAAAAATCTATTTCAGTGTTCTATTCCTAGGTAGGTTTTTATTTTTTTCCCAGGCTCTAAGAATAAGCAATGTGGTGCAAAAAAAAAAAAAAAAAAATCTGAGTAATTATACTCTAGGCAGCAAACCAAGCCAGTTCTTTTTCTTCTGGGTTAGCTTAACATTGTGCCACAGCTGATATTTTAAACATGATTTCGAGAACTGAATTGAGTTTCCTCAGCAACACCAAGTCATACTCCCTCTTGAGTAGCTATTTGTGCGTCTGGCTTTTACATCTCGCACCTTTCCATTTCCCACCTTCTATTCATGAAGCGAAATTTTAAGATGCATTTAAGTCCAGAAATTCAAAATTATGGTTCCCAAAGCAAGTGTGACTCAGCCAGGTTGTGAATTAAGGCAATATAGAAAATGCCCATGTTCAACTCTTATTTTTATTCATCTCAAAAACGTATTCCCTGGAATGGCCCCGTGAGACAGACACCTCATAGTGATTTGCTTCAGCAAACTTCTTACCCATCTGGTGATTTTCTAGAATGAAAATGGAACTGGCACAAGTTACAGAAATCAAGTTAACATAGAATAGCCCAATTTCCTTCCTGCCTCAAGCGCATATTCTTCCTATAGCTTGAAATAATTTTACCACATTTCAGTCTTCACATATCTAACGCCTATTCTGTCTTTCAGATGCAATTTAGCTACAAAACTTAGCCAAACAACACCCCCATTTCACATTAATTCATAACAACCAATATTTCTATTTTATAGTACTTTTCATAGTCATTTTAAAATAAATTGCTTTTACTTGTATATGTAATGCTTTCACTACTAGGATGTTAATTACAAGACAAATCTATATTCCCACCTAGTACCTAATAGTATGCTTTATTATTTATAATCATTTAGTGGATATAAATTAATACATTATTCTTCCCTTGTTAGCAGTTTTTTACAGTCAGATTATTAATTGGTTTTTGAGAGTCATCTTCTCTAGATTTGTAAGTGATCCCTCTGCCAACCAAGTAAATTTCCCTCTTTTTGTTTAAAGATGTAATTTTACTGTGGCTTTACCTCACACTTTATTTTAAAGGACATTTATATTGATCCTCAAAAAATGAAAGTTTAAAATAGCACCAGACAGACTCAGACTCTGAACTCTACAAAAGAGATCTTATTGTATCTTTAAAACACCAGAAAATGGTAACTAAATTCCTATTAAATAAATGGAAAAGGAATAAAATACATCTGTTGGGGCACTTCATGGTCCTGCTCCTAACTAACAAACATCTTTTTTAAAAAAAAAATTAAAAAAAATTTATTGATTCACTGTGAGATATAGTTACAAGATTTCATGTTCGAGTTACAGTCATACAATGATCAAACACCATCTGGAGGTGCACTAGAGGCACCAGTGCACATTCCTCACCACCAATATTCCCAGTATTTATACCCCCATTTTTCCCACCCTCCCACTGCCTCCATGACAAACAATTTTTCACATCCTCTCTCTCTACATTTGGGCATTATGATTTGCAATGGAGATACTAGATACTGAGAGGATATCATATTTGGTCCTTTATATACTTTCGGCACAAATCTCCCATTCCGACAGATTACTGCAACCATCATTTTCTTAGTGATCCCTTCTTTTTTCCACCTGTCCTCTCCCTGCCCACTCATAAGGTAGGTTTCTAACTATGGAGAAATCTTCCTGACCCTTCTATCTACAGTACTTGGGTACTGGTCTCGAGTTATGTTATTTTATACTCCACAAATGAGTGCAGTCCTTCTATATCTGTCCCTCTCTTTCTCACTCATTTCACATAGCATGATACTCTCCATGTCTATCCACTCATAAGCAAATTTCATGACTTCATCTCTGCTAACAGCTGCATAGTATTCCATTGTGTAGATGTACCAAAGTTTCTTTTTTTTTGTCTTTTTTAAAAATTTATTTATTTTTAATTAGTGAATCACCGTGAGGGTACAGTTACAGATTTATACACTTTTGCGCTTATGCTTCCCTCATACAAAGTTCAGGACCCCATCCCTTCACCAGTGCCCATTCTCCACCACCAGTAAACCCAGCATCCCTCCCACCCTCCCCAATCCCATCTCCCCTCACCCCACCCTGCCACTGTGGCAGGGCATCTCCTTCTGTTCTCTCTCTCTAATTAGCTGTTGAGGTTTGCAATAAAGGTGTTGAGTGGCCACTGTGCTCAGTCTCTAGCCCTCATTCAGCCCGAAACTCCCTTCCCCCACATGGCCTTCAACTACATTGTAGTTGGTGATCCCTTCTCTGAGTTGCCCTTTCCCCAGAATGTGAGGTCAGTCTCCAAGCCATGGAGTCAACCTCCTGGTACTTATTTCTACGATTCTTGGGTGTTAGTCTCCCACTCTGTTATTCTATATGCCATAGATGAGTGCAATCTTTCTATGTCTGTCTCTCTCTTTCTGACTCATTTCACTTAGCATGAAACTTTTCATGCCGATCCACTTGAATACAAAATTCATGACCTCCTTTTTTCTAACAGCTGCATAGTATTCCATTGTATAGATGTACCAAAGTTTCCTCAACCAGTCATCCGTTCTAGGGCATTCGGGTTTTTTCCAGATTCTGGCTATTGTAAACAGTGCTGCGATGAACATACATGTGCAGATGTTGTTTCGATTATACTTTTTTGCCTCTCTGGGATATATTCCCAGCAGTGGTATTGCTGGGTCAAATGGGAGCTCAAACTCTAGTTTTTTGAGAACCGTCCATATTGTTTTCCAGAAGGGCTGAACCAGTCAGCATTCCTACCAGCAGTGTAGAAGGGTCCCTTTCTCCCCACATCCTCTCCAACAGCGGTTGCTTTTATTCTTTTGGCTGTGTGCTAGTCTCTGTGGTGTGAGGTGGTATCTCGTGGTTGTTTTGATCTGCATCTCTCTGATGATTAGTGATGTAGAGCACTTTTTCATGTGCCTTTTGTTTGTATTTCTTCCTTGGTAAAGTTTCTGTTCATTTCTTCGCCGCATTTTTTAATGGGGTTGGATGTTTTCTTCTTGTAGAGTTCAACCAGTGCTTTATATACCATTGATATCAACCCCTTATCTGATGGGTATTGTGTAAATATACTTTCCCTTTCTGTGGATAGTCTTTGTATTCTGGGTCACTGTATCTTTTGCGGTGCAGAAGCTTTTTAGTTTAATGTAGTCCCATTTGTTGATCTCTGTTTTTACTAGATTGCTTAGTTCCGTGTCACCTTTGAAGATACCTTTATATTCAATATCGTGGAGGGTTTTGCCGACCTTGTCTTCAATGTACCTTATGGTTTGTGGTCGAATGTTGAGGTCTTTAATCCATTTTGATCTGACTTTTGTGCATGGTGTCAGGTCAAGGTCTAAGCCCATTTTTTTGCATGTGGTTGCCCAGTTGTGCCAGCACCATTTGTTGAAGAGACTTTCCTTGCTCCACTTCACATCTCTTGCTCCCTTATCAAAGATTAGATGATCATACATTTGGGGTTGTGTGTAGGGATATTCCACCTTGTTCCATTGGTCTACGGCTCTGCCTTTGTTCCAGTACCATGCTGTTTTAATTGTTACTGCTTTGTAATAAAGTTTGAGGTTGGGGTGGGTGATGCCTCCCATCGTCTTTTTCCCAAGAATTGTTTTAGCTATCCATGGGCGTTTACTGTTCCGTTTCCATTTCCTCATGCCCTCTTTTATTTCATGGAGTAGCGTTTTGTAGTTTTCTTTGAAAAGGTCTTTTACTTCCTTGGTTAAGCGGATTCCGAGGTACTTGATTTTCTGGGGTACGATTGTGAATGGGATTGCTTTTTTCATGTCCCTTTCCTCTGCCTAATTGTTTGTGTATAGGAAGGCCATGGATTTTTGGGTATTGATTTTGTAGCCTCCAACGTTACTGTATAAGTCTATTGTTTCTAAGAGTTTCTTAGTAGAGGCTTTAGGCTTCTCTAGATATAGTATCATAACGTCTGCAAATAGTGAGAGTTTGATTTCTTCCTTTCCTATCTGGATGCCCTTAATCTCTTTTTCTTGTTTAATAGCTATCGCAAGTACTTCCAGTACTATATTGAAGAGAAGTGGTGAGAGCAGGCATCCTTGTCTTGTACCTGATCTTAGAGGAAAGGCCCTTAGTTTTTCCCCGTTGAGGATAATGCTTGCTGTAGGCCTGTGGTAGATGGCTTCGACTATCTTGAGGAAAGTTCCTCCAAACCCCATTTTGGTGAGGGTTTTCATCATGAAAGGATGTTGGACCTTGTCAAATGCTTTCTCTGCATCTACTGATATGATCATATGGTTTTTATCTTTACTTTTGTTGATATGATGGATTATGTTGATTGATTTCCGAATGTTAAACCATCCTTGCATCCCCGGAATGGATCCCATTTGGTCATGATGTATGATCTTTTTGATGAGTTGTTGGATCCTATTTGCTAATATTTTATTGAGAATCTTCGCATCGGTGTTCATCAGGGATATTGGTCTGTAATTTTCTTTCTTAGTGGTGTCTTTGTTAGCTTTTGGTATTAGGGAGATGTGTGCTTCATAGAAACTGTTTGGGAGAGTTCCTTTTTTTTCAATTTCCTGGAAAAGTTTGAGGAGAACTGGCAATAGGTCTTCCTGAAATGTTTGGAAGAATTCACCGGTGAAACCATCTGGGCCTGGGCTTTTGTTTTTGGGGAGATGTTTGATTACAGTTTCAATTTCCTTAACATTGATGGGTCTATTCAGGTATTCTAAGTCTTCTTTGTTCAGTCTTGGGAGTTTGTAGGAGTCCAGGAATTCATCCATTCCTTTTAGGTTATCCTGTTTTGTGGCATATAGGCCTTCAAAGTAGTCTCTAATGATCTTTTGTATGTCACTGGTTTCTGTCATGATGTGCCCCTTTTCATTTCTGATTCAGTTTATTAGTGCTCTCTCTCTTTCTTTCTTTGTGAGTCTTGTTAGCGGTTTATCAATCTTATTTATTTTCTCGAAGAACTAGCTCTTTGTTTCATTGATCTTTCGGATTTTTTTTTTTTTTTGGTTTTGATGTCGTTAATTTCTGCTCTAATTTTTATTATTTCTTTCCTTCGGTTTGGTTTGGGTTCCTTTTTCTGGTCCTTTTCTAAGGTCTTGAGTCGTGAAGTCAAGCTATCTATGTGGGCCCTTTCTTCCTTCCTGAGGAATGCTTGGAGAGCTATAAATTTTCCCCTTAACACGGCTTTAGCTGCGTCCCATAGGATTTGGTAGCTCGTGTTTTCATTTTCATTTGTTTCTAAGTATCTTTTGATTTCTTCCTTGATTTCCTTCCTGACCCACTCATTGTTCAACATTGAATTGTTTAATTTTCAGCTGTTTGATTTGGTTCTCCGTGTTGGTGAGTGGTTAGCTTCTATCTTCAGCGCATCGTGGTCTGAAAAGATGGTTGATACAATTTCTATTTTTCCTATTCTATTGAGGTATGTTCTGGGGCCCAGTACATGGTCTATTTTAGAAAATGTTTCATGTGCACTGGAAAAGAATGTGTATTCTTTCTTTTTGGGGTGTAAGGCCCTGTATAGGTCTGTTAGGCCTCTCCAATTTCTTCTTTCAGAGTCAGTGTTTCCTTGTTGAGTTTTGTTCTTGACGATCTATCTAGAGGCGATAAGGCCGTATTGAAGTCTTCGACTACAATTGTGCTGTTATTGATGTCCTCTTTGAAGTCTGTTAGGAGTTGTTTTAAATATTTAGCCGGTCATTCATTAGGAGCATATACGTTTAAGAGTGTGATTTCTTCCTGTTGTACATATCCCTTGATAAATAGAAAATGACCTTCGCTGTCCCTTTTAATCTTTTTCAACCTGAAGTCTGTGTTGTCGGATACCAGGATGACCACTCCAGCTTTTTTAAGGGAGTTGTTTGCTTGCAGGATTGTTTTCCATCCTTTGACTTTAAGTCTATGTTTACTCTGTTTGTTCAGGTGTGTTTCTTGCAGGCAGCAGAATGTTGGGTTTAATTTCCAGATCCATTTTGCTACTCTGTGTCTCTTGATGGGTGCATTTAGGCCGTTGACATTGAGAGAGATTATTGTGATAGGATTTTGTGTCATATTTCTGTGGTATCTGTTGTTTTTTATGGGGCTCCACCTTGTCTTACAGTAGCCCCTTTAGACCTTCTTTCAAGTTTGGCTTTGAGTCTATGAAGTTCTTGAGCTGTTGTTTATCCGAGAAATAGTGTATGGTTCCTTCGAGTTTGAGTGAGAGTTTAGCCGGATAAAGTATTCTTGGTGAGGCATTAATTTCATTGAGTTTTTTCACTATGTCCCACCATTGTCTTCGGGCTCGGAGGGTTTCCTCTGACAGGTCTGCTGTAAATCTGAGGGGTGCTCCTTTGTATGTGATTTCCTTCTTTGACCTTGCTGCTTGCAGAATTGTGTCTCTATCCATAGCATCCGTCATTCTGACTATGATATGCCTTGGAATCTTTTCATTCGGGTCTCTTTTTGCTGGTACTCTTCGGACTCCTTGTATCTGGATGCCTGCCTTCTCTAGCTCTGGGAATTTCTCAGCAATGATGTCTTTGACTGTGTTTTTTTCATTGAGGTTACTTCCCTGTGTTTCTGGTACTCCAATGATTCTTATGATGTTTCTCTTGAAGTCATCCCCCAGGGCTCTGATTCACTCTATAGCCATTTTGAGGTCTTTGGCCATGATTTGTTGTTGTCTATAAGCTTTCTGCAGCTCATCTTCCAGGTCACTGATTCTGTCTTCAGCTGTAGTCATTCTACTGTTGAGGGCATCTAGTGAGATTTTTAATTTGTCTACCGATTCCTTTATTTGTGTGACTTCCGATCGTAGGTTTGAGATTTCTGTTCTCATTTCTTCCTGTATTTTCTTGGTAGACCATTCCAGTGCTTCATTCATCTCCTCCCTTAATTTATTGGATGTCTGTTCCATGGTTGCTTGGAGTAGGTCGACTCTCCTACAGATCTCCTCTCTGAATTGTTTATCTGAGAGGTCATAGATGTGAGTAGCCCCCTTTGATGTTTCTGGAATTTTTTCTTCTCCCTCTCTTCATGGAGGGGATTTTCGCTGCTTCTTCATGTTGTTATGGAAGTATAGAGTTGGAACTTTGTAATTATCTATTCTTGTTCCCTCTTGCTGAGGAAAGGAGGGTTTCTGCTTATGCTAAAATTCCTTATTCACTGACAGCTTTTATAGTGTGAAACTAAGCTAATGGATATTTTGCATGAGTGTTTGAGATGGCTAAAGTGATTTTCAAAGAAATACACAGTAACTATTATGCTGAGGTAATAAAGAATACCCTGGCCTCGTTAGTGGCCGCCCCGACAGGAGGCCACGCCCACTTTGAGACCACGCCCCCTAAGATACAGTCCACGCCCCCAGTGTCTTCCTGTTAGAGAGCTAAGCCGGATGCGCAGGGCACGGGGCGGGGCAGCTGCAGGCTGTCCGGGACCCCGTTCGGCAGGAAGCGGGGGGTGGGGGGTGGGGGGGGGACAGGAGGGTGTGGCCGAGAGTCTGTGACGGTACCTGGGTAGGTAGGCCGCAGTTAGAGAGCGGGTTCGGGAGACTGGACGCGCAGGGCACGGGTCCCTAACAAACATCTTACACATGATACTTTTATCAGTTGATGACTGAAGGAACCAGATACATATTTCGTACAGATTAATCTTAAGCCATCTATCAATTTAGATAGTATGACACGTTCTTTTGTATCCATATAATGTTCTGGGATTCCTATGACTGTTATATCTCTGTCTTTTCAAATAGACAAGAGGAATGACTCTTAGAAATCATGGGCATCAAGTTATTAACCTACTAGAGCTAAGGTGGCACACCAACTGTTAGAACTCTTACTAAATATTTTCTAAATAACATTTGAGTTTTGAATTTTGTGCTAAGCTCTGTGTATACAGAATTTAAAGAATGATTATCAATATCCAAGGATACACAATGAGGAAACATACATGGAACAACAGCATTTCTAAGTGACATACGGTGTGTGTGAAATGAGTGGAAGTGACCAGGACTCATCTTGACATTCAAAGTATAACATGATTGAAGGAGCAGTCAGGAAAAGCTTCATGAAGAAGTTGAAGAGTTGGATTAGATTACGTTACAGTTTGAAAAATTCAGACTGTGTCCAGGACAAATAAGGAATAAAATACTCTATAGCATTTTAAGTTAATATTCTAACTGGGTAATAACAACAAATGACGGGGCACCTTTGATTAAGTAGACTGTGTTTTCTAGAATAAAGAATTGAGTAGATGAGTTCTGAGTGGTGAATTTGAAGACATAATTAGATACCATGGAAGAAAACATTTTCTACAGGAAAAATGTTCATGGAAAGAAGTGAAACTCAAAGCATTTAAATTTGTTGACTTAAATACCATTTCAAGAGATGAAGAAGTGTTTCACCATTGAGGTATGAGAGGGAAGAATTTAGGAAGCATATGTGGGAGATGAGAAAAAATCATGATTATTGTGATGATTTTGCTTAGGGAATCTCATCTTTGTGACAGCTTTTCATTTCTGGTGAGAAAAATGTTTTCTTTGTTATTCAAGTTAATGGTGGAAGATACTCTTTCAAAAGAGAAGTTTATGTCCTACTCTTAGTAAAGGAGCTTAGATCATTCTTTTTGTACTTGTTGGTTCTCAACCGATTTCAACTTAAAATCACTCTTATCTTTGATAAAAACATATCTAAAGTGGTGTATCTTTAGCCTATCCTGAGTTTGGATATCTATTTCTACATATATCTCTGGCTTCATCTTATTGTGAACAAAGAAATTGAGTGATTTGAGCAGCAGGTGATCTGCTTCCTATTCCTTATACTCTTCCAGAATATCTGTTGTACTGGGTAAGTTTTCTATCTGAGATTGCTCTTACAGTGACTCATCTCAAGTCTCTTGACAGTTGACTTGAGAAAATCTCAATTTACTACTTCTGACCTTCATTTGGAACTATTGATAAACCTCATGATAGCATCTCTACTTATTTTGATTGCTTAATGTCAAAGATGATGGGCTCTATTTGTAATAAAAATGAGAATAAGACAATTTCATATGATAATATTTTTATGTCTTCTGCAACACTGTAAGATGAAGGAAAGAAAAAATAAGCTATATTTGAAAGTTTCAGCTGATCTGTCATTTTCTGACAAATATCACAACATCCAAGTTCAAATTTATGTATACAACTTATAAGAGTCATGAAAGGAATTTTATCTTTACCAGTTGCCTGAACAATTATGATATGGTTTATAATTATAGTCTGAGATAATACCAGCCTATTTGCAGACAAGATGAGATGAAATACCTTGACATTAGTTTCAGAAGCATCACATAATTCCATTAGGAGCATTTAGATTGCCATAGCACCATCTGGATGTCTCTTTGTTAAGGAGTCCTTTTTTCCACAGATTAATGTACATCATACATTTATTCATAGGTAAAGAGTTAGTTGATGAAAAACAATGAAATAATAATTTACTGCTCTTCCTTTATCTGCAAGCAAACATCAATGTCTCCTATTTCAATACATTCTGGACATATTCTTAAACCTAATCATAGGATTGAAAATTTCAATGTAAGATATTTATGCATAGCACAATTTCACTTATTTTTAAATGAACATATTTTTCCTTGTGATAGAAGAGAGAAGACTCTTATTTCAGCAAGAGAGCGCATAAACAAAAGTTCTATCTGCCAATAAAGACTGTCTGAAATGAATAGTATTAATCAGAAGGCACATCTACAATGAAGCATTCAATGAAAAGAAACCAGGCAGCTTCAATGAATATAGAGTAATATTCTTTTCAAATCTGGGCTCCTGGTCTAGTATCCTTAAATGTTTATTTGCTTTTTAATTGCTTGAAAAACAGTAGGATATTAGTGAAATTCCTCAGAAGGCAAGCAGTCAAAAGACTCCATTTAAAGCCTGGAGTTACTGACTCTCATTGCTTGCATTACCACGGAATGCTTTCATTAATAGGATGTATTGAGAAGAGAGACTCAATTGTAATTCTGGGGCATGTGCAGTGCTATTAAGAGTTGTTTACCATGACTTAAAGATGCTTAACACAAAATGCTATGGTCTCTTTTTGTTATAGTAGCCACAAGGTTATGATTGCGCAGTCATGCATGGAAGTAATGTTCATAACTCCGTAGATGAGCCATCCCCCGTGTCTCCTGACCTTTAGATCCTCATCATAAAAATAAATATTTCTGTGATTTAAAAAATAAATAATTTCTAGTATCCAAGGGATTGTTAATTGCTCCTTGGGAAGCAGTAGATTTATTTTAAAAAATGTAACCAATACATCTATTCTTCCTTCCCCAAATTAGGATAATAGTTTGATGTTCTGTTTATATAAATACAAGCACTTTGATGTCCAAATGCTTAAATGACTGAAACATCAAGAATTGAAGCAGTTAACATTTGGGAGCACTTCATTTCCACAATAAAAATCAATATAATGCTGAGGTAAAATATTGGGTAAAATACTCTTTCTGTATATTAAAATCATAAATATTAAATTGGGCAAGAGATGTTTGTAAAAAATTAATTACTTAGGAAAATAGAATTGGGAAGTAGGCTGTGTGTGACAAATTTTATTGTCTTAATAATTTTTCTTATAGAGTGTCCCATTGCCCTTCTTATTTGCTGAGCTATCATCAGATTGCTGTAATGAATAATTTATTGGCTCCCCCAGTTTTGAAAAGAGAAGAAAGGTATCAAGTAAAGGGTTTAAGTAGCAATTTCAATGGGGAGTGATGCATATCATTCGTTGCCTATGGATTCAGAGATTTTAGGTATGGGCCCAAGTGCATGTGTGTGTATGTACATGAGCTGGCCATGAATCTATGTGCATCGATATGCATCTATATATGTATGTAAACCTGTGTTCATGTTCATGTTCATGGACATTAAAATCTGAGTCAAATTCAAATAAAATTCAGCAACAGGGCAAAAGAACAAAGCAATCTGTGATGTGCCACTACTGCTTCTTACTAAAACCAAATGCTATTGCCTCTGAACTGAATTGGCACAAGTAGATCATGAGTAATAATTGTTAATATTTTTGAGTACTTGTTATGTGACAAGATCTGCCTTAAATACTTTCCTTTTATTAACTACTTTAATCTCATGGACATACTATGAAGTATTAGTATTATTTTTGTTTTGTAAATAAAAAAGTTCTGGCACAAAATGTTCCCAATACATTTTTCAAAATCGCAAAACAAATAATTGATGGAGACAATATTTTAATCTAGGCAGCCTGTGTTACTTTTTTTCTCTTAATCACTATTTTATATTGCATTATGGGTGAAAGCATGAGAGAAAACTGAAGCATTTTGAAAAAAGTATCTAAGTTAAGAAAATCTAATGTATTTTAAATTCACTCCAAGAAACTTACCATTATTCTATATGTTTGCACTATATGTTTATTGTTTCATGCTTTAGTATTAACTACTGAAAATAGTTCTCCTGAGAGCATTATGTACTTCTTTGGAATACAACCAAACATAATATAACACTGTATTAAATATATATATGTATATATATTATATACAATATGTATGATCTATACATGATAGCTTCTTAGGAAATTACCCACTATTTTACTTAAAAAATTGATACTTTTCAATCTTCTTTCCTTATTTGTCTACTTAATTATTTCTGTGCTAAAGAGCTTTTATATTTTCCCATCATTAAAAGTTTAAAATATTTCAATAATACCCCTACAAATGGAACATATCTTATGTATGACACATTCCATCCAGAGATTCTGTCCCTGCCTATCTTGCAATGTTTAGATTGATTCCATAACTCTGTTTCCCAGTTTAGCCTTTACCTGCTTTTCTGGGATCCTTATAAAACATTTTGAGAGGTGATAGAGAGAAGGAAGACAATAACCTGATTATTGACAAAGAAATATTTTAGAAATCAGTCTACACTGATATGCATTTCTCTAGGGCACATGGAAATGACCTCCAGTCACATCCCTTTCTAGAAGTGGTCCCATCTCCTTTTGCTTATCTTTAGTTTGCCTCAACATGTTTCTCAAACATTTCTATAAAATTATTACACATGTAATAAATTATCTGCATTGAATTGTTCCTTTGAATATCTGTGATGGTTGAATTTTCTGTATGGAACTCATGCTGATGCAAGATATGTAGTAGCATTTAAGACTCAGCAAAAACTTTGTCCTAATGGTGTGGTGATATTACCACTTCCCCATATCCTCTACTTTCTACTTGATTTAGTTATCTGTTCAGCACCAGAATGAAATCTTTTCATGCATATGATAATATAATATACAACCAATTGACCTCATTCCCCAATTTCTTACTTTCACTGACCACCCATGACCATATAATCTGAAAGAAAAAGAAACAATCAACTAAAAGCAAATTTCGAATTTTTTAATTAAAATTATTAATTTCTGTTTTTGATGACCAATAAAAAGTAGAAGTTTGAAAGAAAGATACTTTTGTAAATATTGTTCCCCAGAGGAGACGTTTACATTCCTTGTATTATTCTGTGGTTGTTATCCATTAAAAATAAAACATTACACAGGATGGCTAAGTGGAGCTCTAAGAACCCTGGAGCAAAGCTGGTCTTAGCTTTACTCCCTCTCAGAACTCAGACTGCTCCTCTGGGTCTGTACCACCTGAACAAGAATCTTCAGGCATAGTCCCTTGAACACAGTATTTAGGAGGGACTTGATTCCCTCCCGTAAGTCTGGCTTGTTATGCACTACCAATGAAAAGACAGAGTGATTCCTTTGGCTTTCAAAATCAGTGATCATGGGGCTGAGCAGGTACAGCAGGTAGGGTGTTTGCCTTGCTTCCCGTGGATCAGGGTTGGACTCTCGGTTTGATCCCTAATGCCCCACTTGGTCCCATGGGCCCTGAGGACTGCCAGATGTGACCCCCAAAGGAAACACAAAACAGCAGTGATTGAAAGTACCACAGATTGTGCTGGCTTCTATTAGTATGTCAGGGAAGATATGTTCATTGTTAGGTTTACATACAGTTTATAACTCCTAATTACAATTCAAATCAATTTCTATGTGTTACTGTTATAGCTAACAAAATAGTTTCTCTGATGATTTCTGATATATATACGGGCTGATAGATATATGGGCTGGAGCGATAGCACAGTGGTAGGGCATTCGCCTTGCACGTGGCCAACGTGGGTTGGATTGCCAGAGCCTGGCAAGCTGCCCGTGGTTTAATAGATATGCGAAAAACACAGTAACAATGAGTCTCACAATGAGAGACGTTACTGGAGCCCGCTCTAGAAAATCGATGAGCAACGGGATGACCGTGACAGTGACACACACATATATGTATATATACACATATATATTTGACATATATATGTATACATATGCACATATACACATATATGTATATATACATATGTACGTATACATATGTACATATATACATATACATATATATACACATTTGGTTTTTGGGTCACACCCGGCAATGCACAGGTGTTACTCCCGGCTCTGCACTCAGGAATTACTCCTGGTGGTGCTCAGGGGACCACATGGCAGGCTGGGAATCGAATGCGGGCTAGCCATGTGCAAGGCAAATGCCCTACCTGCTGTACTATTGCTCCAGACCTGATTTCTGATATTAAATCTTAAAGGAAGCAATGAAAACAAGCAGAAGAAATGAGAGAGAATACAGAGGGTAAGGCATTCAACCAACCAGGGGGCAATCCCTAGACCACATATGGTTCACCATATGCGATTAAGGGTAATTTCTGAGCACAGAGCCAGGAATAAGCCTTGAACACCCCCATAACCCCCACCAAAACAGGGGAAAAAGGAGAGACTTTACTTCCTGTGTTGAAAGGAGAAAGTTTGTGTTTTCATCCTCTGTTTTATTTTCTTCTGATTTCCTTACTATATTTAGCAGGTTTCACTCCAGCAGGTTCTTAATGCTAAAGGGCTATAAAATGACAGTAGAATAGACTTTGTTATTTTCTTTCCCAAAAGTATTTAATATGTAGTTATCCAATCTTTAGGGGGGGTCTGTATATCTTTTATATATAAATATATATACTCTCTAGAAATTCCAAAATATGCAAAATTAATATACCCACATTTTAAGACTTCACAGTTTATCTGGAGAGAAAAAATTAATAAATTATCTTTGTTTAAAACTGGGCTATGGTGAGGTTTTGAGTCGGAGCCCTCTGATGTGTCATTCTGATATGTATAAATTCATTTGAGTAGAGCGACTCAAATCAGTAAAAATTTTTTGCTTTCCTGTTCATATTACACTTATCTAAAATTTATTGCATTTTGGAGGGAGAATAGAACATCTAAATAAATTTATCAAGAGTGGACCATGTTGGGGCCCGAGCAGAAGCACAGCTGGTAGGGCGCTTGCCTCACACACGACAGACCGAGCTCTCGCCCCAGCATTCCATCTGGTCCACAAGCTCATAAGAGTAATTTCTGAGCACAGAGCCAGGGGGACAAAAGCCCTGAGCAACATCCCGTGTTGAAAACAAAACAAAGCAAATAAATAAAAGTGCTGGAATAGGGCACTGGGCACATGTTAAGAGTCATCAGCTTAGGTTTGATCCCGAGCATCCTCCCCCTCAAGAGCATCTTAGGCCAAGGGGCTATAGCCACATCCTCAATCCCTGCCCTGCAGGACAGGATCTGCAGTGCACCCTCCGCCCCTGCGTTGAACTGTTGATCCACATGAATGAGGGTCGCAGGAGGGGCCACGGGGCCATCCGAGCATGTGTCTCAGATAATAATAACAAAAACTGAAACTAGAAAGCAGACATACTGAAAAGAATTGGCCACATATGAAAGAGTAAGGGGTGGGTGGTGAACAACCTGTAATATTATTGGTGATATAATGAATATTTTAGGCAAGAAATCCATAATAACAAATGTCCTCTGTTATAATATAATCACTGTCACTGTCATCCTGTTGCTCATCGATTTGCTCAAGCGAGCACCAGTAACATCTCTCATTGAGAGACTTATTGTTACTGTTTTTGGCATATCCAATATGCCATGGGTAGCTTGCCAGGCTCTGCCGCACAGGCTCGATACTCTCCGCAGCTTGCCAGGCTCTCGGAGAGGGGCGGAGGAATCAAACACGGGTCAGCCGCGTGAAAGGCGAACAGCCAACCGCTGTGCTATCGCTCCAGCCCCAATAATATAATATATTTTATAAATTTATTGTCATGGATTATTCTTTCCCACAAGTTTTTAATTGAATTGAATTTAAAAAATTTCAAATACTTTTCATTCTAATTTATGTTATTTTTGGCTTTTTTGACCAAACGCCGTGTTGCACGGGGGCTACTCCAGGCTTGGTGTTTCGAGGACCATCACACCTGGTGCGGCTCAGAGGTCTATAAGAGATTTCCAACAACCAAACTCTGGTCAGCCATGTGCAAGACCAGTACACAAACCACTGTACTATCACTCTGACCCCTTTAATTCTATTAGTTTTAATTGCACTAAAGGAGTTGTTGACAAATAGAGGAGATGAGCAGAAAATGTTCCTCTTGGAGTAATTAATATCTTTAAGACTTCTAAAAATAATTCTACTGAATATTTTTCTCTATTAATATATTTAATAATTCATGAGAATATAACTTATTTGTATAATATATCCATAGATGTGTGTGCATGTACATACATATATATGTATGTATATATATATATATATATATATATATATATATATATATACTTGGTTTGGTTTTTGGGTTACACCTGGTGATGCTCAGGGCTTACTCCTAGATCCTCACTCAGGAATTACTCCTGGTGGTGCTCAGGGAACCATATGGGGTAGAGCCCCCTTGGCTACATGCAAGGCAAGCATCCTACCCATTGTAATATGTCTCGAGTGCCTTACTTTATAAATTGGCCGGAGCAATAGCACAGCGGTAGAGCGTTTGCCTTGCATGAGGCCGACCTGGGTTCAATTCCTCTGCCCCTCTCGGAGAGCCCGGCAAGCTACTGAGAGTATCCCGCCCACACGGCAGAGCCTGGCAAGCTACCTGTGGTGCATTCAATATGCCAAAAACAGCAATAACAAATCCTCACAATGGAGAGAGACATTACTGGTGCCTACTCGAGTAAATTGATGAGCGACGGTATGACAGTGACAGTGATACAGTGGTATATTATTATTATTTTTTGCTAATTTCATATTGTAGCATTTCAAGCTTTTTAACTTGATTCCTATATGTCTTTCACATATGCTTATATTTTTATTTGTTGAATACTTTCTCACTTTCTAATTCTAGAAATTATTATAGGATCATCCTGTCATCATCCCAGATGTGATCCTAGAAACAGTCACTTCCCCAAGAAATCCTGGCAAATTTTAATGATGAGTGATATTCAGAAACCAAGTCTGGGTGTGGAAGTGTTCATTCTTCCTGGGATGTGATTACTCTGGACATTTCAGCAGACAAACTAGATAATGTATGTGAATAGGACCTCCTGTGTCTACGTATTTCCATATTTGTTTCTGTATTGATCTCTGTTTATAGAGTCATATTTATTTCCAACAGTTCTCCAAACTTTTCACTTGCAAAATCATGTTTTGTCTATACAAAACATATTAAGCACATTCTAAGACTGCATTAATTTCTCTGACTCTAATTCAGCATGAGATTTATTCTAGCTTTACTTTCTTGTTTATCGGTAACCTTTCCTCTCCAGCAGCGAGGAGTCTGCCTCCCACCATCTGGCATCTCTTTACTTATTTCTTCATTCTCATTTTACCTTTGGTTTAAGAAGATTGGCTCATGAAACCATAGTTTCAGCTGTGACTTCAGACTTGTTCATTTGTATTCCTGAGAGTAATAACTTTGCCTAAAAGGGTGCAATGTTTATGGATAATTTATCTTTGCGTACATTTGTTTTGTTTATATTTTCAATCATCTTTTTTATTCAAAATTATTTAGGTCACCTCTTTTCCTTGATTTTTGCTTACTTAGAATTCATTAAGTTCGAATCTTCTCAATAAGCATTTCTGTCTATGAGTTAAAGGTAAGAAAATGTACCAGGAAGAATAGTTCCTTCATCCTAAAAGTTCTCTCCTGTGTCCCCTTAAATTTTGACTTCATGTAATTCCATCAATCATAATCAGAAAACATCCACCAAATGATCAGATTTGCATAATTCCTAGTTTTCTTCTGTCAATTTATAATTTCACTCACCAGCACATCATCATTTATTTAAAAAAATCAATATCTTATGATGACATCTATGGTTCTTTACAATCTGGTTTCTTACTCATTTATTCTCACATGGTTTCTACTTCACTGAATAATTAATCTTCTTTTGTTTTTGGCTCTTTGTTTGATTTCTGTTGGTTTTCTCTCCGATTTTAATAAAACTTGTTTGGCAGTTTTATTGATCCATGTTTGTCTCCTATGAGCAAGGAAATATGTTATTCCTTTTTCAGTAGCACACAAAGTACTGCTTTCTCACCTGAAACATAATTCTATTCTCATGTTTCTTATAATATCTATGAATATTCCTCACTTAAAACTAAAGGCTTTCAAAGCTGACTTCTGATAGTATTTTTGTGTGTGTGCTTCCAGCATGTTGAACAATTCCACATATACAATAAACCCTTAATCATTTTGACCAGATGAAAAAAAAGATATTAGTGAAGTATTGAACTTGATGCAGAGTTAGTGGTGAGAAATGAGGTATAGACAGAGATAGTAATTGGACTCCTGACTCAAAGACAAAGATTTCTGCTATGGTCTAAATGCTTATGCTTATGCCTCAAGTTCCTATGTTGAAGCCCCATTTTCCAGAATTATCATATTTGGAAATGAAATCTTTGAGAGGGAGTTATTGTACCAGAGTCAGGAGAATGGACTTCCAATCACCAAGCTAATGTGTGTTTTTTAAAAAAATTTTTCCCTTTTGGGCGCTACTTCCAAAAAGGGCTTAGTGCTCTTATAAAAAGAGTAGGAAACCTGAGTCCTCTTTTTTTTTTTGCTGTGTGAGGACATTGCAAAACTGGCTTCAAACACAAGAAAGATCATTCAATAGGGATCTGAGAGCTTCATTTTCTATTTTCTAGCTTCCTGAACTGTGAGAGGCAAAGCTTCCTTGCCCCAATCATGTTCTTTTTGTTATAGTAACACATAGGAACTCAGACACTATGTGGAGCTGCCTTTAGAAAAATTTAATTGATGAATGATCCATGGCATATATGTTCCATTTAAGCTTTTAAACCCTCTGATAACAAAAATAAGCATAGGCATTATATAGATGCTTCCCATCAACTGATATTTTTTTAATAAGGAAGAGTAGTTACACAGACTATGCCAGGATTCAAAAACTGAGTTGTGTTTAAAATGCGTGAAAAAAAAATATCAAAGATGAACGATGAAGTAAGAGTTCTGAAATGTACGATGTGAAGTGGGGAGGAGAAAAATGGTTACATTCTCCCCAACTGCCTCTGACACCCGGGGAACCAGGGTTACTGGGTTCTTTCTCACCTTGCAGAAAGGAATTTTAGGAGTAGACAAGCAGTAAAGTAAATAGATTTTATTTGGAGGGTTTTTTAAAAAATGTTGAGGGGGAGAGAGTGAAATAGAGAGAAAGTAATGCACTCAAGAGAGAACATGGACTTCTCCAAGGGCTGTGAGAACCCCTAGACACATCCTAGCATCAGACACTAAAACATCAAAGTCCACATCTCAAGAGGAGAGATGCAGCGACACATGTGCTAAGGAGTCACCTGTGCTTGGCCATGTGTGGGCACAAGCAGCACATGGGCTCAGGGAAGTATATGAGCCTCCTTCCTTTGTATAAGGTTTCTCCAACCTGCCCCCATGCGGGGCTTCTTCTAAGGTAAAAGTCTGTTGCTAAAGAGGTTACCAGGGAGGTTGGGAGTGGTGATGGTCTTCTTTGGGCCTAATCACTAAAGTTAATCAGATTGAGGGAGAGGTCCGAGGGAATTAGAGGAATTTCTTTCCTGGGGAGGGGTCCAATATCCTCAGGGTCCACTGCACAAGGTCTTATCCTATCCACAAAGTGGATCAGCCTTGGAATTTTCCTCCCAGAATTTTTTCTGACCTGTTTATTGTCCAGGGCCTTTCCCTACCTACCTACATCATGGGGACCACATGGGGTACTGGGGATCAAATGGCAAGGTAAGTCCCCTACCTGAGGTATAAATAGTTTCCAGCACTATATATATTCTTAAGTTTGTCAAATTCTGTTTCCTTAACAAAGATGAAAATAATAAACTGATATGATGGTGTTGGGTCAGCAATTTTGCATATAGATATCATAAACCTTAATGCTATTGTAACAACCTAAAATCGAATACATTTTTAAAAAGCAAACCAATAACAATCAATCACGGGTTTGGGAAGATGGCACAAAAGGTGGGAGGACGTGTTTTGCATGTGTGAGGCCCTAATTACATCTCCAGCACTTCCTGGTCTCCCTCCTGAGCATTGCCTGAAGCAATATATGAGCACGTGGCCAGGAGTGGCTTCTGAACACCACTCTTAGTAGCCAAGAACAAAAACAAACATTAAACCTCTGCATTAAACAGATAAGCATTATTATTTTTGTTTAGGATCAGATGAGGGAAGAAATTGGTGAAAATATTATCCCCAATTTTTCTAAAGCAAGCTGAAGCAACTGTGTCAAAAAACAAAACAATACCAAAACAATTGCCCATTAGGGTGGGAGCTGGAGTAGGGGCTGCGTGGGCAGGGGAGGCTGATGAGCCTGGCTCCGATTTCCGGACTCCCCTCTTACCCTCTGGTGATGACACTCACTGCAATCAGCTTGCCTTAAAAAAATTTTTTTTTTTATTTTTAAAAATGGAATCACTGTGAGATACACAGTTACAAAGTTGTTCCCTACAGGGTTTTAGTCATCCAATCGTCCAACATCTGTCTCTTCAGCAGTGTACATTTCCCACAACCAATGTCCCCAGTTTCCCTCCTGCCACATAAACCCCTGCCCCCAGCCTGCCCCTAATGCAGGCATTTTTCTTCTCTCCCTCTCGCCTTCCTTCCCTTCCTCCATCCCTCTCCTCCCTCCCTTCCTTTTCCCTCTCTTCCTCCCTTCCTTCCTCCCTCCCTCTCTTCCTCCCTCCCGCCCTTCCTCCTCCCTCCCTCTCTCCCTCTCTCTCTCTTTCCTTTTGGGAATTAGGTTTCCAATACAGATACTGAGTAGTTCCATGTATGTCCCTTTACCTCCTTTTAGCACTCAGTTCCTACCCAGAATGATCATTGCCAGCATCACTGTTATACTAGTCCCTTCTCTATCCCAGCTGCCCTCCGCCAAATCCCAAGAACTTGTACATGCTTCCACCTGTGGCCCAGTCCTCCTGGCCCTTGTTTCTACTGTCCTTGGGTATTAGTCTCATCCTGTGTTTTTTTTTTTTTTTACATCGGCAAATGAGAGATCATTCTATGTCTGTCCATCTCCTCTGACTCATTTCACCCAGCATGACACTCTCCATGTTCATTCACTTAGCACATTTCATGATTTCAGTCTTTCTGGTGGCTGTGTAATATTGTAATATCCCATTGTGTAAATGTACCACTTCTGTTTTCAGGTACTTGGATTGTTTCCAATTTCTGGCTCTTTTCTAATTTTATTTACTTTCCCCCCAATTTTCATTGAGGCCTATGTTTTACAATATCACTAATATTATATTTTCATGTTTATAATATTCTGACACCACACTGTCCACCAGAGAATCAACCTTCCCCCACTAATGAATGACTCGGCCCACTCTCCCCAACCACTAAGCACCCCCACTTTGGCAAGCTCTGTTCTAGAGATACTTTCAGTTTCTGTTGTCTTTGGACATTTGGTATTTCCTGGTGTGAGGGCAAAACTGATGCCATGACAAGTTGCAGCTAACTTTAAGTCTCAGCTAGGCCTCAGTTTCTGTTTCTCCGGAGCAGGATTTACAGTTTCCAGTAGACTCCCAGTTGAGTAATTTGCCGAGATAAGGAATTAGGCAGTCGGGTCTGGCCGGTCATGAGGGGTCACCGTTCCCTCCTTAGAAACTGTTGCTAACCATTGCCTAATTGCTGACCACTGTTGTAATAGGGCCAATGCTAAAAATAGACCAGCATATAAATTGCTTCTTAACTCTGAACCCTATATAAACTGCTTGAGATTTGGAGTCGGGATCTTTGTCAAGACTCCACTGGATTGGATGAGATTCAGGCTAGTGCTGGCTTGGGTAGTAATAAAGTTCCTTTGCTTTTGCATTATAGTGTGTGGGCTTGGTCTGTCCACAATTGGGGATTGAAACTTGGGTACAACACCGGCTAAAGTTTATTTTATTCTAGATATGAGAGATCTGAGAAATAAAGATCTAAAGATGATTCTGTCTGTCCTTTTTTCACTGACTGATTTCACCCAGCCTGGTAACCTCCAGTTTTGTTCGAAGTGTACAATTTCACCTTTCCTCATATCTGGTTAGTGTTTTTTCCATTGAGAATATATATACCATAATTTATTAATTAATATGTTAATTCTTGGGAACTTAGGTTGTTTCCATATTTTGAATATTTTAATAGTGCTGAATGAACATACACACAAACAAATGTCTTTTTGAAATAGTACTTTGGGGCCCTTTGGTAGATGCTGAGAGTGAACTTGCTAGATCATATGAAGCTCAATTTTTATCTTTTGGAGAAGTTGCCATCCTGTTTTTCTCAAGGGCTAAGCAGTCATCATTCCCACAAACATTGAACTAACCCCCTATCTCCATCATTAGAAAAAAATCAATTTAAAATGTATTAGAAATCTAAATATCAGACCAGAAATTGTAAGTTATATTGAGGTAATCATATTCATTACCTCATTCATTACCTTATTGAGGTAATTATATTCATGACATTGAATCGAAAGGTAGTTTACATGACTCAATATTATTTGCCAAACAAATGGAAGCAAAAATTAATCAAAAGTACTAAGAGGCTTCTGCTTTGCAAAAACAACAATAAAACAATTGTTTCTTTTGAATAGAAACAGAATAAAAATATACCTTACAGATTTGAAGAAATCTCACCAATCTGAGAAAGGAGTGGTAATATACAAGATGGGTAAAGAACTACAAACTTAACAACAAAAAAACAAACAACCCTATTAAAAATGAGAAGAACTGGCCAACTTATCACATATATGTTCTTCTCCTGTGACCCAAATACAGAATCCAATCAAAGATATCTCAAATAGAAAATATCTGTGCACTATATTTGCATACCAGTCTGTGCTCACAGGTTTTCTTGTCACAGCTTTTAAATGGGTAGAATTGGTGATCAAATCTGTTAATATGTCTGTGTGGAGAAGAATCTAAATCTGTGGTTCTAATGTAACTTTGAGGCACTATCTCAGCCAAACATACACATAAGAAGTGAAATATTTAGAGCATGTCCATTTTATTCTGGAGTACTTTGGAAGGTTTTACAGAACAGGTTGCTTTTTTAGCTAAATGATCAGAAATTTGTATGAACATAAAAGTGTAAAGAGAAATGTTTTTCTCGAATTAAACTGCATTGGACTGTGCTCTCTAGAGCATGCGGGGATCAGCAGTGACATACACTAGTTTTTAGTAGAAGTATGGAATTTCAAAGAATGAGTCATTTTAAGGGCTTAAAATATCACTTTAAACTTGTAGAAAGTAGAGAGAGATCAAAACATAGCTAGCTGAAATTCCTACAGAGAGAGGAGACACAGTCTCTCCTAAAATTAATCACCATATAAATTATATATACACATAATATATATATACATATATATATATATATGTATATATATATATAGCTATTGCCAAGTCATAGACTCAGAGAGTAGCACCACCCTCTTTGGACGGTTTCTTCCTTCCAAACCTATCATTTTCTTTCTGGCTTGAACATCTCTCTGCTCTTTCTTGGCTTACTGATAGGTTTATAATTCTGGATAAATTTGTCTCTTTGCTTGTTTGTTTTGCTACCGGGGATCAAACCCAGGAGTCAAGCATGCCATACCTGTGCTCTACTATTTTAGCCACATCCCTGCCTCAACAGTGTTATTTGCTTAAGCCTAACCAAATAAAATGGCTCCAAGCCAAGGCCAGAGGTCCTATACTGACCAGACTACACCAAACCTCCTTCTTCCCTTCCCAGTCTTCTCTCAAACACACATGCTGTGACATGTGTAGGAAGTTTGTGCATTCATGAATGCCTAATTTCAAATTAAAAGTGTCTGCAATTTGCTTCCGAGAAAAACACCCAAAGTATTGTTTCTCACAATTTAGTCAAAGGGTTTAATTGTTCCTTCTGGTGACAGCTTCACTCAGTTTTCATTTTATGAAACATTAAATGTTTCCTACTAACTCAATTTACTCAATATATTTAGATGAACTGTTTTCTGTGAAGAGTCTGACACATAGAAGAAATGTTTAAAACACATTCAGCCCAAGTCCTAACGTGAAAATAATTTCCCAAAATTCACTGTATCATTCACTTTCAAACAATCACGTCTTTAAATCATTTTTGTTATTTCTTATATGTGGGTGGATTCTGTGTGTTGTGTATCAAGGTCCATGTGTGTGTTGTGGGTTGCGTATTAAAGTCCTGGTAAATATAATTATGAATGCATCAAAGGCAATTAAGCTTTGTGATTTTTGATTAGGTATATTGTCAAACTGTATTAACAGCTGGCAGTAGGGGGAAAAAATCCTCCAACTACTCAAGGTTTAATTTACTGTACAATATTATTGCTATTCTCTGAAGCTGACAAATCATTCTAAATAAGGCATTATATTTCATTACATGCAACTCTATTCTTTTCTGATGCACAATGACTTTAAGCTAACATTGTGCATGATGACGAAGGCTGTCAGGTCCACATGTATTGAATTTCATGATTATTCTCATTATTGTTTGCATAAATACAAAGTATAGTCACATGTCAGGTTTTCCCCAAAGCCCAGGACTTTGGCATCATTCACAAACCACTTTCCATCTTTTTAGCCCTCCAATTTCCTTTAGGTCACAATAACACCTGTCCTTGGTCCAGGCCATTGTGGAACCAGCAGGTGGAAGAACAATTAGCACAGTACCTCGCTCAAAATAGGTCCTTAATGCCTTGCTATATAGAGCTCAGGTGGGGACCCAGAGGGTAAACAGACTCTGACCTAGAATTAAAGCTCAGTGTTGGCGGTTCAGCATCTGCTGAAGCTCTGTGGCTCTCTGTCGCCCCCCTGACCGCCTGGCTGTAACCCCTTCTCGCGCCACACTATATCCCTGGCAGTACCTGCTCTCTTCCTTCACATTGCTTGGTACTGCACTGGTTCCCGGCTACATTGTGTTCCCTCATCACACTCAACTCTCTGATGGCACTGGGCTGCTCAACCTCTTTCCACTTACCCCCTATTGATAACTGTCTCTGCACTGTTTTCTGGTCACACCCTTTCCAATGCCTACACCCAGATTTTGATATATGGCTTCCTGAGGTCAGGATGGACCCTTCTATTGGAATTTGTATTACTCCCTGACAGCATTCTCCTACCGAACTCCCATTCTTTAGCTCTTCCCTAGTTCCTCCACCCTGCTTCTGGATTATTCCACTTCACTCTCAGCCCCCTGCCCCCCACACCCCCACATAGACACCACCACCACTACACTATGCTCTGCAGCTATTTTCTCATAAAGCACCCTGTTCTCTACCTGCACCTTTCTCCCTGATTGCATTCAGCTCTTTCACATTCCACTTCACAACTACAATTAGCACCCAACCTACACCTTTCTCTCTGCTAACACTCTGCTCCCTGCTTCCACTCTTGTAGGACTCAAATCACTTGACTACATTCCTTCCTAGACTGTGCACAGAGTCTTTGAGCATGTTCTGTTTCCTAGCTAGCCTGGGCACTGCATCCATCCCCAGCTCTCTCCCACACTCCCCCCTACACTCAGATCCTACTTCTTAGCTGCATTCAGTTCTTTGACCCTGTCCAAAGGTACCTCCATTGTCTGGCCACATGTAATTCTTCTCATCCAAGTTCTTGTTCTCGTACTTCAGCTTCTGCTGCCCTCCTCCTCTTCCTCCTCCTCCTCCACCTCCTCCTCCTCCTCCTCTTCCTCCTCCTCCCCTCCCCCTCCTCCTTCTCTTCCTTTGTCTTTTCCTCTTTGTCATTCTCTTTTTCCTTTCCCTTTTTCTTCAGAAATTTACTTAGATGTGAGGTTAGAGAGAGAGGAATATGTGTTCAAGATAAAATCATGGACTTGAGGAACATGCCCACACTAGACCCAACTTCATTCTGTGTGTAATTTTTACATTGCATACATATTATATCACTGTATCACTGTTATCCTGCTACTCATCGATTTGCTCCAGTGGGCATCAATAACGTCTCCATTGTGAGACTTGTTATTGTTTTTGTCATATCGAATACGCCACAGGGAGCTTGCCAGGCTCTGCCATGCAGGCAGAATACTCCTGGTAGCTTGCCAGGCTCACATATTATATATAATACATATATGAATTAATGTGTATATATAAATATGTAACATAAAATGTAAGCAAATATGTAAATATATAAATGCTGATATATAAAAAATAAATGGAATGGATCTACTCTAATTCTCCTCTGCTCCGTGAATTTGCCCTGATCTCCAACTACACTGCTCAGGGCTCCCTCGCTTTTCTCTATCTACTCAGTTTCCTGCCCTGGTCATTTCTAAATTCACATCTTCTTGTTTATATTTGCATTGTTTGACCTCTTGACTAACCCATCGCACTGATCCTTAACTGTCTTTTGGTAGCACATGTAATATTCAGTTGGTTCTCATTTTATCTATCACTGTGGAGGATGAATGGTAAATATTTTGACCTTATAAAATCTCTTGTAGCAACTGATTAACTTGAGGGCAGTACAAAAGTGGCCATAGAGAATATAAAAACAAGTGTGTGTGGCTGTTTTAAACATATCTCTTCTTACAACAGCTGGTGAGCTGTATTTGTTCAACAGACCTTTGGTTTGTTAAAACCAATCCTTTAGTTTTTAATATTTTGTGAGGGACTTACTATATCTCTACCAAATATTTCTTACTTTAACTGAAAGTAAACATCAACACATTCTGTGTTCTGCTTAAAAGACTTTACCATACTATTGATTCCTTTTAAATAATTTTTCCACTTTCCCCTGGCTTTATGTTAACCACTCTTGCTATTAAAGCACAAAAGTTTGTATGTGTTGTTTGATTATTTTGTTTATGTACTACATTACCGAGAAATCATATAGTGCATGTCTTTCTTCTTATTTTCCTATTCATTATATTCCCCAGTTCCATCCACATTGTTGCCAATGGCAGGACTTTGTTCCTTTACATATATCCAATCTTTTCCATTCATCATCTGCTGATGGATTTGGTTGCTTCTAACTAGTGTACTTACATGTCTTTACATTAGAGTTCTCTATCCTTTGGTAAAATACCACACATGTAATAATCAAATCATTTGTTCTTTTACTTTGTTTTAAATGAACTTTTTCAGTCTGGAGTATTTGGGAGACACCTATGGCAGTGCTCAGGGATCAACCCTGGATCTGTGCTCAGTGACTATTCCTGGTGGTGCTCAGGGATCAACCCTCTGTGTTTAGTGACTATTCCTGGTGGTGCTCAGGGGACTTTATATGGGAAGGAATCAGGGTCAGTCACATGCAGAGTCAATTTAAACAGTTTCCCTGGTTTGTTCAATTCTTCATGGTGAAATTATGTTTTTTTCCGAGAGAAGTATGCATTTCAGAGGATAATTAGACATCTTAAGCATGCCTAATTATCCTTTGATGGAAGTACATCTCTCAAAGGGCTAGTCTTTTGGATTGAAACATCTCAATTTCAATTACCTCTAGTGTGGACTGGAAAACTTGGACTTTTCCAGAGAGGGTCAGTCCAGCACAGAAGAGTTATCAGCTTTAGAAACTATTCTTATTTGTTCTTTGTGATTTGACAGATGTTTATAAGACAAAAGGATCTCTACCTATTTGAAGTAAGGTTAATTCTATGGCCTGATAATGGCACGTGGAAGATGTGGTTTCAGTTCTACTTGCATGTCCAGCTTTCTGTTGAGCTCTCCGTAGGGCAGACTCCCTGTTCCCCCAGCTTTCCGAGCCTCCTCCTACCAGGAGGTATTCTAAATGCCCCCTCCCTTTAGGGCATTATCATTTGCAATACAGATACTGAAAAGTCATCATATTTGGTCATTTGCTTGGTTAAAGAGACTATGGTATATCTGAATAATGAAATACTATGCAGATGTTAAAAAAAAGTGAAGTAATGAAATTCACTTATAAATCACTGGAAATGGAGAGTATCATGCTAAGTGAAATAAGTCTGAAGGAGAAGGACTGATATAGAGTGAGTGCACTCATTTGTGGGATATAAAAAATAAAAGAAAATTAAACATAGTAAGAGACCAAAAGATAAGAACAGTAGGAACAAGAGTCAGGACGAATGGTCTATGGTTGGAATCCTGTCTCAGGGGATGGGGGCAAGGGTAGTTGGGACAGATAAGGGACCATTATGACAATAATAGTTTGAAAGGATGTGTGCTGAAAGTGGGCAAATGACCAAAGACATTCTCTCTTTTATGGTCAAACAGCGCTACGTATAATGATTGAAATGCAAATTTTAAACTCATTTATTAATTTCTCCTTTATTCAATAAAATAAAAAAGAACAGAATAATAGAAAAAATCAAGAGAAGAGTTGTCCTATCTTCTGAAATGCAAATCTGAGGATGGTTAATTTTTATTTCTTTAACTCCAGAAAGTTCTTCTAAGTCTCTTTTTTTATTGGAGCCAGGGAGATTGAGGGGAGAATGGGGTACAAAATCATAAAAACCCTTGCCTTTTCAATCATATAATCTTAATCTAGGACTGAAACTCAATGAGGCTGAGTCAACAATGCTCTGACTATATTTTCCAATATAGTTAAAAAGCAAATATTTTTAAAATTGTGAAGAATAGTCACAGGTGATAGAAAAAAACAAAAGGAAAATATTCTATTTGAATTAGTTTATTAAAACAAATTCTGAAATAAAAAAGTTGTGAAGAATCACTAGATAAAAGACAAAGAATAATAACATTTAATTTTGAAAATAATAAAAAGAGCTCTCTAGGAGTGGGTGGCTAAGAAAGAGCATGTATTTTGATGTTGCCCCAGTAATT
Organism: Sorex araneus; assembly: GCF_027595985.1. Taxonomy (NCBI): domain Eukaryota; kingdom Metazoa; phylum Chordata; class Mammalia; order Eulipotyphla; family Soricidae; genus Sorex; species Sorex araneus. The sequence goes on from NC_073313.1 coordinate 282,598,055, forward strand.
ATTATGTATAATATTAGACTAGTTTATTACAACAGGACCTGCAGAAACTATATTCAGTGAATAATAGCATCTAATTATATGAACAGGGATATCACTATTTTTTTTTAGAGTGGGCCTGTTCCATGCAAGAGCTTTTGTTGTGTGTTGTATTTGGGATAAGCACTTCTTTAAGAGGTACATTTGTATTATCTTTCATTAGAGATGATATAAGACCTGCTAAGGAACCCGAAGGGAGCAAATTTAGTTTCCTATTTTATTTTATCTAATCATTCAGATTTCCCCAGGGAGAAAAATTTCTTCACCATAAATGGTGAGGTAAGCTCTTTCATATGTAATATCAGTTTAAACTAACAAAACCTTTTCTAATCCATTGCTTCTTTTGAGTTAAATCTTTCTCTCTATATGATCACATACTTTTTTTTTTTCCTTAGAGGAGAATTTTTATTTTTTATTTTTTATTTATTTTATTTATTTTATTTTATTTTTTTTATAATTTATTTATATTTAATTAGAGAATCACCGTGAGGGTACAGTTACAGATTTATACACTTTTGTGCTTATACTTCCCTCATACAAAGTTCGGGAACCCATCCCTTCACCAGTGCCCATTCTCCACCACCCGTAAACCCAGCATCCCTCCCACCCTCCCCAATCCCATCTCCCCCCCACCCCACCCTGCCACTATGGCAGGGCATTCCCTTCTGTTCTCTCTCTCTAATTAGCTGTTGTGGTTTGCAATAAAGGTGTTCAGTGGCCGCTGTGATCACATACTTTTGAGTGCTTCATGGTGAAACTAGAGAATATAAATGAACAGTCAAATTTGGAAATGTCTTCATGTCTACAGCTCTCCTAACTTTTCTTCAGATTTTGTATTCCTTTATATCTACTTTAAAAAACTGTATCCCCTATGATGTATTAGTGACCTTGTGTGAACCAAGGAAAATTATTCAGTCTCTTTGAGATTGCATTTTCTTATCTGTCACACTGAGATAAGAGGAACCCCTTTTTGTTGAAGGAATTTTTGGAGAAGTCTTCATATGCAAAATATGGAGCAGAATCTACCTTGTAGATATGCTGTAAAAGTTAATTTCTCAATTCCACATCTTCTTTCCCTCTTTCCCTCCATCTTTTTTCATTCTTTTATTTGTTGATGCAATGTGTTAAGTTCTTGTTAATTTTATAGATTATATTTTCTTTTTTGATGGTTGTTTTACTTTTGTTCCACTAAATTGTGTTTTGAACACTTCTACTGAATCCAATCAAGACCTAAGGACCGAATTAGACAAAGTGATTATAACACAATAGTAACCTCACAAGGGAATATGGAAAATCAACAGTGCTGTGTCACTTTCCCAGTAGGGCATTAGGACTAATCTGGTCAGAGATGAGTTTGATAGAAGATAAAGTATCTTTGTTTCCCATTCTTATACTCTATCAAATTCGCCCCATGAGTAGGTGCTAATACAGAGATGGTCATTTTCTATATGGAGGCAGTGCTTATGATTATCCTAAATGGGATATGTGAAGTTGTCTTTCACAAATAAATGAAAGATATTAAGGGTTAAAACTGTCTAACAACTGCTTATCAGAGTTTAACAGTTATATAAGTGACCTGATCTCAACAGGACAATGTCTTGAAAATCAATATCTTTTTCCCCCTGTAGGTCTAATTGTAGGGTTGCTTGAAGTAAAATTAAAAACTTTCCAAAGAAAGACCTTTACACAAAAGAGTTTACTCAAGAGTTTTGAGTAAACAGAATAAAAATTGTAACTAAACTAAAACTTTCATATGAGCACACCAGACAATGAGCATGCACACTGATAACATGATTTTTTGGAAATGCAAAAATCTACTTGCTTTTCATCATACTATAGTATTATCTGTAGGATCACTTAACCTCTTGAAATCAGTTAAAACAATTTTTTGTACTCATTTATTCTACCAGTAAATGGATATAAGGTGCTTTAAAGCTTCAGGCTATGTGATTGGTAATAGGAAGTGAGATATTTCCTGCAAATCTCTCATGGAATAGATCTGTCTTCCTACAGAGTAGCAGACATGGAAGTATTTTTGTTGTTGCTGTTTGTGGAGGTAGGGAGATTTGAGTGTCTCATGCCTGGTGGTGCTCAGGATCTGTTCCTGTATACGTGCTCAGAGTGGCCTCTGCCAGTATTTGGGGGGCATTTCTGGTGCCAAGGTTTCAAGCTAGAGTTGCCAGTATGCAAGGTAACAATATTACCTCCTGTCCTATCTCCTTTTACTAATTCCTTTATTTCATGCAATTTATCTCCTGTTACTGAATATCTCTCTGCCCTGCAGGAGAGTAGGCAAATAATTACATAGTCAAACATTTTGTCCAGCATACTTCAAATGGAATTATTGTCATAGACAAATCTTTCTCCCCCTCAAAATATGTACCTGTAAAATCTTAGATAATGATCGGGTCTCTGACTGAGCCGCAATTATCCATTTGTCTCTATCCAGTGAATTGTCCAGGCTGGACATGGGATTAACTGGCTGAGAAGGATTCCCAAACAGGATTTTTTTTTTTATTACATTAGGGAAAAACTCAGAAACTTTTGCCCACTGTAACCTGTCATCATATGAAGATTCATCTGAAATAGAAGAGAATCAAGCCAGTCAGAGATACATTAATTACACATAAATGCAAAGGAGGAGAATAAAATCCTTCAGATTATAATCTGCTTCTAGAACTCCAAGTCTGCTTCTTGCACCAAATGCTGTGTTTTCTATAGGGACCGACACATACTAATTCCACAATATATTTTAAAAATGTAAGCACCGTGGTTTATAACGTGTTAATGACAGCACACAAGTTTAAGGGACCATCTTAACTAAGGGGTCAGGAATCCCACACAGAAGGCATGTGTTTAGACTAAGACCTAAGGATGTTTCTGTGTGAATGATAACAGGAGGGAACTGGAAAGAGTGAAGGAAGGGGCTAGTGGCCAAGAGGGTGGGTGTGAATTTCTGAGGGAGAGCTGAAGGGCCTAGACGCTGCTCTGCACATCCCCTGAGCAAGGATCAAGACGCGCTCCTTGGGAAAAAGTTTTTCTTGTCCAGTGATATACACAAGAGGCATTTCTTCACATTTATCACACACATAATTGGAGCAAAACTTTTACCAATTGGCAATGTATTATAATGTCTGATGATAATCAGAATCAGGAATATATATCTGCAGTGATGGCTAAGACCCATTCTTCTAGGCACCCGGAGGTTATTCTTCAGTGTGTGCTCCCATTAACAGTATTATAAGACATGGGCCACATTATGGAACCTATGCTCAGTGATTCTGCGATCAATGAATAAATATAAATGAAGCAAATGAAGAGCTAAAGGAACAGTACATAATGAAACTTCTGCTCTGTATACATAGAATGTAAAAAATACTGTTTCCCACCAAATTTCATTAAGACAGAGGATTGAGTTAGGAAAATGTCATTTCCTTTCCAGACTTTCATTTGCAAATACAAGTATGAAGCCCTGGACAGGCCTCAGTCAATTGACAGTTCCAAACTCTTCAAAGAGTGAAAGTACTCCTTTTCAAAATTGAAAGAAAGATGAAAGACAAGGGACATAAGGGGTATTCCTGCTTTAAACAAATACTTATCTTTTCAATGCATGAAGATTTTCCCTACCAATTCTACAATTCTAGGGGCATATGGTCATAGTCATGCAACAGAGGGAATAGACATTAATGGTAATTTAATGAGAATAGATATATCCATTAAGAAAAATAAACATTAAGCAACAGCATTATGTAAAATTTTAACAAAATCATAAACCTAGCCCACATTTATTGTATTGCCTGGATGAAGTCAGTCATCATTGCTTATATAAATACAGCTTCCCACAAGGGCAGAGTCACTTAAAAATGATTCATGAATATCTTTCAGAAAAGAAAAGTTTGAAGAAATAATAATGATGGCATTTCATTAGAAGGTGTAGTGATGTGCATCATTTTAAGGTACAGGAAATCTGGTTTATTCTGGCTCAGCCTGCTTTTATCAGTGTGAAATGACCGACTAGTTCAGCTACCAGAGAAGCTGGCTGCATGTTAAATTAAGGAGCCCCTTCAATTATTACTGTTATCCATATTCCTAACACAGCTTATTAACTGCATATTTCTAGGTTCAATGTCTATATTTAGTACTGCAATCTTCTTTATTAAACATTTCTTTTAGCAAAGTAAATGAACATGTCACTAAACAATAGTTGTTAGAATTGTTCCACTCCATTCTCCTCAATTATTTATGGAGTGAATTTTTAAGTCATTTAAGGGATGAAAGAATCAAGGAAGCTTAAGTTTCCTTAGAGCCAAAAGAAATGAAACAAAAACGGAAGCAAAGGCTGCTGCTGCAATGGAGGTGGCTTACTTCCTTTGAAGTCCTTGTGAATATTGCTTAGTATTGCTAATTTAGAGTGCTCATTAGCATTAAAAAGCCCTCATTCATTGTTGAGTCAGTTGTGTTGGGTAACTGGTAACTTGCCAATTTCAAGTTTTGTAGGTCATGCCCTCTGCTTTAGTTGTAGCTCAAGATGCTTAGTCATTGATGTGATCTACAGGGCTCTTAATCCTCTGACCTGTGTGATTCTTCAGCCTCCTGCTTACTAGTTCTTACCCAGATCATGTCACACCGTATCTGATTACTTTCAGATTCCCAAACATCTCAAATCTCTCGTAACCTTGGGACTTTCAGAACTTGGTTTCATTGGCTTTATTGGTTTCATATATATATATATATATACACATATATATATACACATACATATATACATACATGTATACACACATATATATACACATATATACATATATATTAGATTTTACATGAAATATTTATATTCCATATAAGAATCTAATTTGCAATCTTGTTCAATAGAGTTTCAGGCATGCAGAGTTCTCACTCTCATTGTGATTTTCAGCCCACCAGTGTCCCCTGGTTCCCTCCAGGACTAGCAGCCTTAGCAGGCACATTTTTAAGTTGTTTACTTTGGGTCTCCTGCTTTTGTGCTATTGCCTCTGGCTTTAGGCATATGCATGGATCTCTGCACCCTTCATGTGTCATGGTTTCTTGGCACTGGCGCCTCTTACTTCAAGTCCACCTCTTCTTCCCAATTAGATTTCTTTCCTTCCTAGTCCTCATTTCCATAATCAAGGGTCTAGGGAAATCTAGGTAATTTCCTGATTTGATATCTTGTTTTCCCTTGTCGTTGTACTCTATGTATAGTAACTATGTGAGTTCTTTTGGTACTTCGCCATTTTCTGAATTATTTGCCTTAACGTGATATCCTCCTTCCCGAAGCCGCCGCTCTCTAGATACTGCTCATCCTGCAGGTTACCGGGCCTCATCTTGATGTTCTCCAAAGACATGGCTGGCTCCACTTGGACATATGCCTCAGAGACCTGGGCCCTATGCAAACAGGATGAGAATGCTATTAGGGTTTCCCAAAGAGGATTCGAAAGAACTATGCTAGGAATATCATGTCTCACTCAAGTGAGAGAAGGAATCCAGAGTTCTGGCCTCCGTTGACAGTCAAGAATCAGGGATGCTGTCTCGTTTGCCAAGGCATCAAAATCCAGATGGACCGGTCATGTAATGCGATTCAGAAATGACCGCTGGACTAGTGCTGTTACGGACTGGATTGCACGGGACGTCAGAAGACCTCGTGGCCGCCCACCAACTAGATGGTCAGATTTCTTCATCAAATCCCTGAATGAAATATTTGAGGCTCTTCCTGTTCCTGGAGCAAGCAGATATCATTGGTCTGCACTAGCTCGAGACAGGGACAAATGAAGACGTTACTGGCGCCCACTCGAGCAACTCGAAGATCAACGGGACTACAAGTGATACATGTGAACGTGATATCCTCCAATTCCATCCAAGTTGAAGCCAATTACCTGATTTTCATGGTTCCTTGCAGTTTCATAAAATAGAATAGTTTCTGATTAATAATATATTCTGTCTTTTTTTGTTTTGTTTGAGGGCCACACCAGAGATGCCTCAGGGATTAGTCCACACTCAGAAATTACTCCTGGCGTTGTTCTGGATGCCTAGATCTAATCTGGATCAGCCACTTGCAAGCCAGCACCCTCTGTATTATCAATCCTATTGTCTTCTTCCATTTTTCTTCTTTTAATTCCTTATTTATTTAGTATATACAGCACATTCTTCTATTTGTAAAAAGGAAGTCATACTTGACCTTAACGATTCAGGTTATATATTGCCCTTCTATTAAATTTCCTGGAATTTTCTTTTCTTTCCTTTCCATGGATCCCCAGACAGTGGGGCTTTTAGAGCTCTCTCCTCAGTGTGTGAAGACAGTCCTGGATTTGAAATCACAGCCTTACACTTGCTGGAATAAGCATTTTCAGTTACTGAGTCATCATTCAAGTCCCTTGTCCTATAACTGAATACTTTATTTTAAAATTTCCTAGTGCCTACAGTCTACTGTATTTTTGTACTAGTGCCAGTGTAATACACCCATTAAATATCTGTAGGCAACATTCTCAGTTGATTACCATTGCATCTCCGTCTTTCCTTGTTTTCCTTCTTTCTTTCTTTCTTTCTTTCTTTCTTTCTTTCTTTCTTTCTTTCTTTCTTTCTTTCTTTCTTTCTTTCTTTCTTTCTTTCTTCCTTTCTTCCTTTCTTCCTTTCTTTCTCTGTTTCATTCTTCTCTTTCTTTCTTTCTTTCTTTCTTTCTTTCTTTCTTTCTTTCTTTCTTTCTTTCTTTCTTTCTTTCTTTCTTTCTTTCTTTCTTTCTTTCTTTCTTTCTTTCTTTCTTTCTTTCTTTCTCTTTCTTTCTCTTTCTTTTTCTTTCTTTCTCTGTCTCATTCTTTCTCTGTCTCATTCTTTCTCTGTCTCATTCTTTCTCTGTCTCATTCTTTCTCTTCCTTCCTTCCTTTCTTTCTTTCTTTCTTTCTTTCTTTCTTTCTTTCTTTCTTTCTTTCTTTCTTTCTTTCTTTCTTTCTTTCTTTCTCTTTCTTTCTCTTTCTTTTTCTTTCTTTCTCTGTCTCATTCTTTCTCTGTCTCATTCTTTCTCTTCCTTCCTTTCTTTCTTCCTTTCTTTCTTTCTTTCTTTCTTTCTTTCTTTCTTTCTTTCTTTCTTTCTTTCTTTCTTTCTTTCTTTCTTTCTTTCTTTCTTTCTTTCTCTCTTTCTTTTTTCTCTTTTCTTCCTTCTTCCATTCCTCCCTCCCTTCTCTTCCTTCTCTCCCTTCCCCTCTCTCTCCCTTTTTCCTTCCCTCCTTTCCTCCTTTCCTCCTTCCTTCCTTCCTCCCTTCATTCCTTCCCTCCTTCCTTCCATATAAGTTTGGTGCCTTTCATCTAGAGATTTATTTCCCACTTTCAGGGGGAACAAAGATGCGATTCAGAAAAATTTGGGTCAGAAAAAAAGAATTAGTGATCATGTAATACTATTTCTTTAATTAACAATAATATGTGACTTTGGCATATCTTAAAGCAGACTGATGTGGAAAAGTGCATTTTTAATAAATAAATATACTCATATATAAAGCATGAGTTAAAGAACTATGAAGCTGGAAACAAGGGAGTCACTCATTGCTTAAAAAATTAAAATCATTCTAATAACCTATATTCTATCAGCAAGCCTGATTTATTTTGTTATTGTACACCAGATATTTGCATTTGTACTGATGATATTGATATCTTTTAAAGCACCCTCTTATAAAAATTATTTGAACATATTTACACTATTGAAGCACATATTGAAGTAATATTTAATTCATTGGTATAATAGAAGTCACAAAATTTTTACATGGTTAATTTTATTTTTCTCAAAAATATGCAATATTAAAAGGCTACCAATAATGCTCATCTAGACCAAATGAGCAATTTGTTCTGAAGAGTACAAACGACCACATATTTCTTTATTAATTATCTACAGTCTATACAATGCACAACACATTTCTGGGTGGTGATAGAATATAGGTTTGGAGAAATCTCAGTTGTTTCCTAGTAGATTTGCTAGTCTGGGTTGAACTTGCAGTTCAGGTCCATCTGGATATCTTATTTATAATTTTAAAGATTTTTGGGGGAAAAAACATGTAGCTTAATGAGGAAGCATCTGCCTCATATGAATGAGGTCTTGGGAATGACGCCAAGCAGCCTGTCAAACCCTTACTTCCCCTGAAATCTCTCCCCCTAAACCCCCCCTCCCACAGGTAGCATCAAGCACCGTCCAACCCTTACTTCCCCCGAGATCTCACCCCCTAATCCCCCCCACAGGTAGAATTATGGAAAAGATCACAAGTTTAATTTTTATTTCACAATAAAATTAATTTTTATTTCACATAATTGCTTGGGTACCAGGGATCACTTGTATCACTTGTCATCCCATTGATCTTCGATTTCCTTGAGTGGGCGCCAGTAATGCCTCCATTTGTCCCTGTCTCGAGCTAGTACAGACCAATGACTTTTGCTTGCTCCAGGAACAGGAAGAGCCTCAAATATTTCACTGAGGGATTTGATGAAGAAATCTGACCATCTAGTTGGTGGGCGGCCACGAGGTCTTCTGACGTCCCGTGCAATACAGTCAGTAACAGCTCTAGTCTAGCGGTTGTTTCTGAGTTGCATTACATGACCAGTCCATTTGGATTTTGATGCCTTGGCAAATGAGACAGCATCCCTGATTCTTGACCGTCAACGGAGGTCAGAACTCCGGATTCCTTCTCTCACTTGAGTGAGACATGATATTCCTAGCATAGCTCTTTCGAATCCTCTTTGGGATACCCTAATAGCATTCTCATCCTGTTTACTTAGGCCCAGGTCTCTGAGGCATATGTTAGTGCAGGAAGAACGGTGGAATCGAAAAGATGTGCCTGAAGTTGGAGGTTCTTCATTCTCTTAACCACTTCTTCCACGTTCTTGAAGACATTCCTCGCTGCTCTCTTCCTCCTGTGCAGTTCTGGCACCAAGTCATTCCTCATGTTGATTTCTCGACCCAGGTTCACATAGCTGCTGCATTCAGAGATGGTCATTCCATTGAGAGCAAATGGAGCTTCAGGGACTAGTTTGTTTTTCATGAGCATCGTCTTGTTGAGATTCAGCCGCAATCCAACTTTTCCACACTCGTGGTCGAAGTTGGCCAGCATTTGTGCTGCTTGGCTAATGTTTGGTGTTATGAGAATGATGTCATCAGCGAAGCAGAGGTGGTGTAATTGCCGACCGTCTATGTTCTCTCCCATTCCTTTCCATTCCTGTCGTCGCATGATATTCTTGAGGGTGGCACTGAAGAGTTTTGGTGAAATGGTATCACCCTGCCACACCCCTCTTTTTACAGCAATGATCACTTCCTTGTAGAATGGTGAGATCCTGGTGGTGAATCCACAATACAGCTCATGTAGGATGTTGATATACTGAGTTTGAACACGCTGTTTGGCTAGGGCTTTGATGACTGCTTCCATCTCAACAGAATCAAAGGCCTTCTTTAAGTTGTTGAACGTTAGACAGAGCAGCATCTTAAACTCTTGCAAAACTTCAATGTGTTTGATCACTGTGTGGATATGGTCTATCCCCTTCGGAATCCGGCTTGCTCGCATGGTTGTCCTTCGTCTAGTGTTCTGCCTATTCTATTCAGGATGACATGAGTGAACAACTTGTAGAGACAGACAGCAGGCAGATTGGGTGATAGTTGCTGATGTCATGAATGTCTCCCTTCTTGTACAACAGAATGGTCCTACTGGTTTTCCACTGAGATGGAACCTTGCATTCAGACAGGTAGCGTGTGAAGAGTTCAGCTAGTGTATTGATGAGTACTGGCGGCAGATTCTTCAGGTGTTAAGGTCTGACCTTGTCCAGACCAGGTGCCGTACAAGTCTTTACCAATGACATGGCGTGTCAGATTTCAGAAGGGAGAACGTTGGGAACGACATATCCATCCTGCGGAATATGGTATGTGGGCAGGTGGACATGGCTGTCAAAGAGATCCGAGTAGAAGTCATGAATAATCCTCTCCATTGCCTTTCTGGAAGATGTGATAGGTCCATCGGGACGTCGGAGGGCAGTCATCCTGTTCTTGTAGTTGGCAAAGGATAGGCGAGCATCGCAAATACTTTTCCCAGCTTCTGCTGCACTGGCCAACACTGCTGCTCTTCTCTCTTTGAGGTCTTCCTTTATCGCATCTCTGCACAGCTTTGTGAGCTCGGATGTTAGCTTGTGGTTGCCCGAGGTTCACACCAAACCACGTTGATGAGTGAGCTCATGAGTTTCCGAAGACAGGCATCTGTTTGTGGCTTTCTCACTCTCGGCATTCTTCACACAGACATGGAGGTGCTGAACCAGTCGATGGTATTCCTTGTCGATGTTGTCAAGGACAGCATCTTCCCATATTGCTGCAATAGTGCCAAAGAGCTCCAGTTGGTGGTTATTCTGGGAGTTCTTTTCTTAGACTTAAATTTTGCAGACTTTTCTAAGGTCTGTTATCAGGTATGTGTTACAAAAATGTCATACTATACAATAAGACATAGTGACAGGCAGAAAATTGACTCTTTCCCCTACAGACTGAATAAGCAAGTGATAATTCCACTTTGTAGTTGTCCTGAATATTTAAGTAATATAGCAATAAGATTACTTTATTTGGTAAGAAATTAGTAAAGTGCTACTTCTAATAATGGTCCACATTGATTAAATATTTTCTTCTGATTTTTGTCTTTTTTGTTTTGGGACTTTATATGGGCCTTTTGTTTTGTTTCTGTTTATGAATCACACCGGTGGTGGTCAGAGGTCACTCCTGGCTCTGGGATTGGGGCTGACTCTTGAAAGGGGTTTAGGGATTATACATAGTTAAGGATCAAACCATGGCCCTTTACATAACATCCACTCTAACCCTTTGAACCATTCTTGATATACTTTTATTTATTTATTTATTTTGCTTTTGGGTCACACACAGCAATGCTCATGGGTTACTCCTGGCTCTGAACTCAGGAATGACAGAAATCACTGCTGGCGGTGCTAGGGGACATTATAGGATGCCAGGGATCGAACCCGGGTTGGCCTCATGCAAGACAAAGACCTTCCCCACTGTGAAGTTTATCACTCCATCACCTGATATACTTTTAAAGAAAATTCTCCGATTGACAGTTGCCAACTGAATGGGAAGAAAGACAATGAAATCATTTTAGTTCACGAGGAATAAGTGCCAATTTGCATTTCTGTACAGTGTGGGAGAAATGATTATGATTATAAAAATTATTAAAGTAGGGACTATTCTCATCTCTTAATTAATTTTTATTTTGCCTTGGGGCACACCTGGAAGTTCTCAGGGACTATTCCTGACTCTGTACTCAGGGAGCACTCTGGGGAAGGCTCAGGAGCCATCTGGGGTACTTAGAACTCTAACTCAGGTCAGACACATGCAAGGACAGACCCCAGGCATCTACTATCTTTCAGTCGCCCAGTTTGTTCATCATTAAAAATCAACTACATTACTTTTAAGCACAGAGAAATTTCAGTCTTTCTTCTGTCTTTTCAATGGTCAAGACTTTGTGAACGACCTTAAAATATGGCCTGTAAGCAGTTTGAAAAGACACTGTAGGGCTGGAGAGGTTGCATTAGGTCTGGGAGCACAAGCCTGGGTTGCAAGGCTGCAATTCAATGCCCAGCACTGCCGAAGGTCCCCTGAGCTCTGGCAGGTGCTGAATACAGAGTCAGGAATGGCTCCCAGGGCACAGCCCAACACCAACAACACCACCACCACCCATAAAACACTACAAAATTCATAAAAAAGAAAAAAATTGTTATGAAAAAGAAACAAGCACAAAATGAACTCCTTGGTGGGGTTGTGGAGGTCAGCAGCAAGAATGGAAATTTAACCTGGGAACAATTATGGCCTATCCCCAAAGTGGGATTTTCTTTTAATTTGGGTGTTTGCACCATACCCAGCTATGCTCAGGGGCTACAGATGGCTCTGCCCTCAAACGTCACTCCTGGGGCCGGAGTGATAGCTTAGTGATGAGGATGTTTGCTTTGCATGCAGCCGACCCTGTTTGATTCCCTGCATCCCATATGGTCCACCCATGTACCACCAGGTGTTAATTCCTGAGTGCACAGCCAGGAGTAACCCCTGAGCATTGCTCATGTGACCCCAAAATAAGTAGGTTAAATGAAATAAAATTTGAGTGTTTTTAAAAACTAATAAAATAAAATGACGTCAATTCTTATAAAAAAAATACTTGTAGTGGGGCTTTGGGGATCATATGTGATGCCCAGGGTAGGCCATGTGCAAGGCAAATGACCTACTCCCTGTACTATCTGTCAGCACCCACCCCTCCACCCTCCACTGTGCAAAGTGGAATTTTAGTCAGTCAGAATTTTAAGCCAGATTTTGGGCTAGCAGTTATGAGGTAATCTGCATCTCTGTCTTTCCCTGAGCAAGTGTCCTGACTAAATTATCTTTCTATTGCCCAGATCTTCCTGCATATAGAAACTTTCTACATTCTGCATTTCCCTGCAGAGTTTTTCTCATTGCTTGATGGGGGTACTGCTTGATTCATGAATTATTTACCAAAACCCACTAAGATGTCAAATTTTAGGGCTGGAGATATAGTCCAGGGGTAATTTTCTTATCTTGCATGCAGTTGTCTCTGGTTAAAATCCCAATCCACAGCATCACATATCGTTCCCAAAACCCTGGCAAAGTGATCTCTGAGCATAGACCAGGAATAAACTTTGAGCACAATTGGTGTGACCTAGACTCACCAAAATAAAAAGCAAGACAATTTTTATCTGCATAAATTTTATTAACAAGATCAATCAGTGGGAGTGGGTCAGAGCAATAAATAGTGGGGCACTTGCTTTGCATCAGGCTGATCTGGGTACAATTCGGGGAGACCCAAATAGTTCTCTGAGCATGGCCAGGAATAATTCCTCAGCACAGAACTGGGAGTAACCCTCAAACCAACCAAAGATAAACAAAAGATTAATCAATCAGGTGACACACATATTGGGTTTTGTACATTTCAATATACAATAGTGTATTGATATACTTAATAAATTAGGTAAAATACATTTTCTCATTTCTAGGTAATATTAAATGAACATTAAATGAATAGAAATTGATGTTGTGGATACTGGATTAATAATGAGTCTTGAGATTCTCAAAAATTTACTAAAAAGAACATCAGTGTTCTATCTTTAAAATGGAGACTGTAATAATTTGGAAGGTATCAGTAAAATTAATTTATATATAGTAATTATAATATAATATACATAAAAGGTTAGTGCAGGCCAACATTTTCTGTGCTGATAAATTGTATCTGAGCAGATAGTGCATTATACATATTAGGCTTCACTAATGTTGGATATCAAGATGCAAAAGAAAATAGTCTTCACTGACTAGACAAGTAATCAAGCAAATATGAGACAGATTGGTAATAGAAAAAATAAAAGGAAATGACTAATAATAAGCATGTTTCATAAATAATAATGGAGATACAAAAAAGTTTAAATGACTCAGTATATGATCTTTTAGATTCATCTTTATCTTTTTTTGTAAGTCAATCATCTGTGTTTATTTATTTATTTTTAATTTTCTTTTTGTTGAATCACTGTGAGATAGACCCTTGCAAAGCTGTTCATGATTGGATTTCAGTCATACAGTGTCATACAGTGTTCCAACAACCATTCCTCCACCAGAGCACATTTCCCAGCACCAGTGTTCCCAGGTTCCTTCCCATCACACCCCACTCCAACTCCCAGAGTGCTTCTATGTGAAGCGCTTTTCCTCTCTCTCTCTCTCTCTCTCTCTCTCTCTCTCTCTCTCTCTCTCTCTCTCTCTCTCTCTCTCTCTCTCTCTCTCTCCCTCCCACATTTTGAGAATTGTAATTGTGGTTTACAACAAATACTGAAAGGTTATCAGGAATATCTCTTTCCACTTTCAACCCTCAGATTTTGTCCAGCGTGATCATTGTCATACTTCTCCCTTCTCTGTCTTACCTACCCTCTACCCCACACATACTTGTGGTTCATTCCAGCCATTGACCAGACCTCCTAACCCTGTTTTCACTAGGCAGGCCATTGATATTAATTTTCTAATAATATACACATCATATACCACAAATGAATGCTGCCATTACTCTATATCTGTCTTCTCCTTTTGACTCATTTTACTCAGCATGGTATTCTCCATGTTCATCCAGTTATACACAAATTTCATGACTTCGTTTTCCCTAACAGCTGCATAATATTCCATTGTGTAGATGTGCCATAGTTCCTTTATCTAGTCATCTCGAGCATGAGCACTCTGGTTGTTTCTAGATTCTGGCTATTGTGAACAGTGCTGCAATGAACATAGGAGTTCAGATAGTGTTTCTGCTGCATGTTTTTGGACCCAAGGGTAGATATACCAGAAACAGTAAAAACAAATCTCACAATGGAGAGTTACCAGTGCCTCCTCAAACAAATGGCAACTTTCAGTAGAGTCTACGGCTTACTCTATGCTGAGAGTGCTAGTGGGACTTGGGATACCTCATGGAGTGTTGATCAAACTCCCATCAGCCATGTGCAAGGAAATCCACTAACCCAGTGTACTGTATCTCGAAACCTAGAAGTCGGCTTTAAGTAATTTTGCTAATACAGAAAACATTGGGACAATGATGGAAATTCCCCTTACCACTAACAGGAGTTATCCTTGGAAAAGGAGCAAAAAGGCCACTAGGTATGACCCAATTTCCCTCCCTACAACTAGGAGATAGATAGATAAATAGAGAGAAGGAGAGAGAGAGAGAGAGAGAGAGAGAGAGAGAGAGAGAGAGAGAGAGGGAGAGAGAGAATATCAGCTGAGAAGTGAGTTTACCAGGGAAAATAGTCAAACAAAGGTATATATATATTAAATTTCTATTTTCCCACTGATTACATTTTTAAGGGAGAAGCTGACATGTAAAAATCTTTCAAAGATGAACTGTGTACTACATACAGATTCTCCTATGCAATTAACCTGGTACTAAAGATGCATTTTGAGGTGGGTGATTTTTGCTCCCCTATAGAGTGTTATTATTACTATTAGTGCCATTATTGCCATTATTGTTTCTATTAGTAGTAGTAGTAGAATTTTAGTGTTGTATTTATGATTCCCTGGAAATTAGTTAGACCTAGGGCTTTGAATATCTAGGTATAATTTTTGAATAATGTTAAGTAATTCCCTTGAGCATTACTATTTTGTAGGATATAACTGAGTTTTAATAAAAGCAACACAGAATAAATGATTAAAAGGAAATTATGTCATCCAAACTTTGTGATTATTCTTAGTTTTTTACAGCTCCTCATAATATTTTGGTTAATACAATCATTTGTATGCTTAAGAATCCAGTTTAGACTAACCTTTTCTGCGCTCATAGCCTGTACCATGGGTACTTAGTAAATCACATTATAAGAAATTAGTTTTAAAATTGATATAATCAGGTTGTAATATATTAACCAATACTATTTCAGTGTTAAATAGTAAAGGTTACTATTTTTTAAAAAAACTAAAAATCTTTTAATTTTAATTAAGTTTTTAATAATGGAATGATTTTAAATCAATACTTTTAAACTATTAATTTATAATCAATTTCAAATTTAGTAGTTATTTTAAACAAAAAATACCTTTACAAGTGTTTAACCCACAATTAATATGTTTCCATAGCTTTCCTTTAACTTGAATACTCTGAGTTTCTGATTCAGTTAATATAAGTGAAGCACACACTTCCAAGTCTAACATCTCTAAGGATTTAGTCTGCTGTTTTCTGAGACCTAGGAGACAGCTTAAACAAGAAGTCATTTGGAACTGCTAATATATAGCTATGTGGTGGCAGTAATTCTTTGTCACCTCTTTGGGTGGAAGGAACACAATCTTAAGAACTGAGGCAGAATTATCTAACATTTTATAGACCCTTATGTAAAGCAATGATCCATTAGCACATCTGCAGTGGTCCTGGGATAAATTATCAGTTAACATTAATGCAATTTTAAGCACTTATTAATCTTTTCTTCTAGAGTCATTCCCCTTTTTGGTTTTGGTGCTAAGGAGAACACCGTCATGACTCAATTTAATAAGGGACTCCACTGATACTGGTTTTCCTTTCATTATTAATTTCCACACCTGTGACTGTTTGCATCAACTGACTTCACCTTCAACTGTCTGAGCCCTTCGAAGCAATTGCTTTTAAAGGTGCTCAGCTGAATGTACAATTAGCCGATTGTCAGAAAACTGCAGTGTAAAGATCATATGTTAATACAAAGGAATCTGAATGTTTCCCTCCTAATGCTAATCAAGCTTAAAGTTCAGCAGGGAGTTCAGGAAGTTTCCGCAGTATTCTTTTCTCTCCAATTAAATTGAGTTCTAAAGAATCCAAGAGACTCTGGAGTATTAATTTAAAGAATTCTAAATGAAATGGAGTTGCATGAGGCCAGCTAGAGATCAAATTCATGGCAATCTATTTCCGGCCAGGCGGGATGCTCCAAGAGGTTAAGAACCCCAGCTTTTCGTTATGCCAGAAAATTTCTACTGGTTTTTGAACAAGCATGTTTTGATTGAAAAAGAGAGAGGATCTGATTTTTGAGATTGTAAAATCACTCCAGTTAAACATACGTCACATATATTGGACACTTAAATATTATGCTCTTCATTTTACAAATATGAAAAGACAAAAATTTAAAGATGTTATTTTCCCATAGTTTATCATTAGATTCCCAGTCTAGATTTATACTTCTTATGTAGGATAACATTGTTTTTTCCTTTCTCCTGACCACAGGGAGCTTAGGTTTATTGGGTTACACTCATCACAGTGGTCTCAAGGCACTCCTATTCCTCTGTGTTTATCTTCTTCTTTGTGCTCTGCTTCCCCAACTAGTTAATCACCTCTATCCCCAAAGTAGAGCCTGTCAAGCTCCCCGTGGTGTATTTGATATGCCAAAAACAGTAACAATGGGTATTATTTCTCTGACCCTGAAAGAGTCTCCAATGCAGCACAGTTGGGAAGGATGAATAAAGAGAGGCTGCTAAAATCTAGAGCTAGGACGAATGGAGACATTACTGGCGCCTGCTTGAGCAAATCGATGAACAATGGGATGACAGTGATACAATGATACAGTGATCCCCAAAGCAGTACCTGTGACTTGTGAAGTCAAATTCCTCAGAAATCTCTAGATTTGCCCCTGTAAGTATAGAATAACATTACCACAGGAAGCTTAGGTTTATTTGGGTCACTCTCATCACAGTGCTCCTATTCCTCTGTGTTTATTTCTATCTTCTTTCTTTGTGCTCTGTTGACTTGTAAATATTTTTTTTCTTTTCCTTAAGTCCTTTGCATAGTTTAAGTCCTTTGCAGAGCTACCCTACAAGCTTCAATGTACCTCTTATTGTGCCCATACAAAATAATTAATATTAAGATATTAATTAAAATGCTAGGAGGAGAGGAATACTCCCAGGTGGTGTTTCCACCCCTGAGCCTGATGGGCAGTCAGGAAGAGCTTTCTTATGTTGATTTTGCTATCAGGTGGGGTGTAGGGTGGGCCCAGAGGGCAAGGGGTGGAGAGATGATGTGGGGACAGGCAGAAAAGTGAGTCCGCTAGTCCTTGGAAGAGAAGCAGTCAGAGTTAGAATGCAGAGAGGAGAGGCCCAGCTTGTGAGATGGAGCACGGAGAGATGAGCAGGAGAGACAGGAGGAGACGGGAATGAGGGGCACTGTGAGACTAAAATGGGGGGCTCAGGGAGACTAGAACAGGCGCATGGAGAGAATGGAATAAAAGGCAACTGATAAATCAACCATCCTTGCCCTCGTTTCCTCTTCCATCTTCCCCATGGCCTGGGCCACCCCTACTGGGCAAGTGGCCCGGGACCACCCCCAAACCCAGCATCAATAGGGAGAGCCGCCTGGGCCTCCCCCAGCCACCCTGGGTGGTTTTTACATGTAAGTGAACTGCTGCTTTTTTCTTTTCCTTATCTTTTCCTTGAGAGCAGTGTCCTTTCTGTATAGACACAGAAAGACAGTTAATGCTATGGTTTTGTAACTTGGCAATTAATTGAACTCAAGTAATATTTACTCCTGGGCATCTATTTTACCTGACTTAAGCCTCATTTGCCCTTAGTTTCTAGCTCCCCAAAGCAGGGTCCTGATGAAGGGACTGGATGGATCCAGGGCAAGCTGTGAGCTACCGCAGCATTGAAAAGGGCCAGGCCAAGCACTGAAATACTTAACTATAAGTTAAAAACATGAACATGGACAAATTCTGTCATAATCCAAAAAGAAACAACTGGACAAGGACCCTGCTTAGGGTTAGGAAGGGTTCATCTGGCCTGAGCACTATACTTTGGAATCTGTAGCAAGATATCCCCAGGAGAGCCAACCTATAAGCTTAATGTATCTCTTACTGTGTCCATATAAAATGACTAATGTTATTAAGAAGTAAAAATTAAGATGAATATTTAAATGGTGTTTGGACTAAGGAAAGAAGAAATGCATCCCTAGATGATATTTCGCCCTTAGGCAGGTCATCTTGCTGGATGAGAATTTGTCTTAGAAGAAGCTTTCCCTGAGGTAAGGATTTTACATCGGTTGATTATATGACCACAGATATGTGTAATTGCTACCCCACCCCCTCAGATTTGGGGCTATAGCTAAAGCTGTAAGAGTGGACATGGAGGGACCAGATGGGGAATGGGAGGAGGAATATGGAAGTGGGCAGTGGGCGAGACTGGAAGGAGGCAGAGGGAGACAAGATCGGAATAAACTGCAAGTGATCACTGACCAGCAAGGCCCTCGTTTTTACATCATCCACTCATTGCCATTGGCCTTCCAAGGTGAGGGAAGTGGCTTGAGACATCCAAACGCATGCAGTGAGAGAGCACCATGGTCTCGAGTTCCTTTTTGATTACACACTTGTTACTATGCGTTTACCTTAGTAAAATCTTTCCTCAGCAGTAGGAACTGCTCCTTTTCAAATTGCTCCCATGTTATAGATATACTATTCACTGTCACTGTCACCCCATTGCTCATCGATTTGCTCGAGTGGGCACCAGTAATGTCTCCATTGTGAGACTTGTTTGTTACTGTTTTTGGCATATCGAATACACCACAGGTAGCTTGCCAGACTCTTCCTTTGGAGCGAGATACTCCAATAGCTTTCTGGACTCTCCAAGAGGGGTAGAGGAATCAAACCTGGGTCGGCCACGTGCAAGGCAAACACCCTACTGCTGTGCTATGGGTCCAGCCCATAAATATACTAATATTCAAGTAAACTTCCTAATCATTTTCTCCCATTGTCTCAGGAATTTTAACTCTTATAAGAATGCCACTCCCTTTAAGTCTTCAGAAATTCACAAAACCCTGAGAATTCTGTTGGGATTTTTCAAGACACAACACAGTTTTATTGTGAGATTTGTGAGTTATACATGCATGTTTTATACTACTATCTTGTCAAAAGATATATAATAATTTAAATTTTGAATCAATAAAATGATAGTTAATGATTACAGTGATTACCAGATGGTTCCCATAAGGATTTAGAAAAAAATCATTTGGGGAATCTAGGAAATTATCCAAAGTACTGGCGCTTTTGCTTTGCACAAGAACCCTAGTTTCTGTTCAGACGTCAAACAGCCCCTGAGCATCCCCTGGAGTTCAAGTCAGGAGGAACTCACAAACATGGGGGGGGGCGAAAACCAAAACCAACCAAACAAGAACATTCTGTTGTTCAACAAAAATTCATGGGACAGTGTGAAAGTGATTTAGCTCAATGTATTTATTGCACAAAACTTCTGGCAATGTTTTTATTATACATCCCCCTTATGGTGTCAGAAAATGCATATTTTAAAGATATAGAAATATTAATAATTGATTAGCACAAACACATGAATTAATATAAAGTTAGGTAATGGAAATTAGAGTGAAATGACTTTAATATACATTATTAAGGACCCCTAACCATTTTGAAGGTCATGGTCAAAGAAATATGAAAAAACAGAGAGGTATTTATTTACTGTTAAGACTTTTTCTATAAAAAGCACTGGTAATGGAAACTCCATGCATTTATCTTATTATCATTTTCACTAGTCAAGTGATTATTGTACTTTATAAGTTTATTTAAAATTCAAAGGAAACACTGTATTTTACATTTAATTGAATATTTAATGTTTTCCTCTTATATTTCCAGGATTGGTGATAGTAGTTAGAAAATCTTTGCTTTAAAAGTCCTGAACTCATTCTACAATTTTCGATACTTTCATATTTTCTGTCAAAAGGCCTATAAACGTAAATTCTAAAGCAGCTTTTTCCATTCTGTGCCGCATCTTAGATATCAATTAAAATAAGAGCCTTGTGTCTACAGCTGGAAGACAGACCCCACAAGATAGATCTTATTCTCGGACCTCAACCAGTCACCACTGCCAATAAATATGTGATAATACAGCTAACCCAGCCTTATTTTTCTTAATAACATGTTGTGGACAAGAGAAGAGGTTCCAAAGGTAAGAATCTAATTCATATCATGGTCAACTAGCTACTGTTTTGCCAGAATTTAATGGGCAATTGAATCTCTTTAGCTTTAAATTTCTCTACAAGTAAGTTTTATGACTTAGGATTGCATCAAAGTCAGTGGAGTGGGTTTAAATGAGTTACAATATACGAAACACTTGAAACAGTAAGCAATATATATTAAAAGTTTGATAAATGACAGCTGATGTCATTGTTCTGATCATAATTCCTTCATTTAATTCATGTCTCAGTTTAAATTAAGATATTTTAACTTTGCCATAGTTGTTATTATCTGATGCTTAACATTGATTTACCTATTGCTATAAGCCCTACAAGCTACCGAGAATATCTCACCAGCACAGCAGAGCCTGGAAAGTTACCCTTGGCATATTTGATATGTCAAAAACAGTAATAAGTCTCACAATGGAGATACTAGTGGTGCCCGCTCGAGCAAATCAATGAGCAATGGGATAACCGTGATATAGTCCTGTGAAAACAAAATCTTGTTTATTTTGTCCACTGCTGATTCTGAATTAATATATATTCATCATATCAGCTTCTCAATAAATATGTGTAGAATGATGAATCATATGCGCATTTGTACTGGCTGAGAAAGTGGACTGGGTTGAATTAAAAAAATTTCAAGTTTGTTCTCATATCACTCACAAAAATAACACACAATTTTGCTAACAATCTTAGCTTTTTTATGCACAATCTTAGCTTTTCAGTTTTTCTATTTATTAAGAAGTCAGTAATGTCTTTATAGATAGTCAGATTTGGTTTCAAATTCACAAATTAAATTTTCAGTGTAGATCCTTTCATAAGGTTTTGGCATGACTCTTCAAAGCTCTACTTTTTTACTAAGACAAAGTATAATACCAAGAGTAACAATGAAAAGTAAGAATAACAGCTTATATTAAAATCCTTAAAGTTTTTAGATACAAATAATAGCAAAAATAGTAATTTTCAAAATCAAAATGATAATGTTATCTCCAAAAGTGCATACTTTAGAAACTTCCTATTAAGTTAGAATAGATGAGTTTGTGAGTCTCTTTTGTTGGTAGGTGCCAGGAGGACATACCAGCTGTGCTTGGGGTTCAGTGCCAGCAGTGCTCTGGGATATATGTTTGTGGGAATACAATCCAGGTAGGCTCTGGGAATTATGTAGGAATACAACCCAAGCAGACTCCTGAAAGGCAAGCACCTTCCAGGCTATGTTATCTAAGAGTTTATGCAAATCTTTTCCTAATTTGGTTAATGACTTTCTTAGACAATTAGCTATTCACTTAATTCGTTTTAATAGATAACTAAAAAAAAATTATTAATTTTCACTTAACTCACTTTGTACTTACCTCCAAATCACGAATTCAATTCCTATTTGAAAAACCCTCCTCAAATGTGCTGAGCTTTGTCCTTTCTTAGGATTGTTGAACTTCTAATCTGTAAATTGGTTGGTTCCCAACTCCTTGCCAACATACCACCTTAGTAACCTTTGCCCTTTAAAATATACACTGGCCCAAAGAAGATTATAAATTGTTCCAGGTTAGACTCTTCTGGCGGCCGTCTTTATAGAAGCCTTTATTCTTAATATTTTTTTCAGTTTGTATTGTTCTGGAGAGGTTGTAAGATATTAGTATGGGTCCCCTACGGTCCCTACTCTGGAAGATCATGAGAAAGGGCCCTGTCTCTCTTTTCAACAGTCATTCAGAGGTGCTCAGGAAACTATTTGTTGGTAAATGAAAATAACACCAGATTATTCTGAATAACCTTTCTGTTTCTTTTCTTATCACTGTCCCCATCTTAGCATCACATACTTTGTAGCTCTTTTCTCTAGAGCAGAAATTAAGAGAGAGGTTAATATGCAGATTGTGTTTGTGATCATGATTCTAAGAAGTGGATACCAAGATTTGGAGGAGAGTGAATAGAGAATGAGACAAGAGCAAGATGATGCTTCATTGTAGGACTCCCCTTTGGGAATTTCATCCCAAGGTTATTTGAGAATTGTTGTGTGATGTAGTTTAAAACTGTCCAATCTAGGAACAGATAAACTACATTTATCTATTGGTTCTTAATCCCTATTGTCAAGATTGGCTACACAGGAATTAACTACTTAACTCCATGGCATGGATCCCGGTGAAATAATTTTGAATATAATGTTCACTGACATTAAACGTTTATAGGACAGTGTTGGTGAAGCCAGAGAAAAGATCAGGAGAAAAATGTGTAGGAGAGGGTCAAAGTGATGGATTCTCAGTTAACAACTGCACAAAGGTGTTTCAGTCAGATGAAACAAGTTGTTTTGGAAATAAGAGTGGGCTAAGTGGACGTGAAGTTGTGTCATATCAATTCTTTTCATTCAGAGTCCAATTCAACCTCTCTCCTGAAAAACTTGTACATAGTCTCTAAGGATTAATGTGGGTATTTAATCTTCCAGTTTTTATCTGCTGTCAAGATAATACATATTGCAAGCTGGTCAAAAACAATCAAGCTGTGTGAGGAAAAGACATGAGTTATGTAAATTATTTATATGCCACTGCTTGATTTTGTCTTCATAAAAAGGCCACCAATCTATCATGAGGAGAGATTTGATTAGTACAGCACAACTTTTTGTTCATAAGAACATACAGTTACTGAATGTCTCATTCCCCAAGTATTTAAATTAGATTAGAATATCAGGGCCTTGTGGTATAATTTTATTTCTCCTAGATGTTTTATTTTGAAAAAAAAAAGTTTGAGCCTAATTTTGCTTTGAGATTTGGAGAATATTTCTTTTTGTATTTCCTTTCTAACTGCTGTCAATCAATGTATTTAGTTTACCTTATTTATGTCTTTGTTATCTCAAAAATAGAACTTTTTAGTACTAATAAATATAAACATTATGCTACATATGTGACATATTTATGAAAGTATTCCCTTTTCTGAGGTGAGTGAAAAGATGATTTACAAAAACAAAGAAATTTGACACAAGATAAAGAATAGTTTTCTAGATGTTTTGATGGGGGGAAAAATCCTGTGTCAGGTTATTTTTGGAATTTCAGTTTAGTCAAAAGTGATAGATTCATTATAAACTGAATTCATTTCAATTGTATTCTTTTACATTGGAAGGTTAGATAACTGTTCTTCATTATATTCTAGTTTAATTTTAGAAGACTTATTAGGCCATGTACAATATTTAAACTTCCTAATGACTTGAGTTGCATACAAATTTGTAAATGAAAACTTTGCAGTTACAACTAGTGGGCTATGAGAAAATTTGTACTCACAACTAGTATTGAGAGAAAATTTGGTAAAGGGGAAAAGAGCACCTTCTCTATGACCCCTTCCATCAAACTACCATTTTTTTCTGTATATCAATTATCAATTGTGGTTTTTCCTTGAAACTGAGTAAAAAGCTATTTACACAATTTTGAATTAAACTTCTTTCTGTGTAACATAGTAATATAATTTTTAATAAAGTCAGTTTTATATATTTCTGCTTAGTCAAGAGTCCAAAAGGACATCATTCACTGGAAATCATTTTCTAGAAGAACAGACAAAAATATATTAGAAAAATAAATTAATGACAGTTCTAATTAAAAATTATCATATTATGTGCTATTAAATAATGTTACAAAGATAGCTAACAGATAATATGGTATCACATGAATTATGTTTTTTAATTATAATTCTTCAAATAAAACATCACCAATGGATGTGTGGCTAATAACGGATAGAAGTAAAATGTATGACAGTAACTACAAAAAATTATAAGGGAGAATGGGAGTATACTGTTTTAAGGTTCTTCTAAGGTATATAAGAATTATAGTAATAATACATGAAGACAAATTGATATATTAAACATCTACACCATACATCCTAAAGCTATAAACATTACAAAATTGATAAATACAACATAAATAACTTCAAAGAGGAGATGATAATAAGGAGAGGTTAAGAGAAGAGTAAAATCTTTCAGTTGAAAAATTCATAAAAATCTGATAAACTAATAAATATGTTAATTGCAGCTAAAACCACCTTATTTTATAGTTAACTTTTACTAAGAGAGTATAAGTTATATGATCCTACCCAAAGAAAACATCAAATATAGGAAATGCTGGATGTGGTATTTAACTGGGCTCACTTCTTTCATAATATGCAAGAATGTCTAATCACTATAATACACATGTTAAATATCTCATCATGTTGTATATAAGTTATACTCAGTATAGCTGAAATTTGTAATATAGAAATTTCCCATTGAGAAAAGTAGGACAGAAAATGAAATAAAAGCACAAACATTTGAGACTAAGAGAAAAAACCTGGGTGGTATATTTATTTATTTATTTATTTATTTATTTGGTTTTTGGGTTACACCCAGCGATGTACAGGGGTTACTCCTGGCTCATGCACTCAGGAATTACTCCTGGTGGTGCTCGGGGGACCATATGGGATGCTGGGATTTGAACCTGGGTCTGCCGCGTGCAAGGCAAACGCCCTACCCGCTGTGCTATCACTCCAGGTGGTATATTTAAACCTAACCATAATAACAATCAAGTTATACATAAATAATTTATGCAAGATGGTTTATGTAAATGACAAAGATTATAAACAAGAAAAATAGCAATGCCCAACTTTATGTTATTCATAAGATATGCATTTTAAATATAAAGAAATGAATAGCAAAATACTAACACTAACAAATGAAAATTAAAATGAGCGTATTAAAATTGATGTGCAGGGGGCTGGAGATTCTTTGTCTTCTTAACCACTTCTTTGACACTCTTGAAGACATTCCACGCTGCTCTCTTCCTCCTGCACAGTTCTGGGGTCAAGTCATTCCTCACGTTGAGTTCTCAACCCAGGTACACAGAGCTGCTGCATTTGGAGATGTTCATTCAGTTGAGAGCAAATGGAACGTCAGGGACTAGTTCGTTTTTCATGAACATTTGTTTCAGTGAGATTCAGCTGCAGTCTGACCTTTCCACACTCACAGACGAAGTCGGCCAGAGTTCGTGCCGCTTGGTGTTATGAGAATCATGTCATCAGCATAATGTTTGGTGTTATGAGAACCATGTCATCAGCAACTCAGAGGTGGTGTAGTTGCCGACTGTCTATCTTTACTCCCATTCTTTCCCATTCCAGTCGTCACATGATGTTCTTGAGAAAGTGGCCCTGAAGAGTTTTGGTGAAATGATATCACCCTGCCGAACCCCTCTCTTTACGTCAATGATCACTTCCTTGTAGAATGGTGAGATCCTGGTGGTGAATCTGTAATACAGTTTGAGGAGGATCTTGATGTACTGAGTTTGAACACCCTGTTTGGCTAGGGCTTCGATGACTGCTTCAGTCTCAACAGAATCAAAGGCCTTAAATTGATGAGCAGTAGACAGAGCAGCATCTGGAACTCTTGTGAAACCTCAGTGAGCTTGATCACTGTGTGGATATGGTCGATCGTGTCGATCATGCTGAATCCTTTTCAGAACCCGGCTTGCTCACATGGGTGTCCTTCATCTAGTGTTTTGCCTATTCTATTTAGGACGACTTGAGTAAACAACTCGTAGATGATGCATAACAGGCAGATTGGTTGATATTTGCCCATCTTGTGGATGTCTCCCTTTTTGTACAACAGAATGGTCTTGCTGGTTTTCCACTGGGACAGAACCTTGCATTCAGATGGTAATGTGTGAAGAGCCGAGCCAGTGTATTGAGGAGTACTGGTGGCAGATTCTTCAGGTGTTCGGGTCTGACCTTGTCTGGACCAGGTGCTGTTTCAGAAGGGAGAACGTTGGGAACAACATATCCATCCTGTGGAATTTGGTATATTGGCAGGTGGACATGGCTGTTGAAGGGATCTGAGTAGAGGTTGTGAATAATCCTCTCCATTGCCCTTCTGCATCAGGACATGTTGAGGGCAGTCATCTTGGTCTTGTAGTTGGTGAAGGAGAGGCAAACCTTGTGAATACTTTTCCCAGCTTCTGCCTCATTAGCCAACACTACTGCTCTTCTCTCCTGGAGGTCTTCCTTTATCGCTTCTCTGCACAGCTTTGCGAGCTTGGACGTTAGCTTGTGATTGCCTGAGGCTCGTGCCAAACCATGTTGGCAAATGAGCTCAAGAGTTTCTGAAGAAAAGCATCTGTTTGTGGCTTTCTCACTCTCGGCATTCTTCTCAAAGTCATGGAGGTACTGAACCAGTCGATCATATTCCTTGTCAAAGTTGTCAACGACACATCTTCCCATGTTGCTTCAATAGTGCCAAAGAGCTCCCAGTTGGTGGTCATTATGGGAGTACTCTTCTTAAACTTAAACTTTGTAGTCCTTTCTACCTGCTCTGTGAAGTAGAATTTTGCGTGAAGAAGATGGTGGTCCGATCTCGTTTGGAATTTTGGGAAAACAGCGACATCGGTCAGGCAAAACCTTTGATTGAATATGATGTGGTAAATTTCATTGTGGAACTGTCCACTGGGAGACTCCCATGTCCAGCGTTTAGATTCGGCCTTCTGGAACTGTGAGTTACCATGGATGGTCTTGGTCGACATGATGAATTCAGACAGTCTCTCACCCTGTTTGTTTGATTCTAATCCATGAGACCCAGTGTGGTGTTCTTTGGGTGACCTTCTTTCTCGGTCCTATCTTGGCATTAAAATCACCAACAATAATCTTGTAGAAGGTGTGGTCTTCTTTATAGAATTTCTCCAGCTCCATGTAGAACTTCTCAATTTCTTCTTCATTGTAGTTGGATGTTGGTGCGTAGATGAGGAAGATAGAAACTGCCAGCAGTGAGTCACATCTATTCAAGAGGAATTGTCTGATTCAGTTTGTTTGGCATTCGAATGAATCAATGCCCATGGCTAAGTTCGTGTTGACAAGGACACTGACGCCATCAACTCCTCTTTTGTTGCATGTTCCAAGGAACAGTTCTCCAGTGTCGAAAATGTCGTGATGAGATCGATGCCTTCTCGCTTCCATCAGACCAATAATGTCATACCTGATCTTCTGCTCTTGCATATTCAGGTCTTTGATGGGTGCTTCCGATGCCAGCCTACGTGTGTTGAAAGTACAGACAGTCACTTTAGTCCTTCTTCATTTTGGCAGCCTAGTTCATCCCTGAGATTTTATCAGCCTCTCCTTCTTCATCCTTCTTTTTTTTTTTTCTTTTTGGGTCACACCTGGCGATGCACAGGGGTTACTCCTGGCTTTGCACTCAGGAATTACCCCTGGCCGTGCTCAGGGGACCATATGGGATGCTGGGATTTGAACCCGGGTCGGCCGCGTGCAAGGCAAAAGCCCTACCTGCTGTGCTATCTCTCCAGCCCCCGTTCATCCTTCTTAATGCTGCCATATTTGAGGCTCTTTAACATTACGCAAAAGTCCCAGAATTAAGTTTATTACAAACAACAAAAGTGATTTTTTTATCATGCAATGGAAAAGTCAATAGAATGACATGATCCTAAATATGCATTCGTGAGTATCAGTTACAAAATGGAAGAATTAAAAGTAACATACTGCAATGATAAATAAATTCACAATTGTTTGAAAATGCCCCTTTCTTTATAAAAGGGCAGAGCTGTTTAAAGAAAATAATAAATTTTAGCAATACAAATTGAACTTACATAAATGCTATTTGTAGGTCCTATAACCTAATGATGATGGAATATAAATTAATTCCCCAAAACATTAACCAAGATAATCTGTATTCTACAAAATAAATTGATCAAAATTATTATTTTAATTAAAGATATGAAAGACCTCAATTAATACAATATATCATCTTGATGAAAATGGAATCATATAATAAATTAATTATGAAAAATTTCTAGAAAAGTTTCTAATATATATAAATTAAACACCACATTTTTAGATAATCCATAGTTAAAATAAGATATCAAATGAGGAATTACAATGTCTTTTGAATCAAATAAAAATGAAACTGCAATATATTAAAATGTATTATATATCAATTGTAGAAAATGTTCTTGTAAAAATAGAATGGTTTCATGTTAATGACCTTAGCCTTACTCTAACAGTAAGGAAAAGAATTAAAAAATTAAGTAAATCAATTCTCTCTCATAGTAACAATTATAAACTAAAGATAAAATTTACTGATATGAGAGAAATATATTTAAATATTATTAAATATAAGAAAGGGCGTTGATGATTATTATGGACAAATTTAAGCCAATAAATTCAAATAATGTAGATAAAATAAACCAATTACTTGAAAAATAAAAATTTACTTAAGTTCACTGAATGAGAAATATATAATGTAATCCCATTTGTAATATATATTTTATAATTATAATTTTAAAAAACTTCCAAAAATAAAAACTCCAGACTCAAATTGTATTTAACAATCACTAGCAAATTATATTCAACATTTAATGAAGAAATAATTTAACTTTACCTAAAAGACGGTAAGTTTGGATACAGAGACATGAATCCAAAGATACACAGGAGAACACCATGTTAAGATTAAAGCATATATTGGAGAATAAATGTGTGATAATTAAAGCACCTACTTTGTGGGGAATTATTGCAGTTGTCCTAGGAAACTGATACAACTTCTAACTAAATTTCAACATGTTTTCTTATTTCAAAATATGTATATACTAAACCATTTCTGAGATCCAAGTGAATTTTCATTAACCCTGGTTATCTAGAATAACCATGGAAAAGAAGGACAATTAGAGGTCTAACATTGACCAATGTCAAGATATTTTAAAGTTTTAAATATTCTAGGTCTTTAGTGTATTTGTATAAATTTTATAGGTGTGAGCCATACTTTATTCATAATAAATTAACTTAGGGTGAATCATTGGCCTGGATGTAAGACCTATAGCTACAGAACTTCTAGAAGAAAATGATGGAAACAGTACTTGTTTTAGACAGAAGTAAAACAGTAAAAGGACACTTCACAAAAGAAAAGTTCATATAAATTGTACTTCATCAAATTAAAAAATCTTTTGTTCTTTAAAACAAGTTAATATTATTATAAAAATGAGAAAATACTTGCAAATCATGTCATATAGAACCTTTGCATGGTATAATAAAAGGACTTGAGAAATTTAAGTATTTAAAAATAAATAATATAGGGTCTGAGCAATGGTACAGGGGGTAGTATACTTTCCTTGCACATGACTGACCCAGGTTTGGTTCCCAGTACCCCTTGTGGTCTCCTGAACACAATAGGACTGATTCCTGAACACAGAGTCAGGAGTAAGTTCTGACCACCAATGGTCATAGTCCAAACATCAAAATGAAGAAAATATAATTATATAAATGGGAAAAATATTTAAACATATATTTCAATAAGCAATATGTACTTTGCCTAGTAGAACCATCATTATGAAAGGGGAACTCAGCATCCTTAGTGATTAGAAAAGCCATGTTAAAGATAGAACAAGATATTACCACAATTGATTATAATGGCTAAAATATGAAAAAGAAACTGGGATATATAAAGTACCAAAAGGATGTGATGGA
Source organism: Sorex araneus (assembly GCF_027595985.1). NCBI lineage: Eukaryota > Metazoa > Chordata > Mammalia > Eulipotyphla > Soricidae > Sorex > Sorex araneus. Next base: position 282,628,006 of record NC_073313.1, read on the forward strand.
GATCGGATTCTCTTACACAGCTATCAAGAATTCAAAACAGTCTCCATTCGTCACTATCGCATGTTACTGTAGCCCAATGGTGTCTGCTCGCTCCAGGAACACAAAGACCTCAAACTGTTCATTCAGGGTCTTGATGAAAAAATATGACCATCTTGTAGGTGGGAGGCCAGGAGTTCTTTTGACATCCCGTGGAATCCAGTTGGTAATAGCTCTAGTCTGGCGGTCGACTCCAAATAGCATTACGTGTCCAGCCCATCTGATTTTTGACGTCTTGGCAAACAAGACAGTGTCATGATCCTGGATCATAGACAGAGCTCAAAATTCTGGATTCCTTCTCTCACTTGAGTTAAATGTGATATTCCAAGCATGCTTTTGATTCCTCTTTGGGATATTGGAATAGCGTTCTCATCCTGTTTTCACAGGCCCAGCTCCCTGAGGTGTATGTTAGTGCAGGAAGAATGGTAGAGTCGAAAAGATGTGCCCAGAGCCAGGGTTTCTTCATCCTCTTAACAACTTCTTTGATGCTCTTGAAGTTATTCCATGCCACTCTCTTCCTCCTGCACAGTTCTGGCACCAAGTCATTTGTCATGTTTAGTTCTCAACCCAGGTACACATAACTGCTGTACTCGGAGATGTTTGTTCCATTGAGAGCAAATGAATTGTCAGGAACTAGTCCGTTTCTTATGAACACTGTCTTTGTGAGATTCAGCTGCAGTCCAACCTTTCCACACTCACAGTCTAAGTTGGCCAGTGTTCGTGCCGCTTGGCTAATGTTTGGTGTTATGAGAACGATGTCATCAGTGAAGGTGAGGTGGTGTGGTTGCTAACAGTCTATCTTCACTCCCATTCCTTCCTATTCCAGTCATCGCATGATGTTATCGAGGGTGGCACTGAAGATTTTCAGTGAAATGGTATCACCCTGCCAATCCCCTCTCTTTACCTCAATGATCACTTCCTTGTAGAATAGTGAGATCCTGGTGGTGAATTCATAATACAGCTTGAGGAGGATCCTGATGTACTGAGTTTGAACGCCCTGTTTGGCTAGGGCTGCGATGACCACTTCAGTCTCAGCAGAATCAAAGGCCTTCTGTAATTTAATGAACGTTAGACAGAGTGGCATCTTGAACTGCTCTGAAACCTCAATGAGTTTGGTCACTGTGTACATATGGTCGATCGTGCTGGATCCTTTTTGGAACCCAGCTTGCTCTCATGGTTTTCCTTCATCTAGTGTTCTGCCAATCCTATTCAGAATGACTCAAGTAAATTACTTGTAGACAATGGACAACAGTTGATCGTATTCCTTGTCGATGTTGTCAACGATGGCATCTTCCCATATTGTTGCAATAGTGCCAAAGAGATCCCAGTTGGTGGTCATTCTGGGAGTTCTTTTCTTAAACTTTGCAGCTCTTTACCCGCACTCTATGAAGTAGAATTTTGCACGAAGTAGACAGTGGTCTGATCCCATTTGGAATTAAGGAGCAACAGCGACATCCTTCAGGCAAAACCGATTTTTGAATATGATTTATTAACTTTGTTATGGAACTGAACACCGGGAGATTCCCGTGTCCAACAATGAGATTTGGCCTTCTGGAACTGCAAGTTAGCATGGATGGTCTTGGTCGACATGATGAACTCATACAGTCTCTCACCCTGTTCGTTCCATTCTAGGCTGTGGGTCCCGATGTGGAGTTCTTTGGGCGACATTTTTGATCCTATTGTGGCATTAAAATCACTAACAATGACCTTGTAGAAGGTGTGGTCTTCTTTATAGCACTGCACCAGCTCCATATAGAACTTCTCAATTTCTACTTCATCATAGTTGGATGCATAGATGATGAAGATAGAAACTGCCAGCAATGAATCACATCTATTCAAATGTAAGCGTCTGATTGGGGTTGTTAGACATTTGATGGAATCAATGCTCATGACCAAGTTTGTGTTGACGAGGACACCAACACCACTGATGCCTCTACTGTCGAATGTCTCAAGGAAAAGTTCTTGTCCAGTGTCGAAAATTGCATGAAGTGATCAATGCATTCTTATCTCGGGCAGTCCAATGGCATCGTACTTGATCTTCTGCCCTTGCACCATCAGGTCATCAATGGATGCTTCTGATGCCAGTGTAAGTGCGTTGAAAGTACAGTCATTTTAGTTCTTCTTCATTTTGGCAGCCTAGTTTGGCCTGACATTTTATCAGCCTCTCATTGCTCATCCTTCGCAATGCTGCCATATTGGGAGCTCTTTCAGGGTTAGGGGAATGAGGTCCATGATTGTTACTGTTTTTGGCATATCAAGTACACCATGATTAGCTTGTCAGGCTCCATTGCGTGGGCGGGATACTCTAGGTAGCTTGACGGGCTCTCTGAGAGGGATGGAGGCTTTTAGGTAGCCTCTAATCTCTCTTACAGGTGCTCCCAGTCTACTGAATGCAATGTTTTGGCCAACTGGCATGTTGTAACTATCTGTACATTGACAAACACACACCTGCCTGCGTCTCTGGGCAGCACCTGTTGTTTCACTCCTGGCTGATTGGCACCGGGCCACCTCCCCACACCCCCCCCCCGCCATGATGAGGCAGTGAACCATGGAGGGGAAATCATATTTAAAAAATAAAAAATAAATCTCACGTATAACAGATGTCTAAGGTCAGCATTGAAGAGGGCAGATAATAGGATTCGTCCTTCCAGTTGGAACAGAGATCTTGTCCAGATGAGCAGGGAACCTTGAGCATCATACCTTCACTACTTGGATTTTTAAATTTTTGGCTGACCAATATTAAGGTGGATGAAAGCCCTGAAGAGGGTTATGTTATTCTACAAATGTTCCATTGATAAATTTCTATATATCTTGCCCTTCCTCTTGTTTTTTTCTGCCTATGAAACTCCACCGTCCACTTTTCTATGGGCCTAACTCTTGGCCCTCTGCTCAAGGACCACTTCCAGTAGATCTCAGGGACCAAATCGAGTGCCAGGATCAAATCCACATTGGCTGCATGAGCAGCCGATGTTTTTCCAGCTGCACTGTCTCTCAGCCCCTAAATCTGTGTTTTATCAAATGTTCTAGGTTTTCTTTTTCTCCTTTTTATTTTCTCTTTTACATTTTTTTTAACATTTTAACATTTTTTAACACATATTTATTTTTATAACATCAAATAACCTGACATTTGTGAGTGTAGACCAAAATTATTTTTCAAGGCAAGAAATCATCTCATTGAAAGAGTACATGACTGAGACATACGAATTCCTATATTGTACACCTAGAAGAATGAAGAAAAGAAATTTTTTCCAGTTGTAAAATTTTATGATCTAAATTTAGCATTTGAATATAAAAATCAATTTGTTCTTTATGCTTTGTATGTAATGATTTTTCCAACAAGTTTGTGATTTCTCATTGGTGAGTACCATTTTATTTATTGCATCTAATAAACAACCAAATAGTATGCAGTCAGTAAATGTGTGATAATATAGCCTCAATTGATATTTTTCTCATAAATTAATATTATTTCTTCACTGCATTACACTACTTTACTTCTGAATTTTAGTATTTGCTAAAAAAATCACATTTGTACATAAATACTTCCTGTGCAAGAAAATTGGAGTGAAAATTCATCATAATCTTCTGAGTTTTTCAATGACAAAATTGTCTATTAAGATTACCTTCATAAAATACTGATGAATTCATAATATTATTCATTTTAAAGTGCTTTTATTACATAACTAATGGCATTAGGATTAAGATACAAAGGAAAGCAGCTGATCATAATCACTAATCTTAAAAACACATATTTGACTTTTCATTGCATGCTTTACCAATTAAGTAAAAAATTTCCTCAAATAAAAGTACTTGAGAAAATATCAAGAAGTATAGCCCAAAATTTAAAATTAGAGTATGGTATTTGAGATGACAGTCATGGTTTTGATATGTTTGATCAACTTGTCTTAATTATATAATATCCAGATCTAGTTACTCATATTCCGAAAATATACATCTTTCTTTAAGGCTGTGTATTTTATGACTAATACCCTAAAAGTTAACAGATTTTTAGAAGCACTCTTATTTTCTTTAAGGAACAGAACAAGAGGTAGGAAAACAGCTCAAAGGCTGGGACAGATTCCTGGCAGGCTTGAGTGCCCTGCATTGATTTCTGTCCCTTGAGCACCAACAGGTGTGGTCATGGTATCCCAGTGCACAGTACGGGGAGACAGAGCACTGAGTCATCTGGACCACACAACCAGACTGAGTGTCATTGGTAGTGACTCCAGGGCCTCTGAGCACTTCTCAGGAGACTCACCCCACCCCAACGCCCACCCTCACACAATGAACAAAGCAAAATAAAGAAATAGGATTATTACTTCAATAGTTGATGGCAAGTCTTTGACTGGATTCACAGGCCTGGCGACGACTTTCTAATTGCATCTTTTACCCACTAAATGTTTAAGTTAAAAACAATCACCACCAAAATTAATTTGCCATAATTTACCATGATGCTATTCTAGGAAAAATTGTCAAAGAACACAGATCTAGCAAAATAAATAGTAGGTGGGCTTTGTTTGGTTTCTAATAGTGCATGAGCTCAGTTGGTACTCAAGGATATAGGTGTCACTTGCCTTTCAACATACTTGCATGCAGAATAGGTGATTTTAATTATTCCAACAGGAAATACAGCTGTGTAACTAGCTCTTCAGAATTGCTTAAGACCCCTCCCAGCACTGGACCTCTCCATAGAATCAGTAGCTCTGCATTCTGCTTCAACTGCAGCCGGTCCAAAGTCCCCTCTGCTCTATTGCTGTACTCTCATTGCTTTACCCAAGTTGTTCTGGATAACACAAATTTGTCACAATAATTAAAGGTGTAAAATAAAACTTGTGCATGCAAAACTGTCTATATCTGGGGGAATAAGATATCAAATAATTAACTGGTCCATACACAGGGAGTTTCAGCACCAGAATTCAAACTCTAGATAATGAGACTTTAGTGCACTTGCAAACTATCCCTTGATTCTAATTATTTGATCATGAATGATAAAGGAATCATTGTAATATGTACTCAGAGGTAGAAGTGTTTTGTCTGGCAAGCATCCTGAACTTGCCATTCTGAATGGCAAATCTCTCAAAACTAAAATAACAACAAAGATAGAATTTTATATATTGCTCAGAGATAAACATTATTGTTTACTTCATTAGCAAAGATTGTTTTTTGATTTCTCTTAGCTGTATTCTGAGTAAAAGGACTGGAGTGATAGCACAGTGGGTAGGGCATTTGCCTTGCACATGGCTGACGCGGATTCTATTCCTCAGCTCCTCTCAGCAAGCTACTGTAAGTATCCCGCCCACATGGCAGAGCCTGGCAAGCTACCCATGGAGTATTTGATATGCCAAAAACAGTAACAACAAGTCTCACAATGGAGATGTTACTGGTGCCTGCTTAAGCAAATCAATGAACAACAGGACGACAGTGCTACAGTGCTACAGTATACCCTTCTGAGTACTAAATTTTCTGAAAAGACAAAAGAGATTATGGTTATGTTCTTGTAGGATCTGTTAGTCTGCCAAGCCGCCAGACAAGACATCCATTTAAGGAGACTCATGCAGATTACCTACTTAATTTCTCTAGATTTAGTGTAGTACTTTCTAATATTTAAGTATAATGTTTTACTTACTTTTTACACAAAATCATATGGCAGAAAAATTAATATACATCCCTCCTTAACAGTTTTCTTTATTTTGGTTACAGTACTTCTCAGTGTTGGGGCACACCCCATGGCCTTTCCAGGCATAATCTGAAACCAGCCAGTTTCCAGGTACCAAGTTAAGGAGAGACTTCCAAAAGTGACGGGCTATTTCAGAGTGTAGGCAGAAATTAAGGAGCAAGAGTACTCACCTGTCTTGGATGGCTGAAAGTTTTCTGTGTCACCTTGACAAATCTCAAAAGCTTTTCAGAAGATTTAACTGAGCTGTCCGTATACAATTTACCTCTCTCACACAATACTTTACACATTCTGCAGGGTGTCATGGGGCAACTTCTGTGAGAGATCATTTTCTGGTTAGGGGAAGGGGGAACTCTTGATTCCCTGAGGGAATATTCCAATAGGAAAGGGAAGGAGAAACCTCAGGTTGCCTGAGGCTACTCATGCGCCATTTTCTGGCTCCTGCTCTCTTTTCCCAACCAATGGGCCTTAATGGTTGTTTTTGCAAATTTCTTTGTTAACTTGTCTATTGCTTTCTTTTCTATAAATGTAAAATTTATAAGGCAAAGAAACAATTCCTTCTTAAGTTGCTGGAATAGTGCATGACCTCAGTTGGTACTCAATCAATATGTATTTAATGAAGGCATAGCTGAAAGAAAAGGAAACACTACAAATTGGAATGGATCGGCATCTGAGTAGCTGGTTAAAAGTTTGGAGTAAATAAAATTTTCTATGTATTTTGTAGTCTAAAAATTTAAATTAATTTTTGATTCTCTGTCAAACTCTATGATAGGCACTAGATTTGAGGTAGCAAATAAAACAGACTATGTTAGACAAAATAGACAAAGTTAAATTGTCTATTTTCTCCAGAGAAATTTGTCAGAATACCTACTCAGAAATCTGTAAACCTCATTAATGCTGGTTTATTAAAATTTTGTGGAAATTTAAATGAGTCAGTAAAAAATATCAACAAATTGAGTAATCTTTGATTATGTGACAGATATCAAAATGTATTAGGTACATTAAAATATTGTCCATAACCAAATATTGTAAATACGTGCTAATGCTATGACATTTTAATGCTAAAACACATTCTATGCCATGGGTGTTATTATTTCTTATTACCTAAAGGAATAAGTAATTTTGAGGTTCACAGACTTTAAGTGAACTTTAAGTTCATCTTCTCATAGTAAATCTTTGAGGTGAAGCCCTGAAATATATGCCTAATTTTAAAACTTTTAAAGTTTCCATTGACCTTTGATCCAGTGAAGAAGTTCTAACTATCAAAATTAGCAAAATGAGTTAACACCGGTTTTGTGAAAACTGCTCAAATCATTTAGGTTATGCCTGATCATTTTTTCAGGAGAAAAAAGCAATCCTTCTAATTATTTATTTTAGAGCAAGGGTCATCTTGGTAATTTCTATACAACGTGTTTTTATGAAACCCTTACCTTACTAGTTATGCATAAAACAAAATATCACTCAGATGGTTTGGAGACTTTCTGTTTTCCAAGATTTATCAAACATATACTATACTTCCCCCCATTTTCCTTCCCCCTTTTGGTTGCAATGATCACACACACACCATACACATAAGCAAACACACACACACACACACACTTGTGATGCTCTTGCATTGACTGTAGGACTGTATGGCTTTGCACGTCTTGTGGTGCAAGCTTCATAACCTGTGAACCCAGTATCATATTTGGGAATGTAGGGCTGTGTCAGGAACCAAAAACATATGTACGTTATATATACATAAACATTGGTATAAAAATAATTATTTAAAGAAATTTTGTATTTTAAAAAATATTTTAAAATATTTGTTATGTATCAATGTATATGTGCAGTGTATATATAAATATATATTTATCAATGTACACATCTATGATGTATACATACATAATGTTTATACATATATGTACATATATAACTCTTACAAGAGTCACCTACACTTTAATCACAGTATCTAAATCGTAAAAACAATTACATACCCCTGTGCACAGAAGGGACATCTGTCACTGTTACTGTCATCCCGTTGCTCATCAACTTGTTCCAGTAACATCTTCACTGTAAGACTTGTTGTTACTGTTTTTGGCATATCGAATACCCCACAGGTAGCTTATATAAAACTAGAAAATCATGCCATTTACATAAATCTGGACAGAGCTAAGAAAATTAGGCTAAGTGACATAAGGCACATGGAGAAAGAAATTTACAGTATGATATTATATATATTGAATCTAAATCATTAAACTTTGAAGTAAAGTAAGTAGTCACTAGGAACTAAAGGGAAATGGGAAAATGTTATTGAAGGGATATACTCTCTCTGTTGTCAAATGGATAAATTTGGGGGATCCAAAGTCCAGGCTGGTTATTAGAGTAACCAGTTTTGTAGTGCTATGTATATTGAAAATTTAGATGTGGATAGAGCTTTAATGTTTTGACCATAAAAACAACAGCAACAAAATGAGAAGATATTTTAGATAAAAGATATATTCATCAATATTTTGCAATCATTGTATAATGTGTAACTCTGTAAGAAGATCATATTGAACACTATAAACTTCCATAATGCTATGTGTCAATTTTATTTCAGTAAAAATATAGAAAAGATAAAATGGTATACTTGTGAATAAAAGTCATCAGGCCCATATACATTTCCAGAAAAATTTAGATAGAAATGTGTACTTGCTCATTTAGTGTTTAAACTTGAAAATTAGAGGTATGACAAAAATAACATGTCTGGAATATAGTCTTTCAAGGATCTTTTCACATGCCAATTTATGAGAATCATAACTAAATACAAAATAGGACTCTTATCATTATTAATCCCCTTATTTCAGTTGCCATCAAAACTTTTATTAATAACACTTAATATTACTTATTTGTTTAATGTTTATCTTCCCCCAGGCAGGCATATGATCTTTTTTACTGAAGTGTCCTGATACTTACCAAAGCCTAAGGGAGATGGAAAATAAATATCTACTCAATGAGAAAATAAATGATAAGTCAATTCAAGTGGCTCTATATGATCACTTTCAAGAGTCGTTTGTAAGAGGGGTGGTAATGAAACTATAAACTTTCGGTTTATAGTCTTTAAAGTTTGATACAGACCCTGATGATCTATCTTCTAAAATATAATTTTTAAATTCTTGGTGAGAACAGCCACAAAAGTGCACATTACACAAACCCAGACCTTGATTTTATGTGCAATTGTCATAGTACATAAGAATACAGAGAAGGAGTAGATAATGCAGTAAGATAGATGAGAGATTAGAAAAGTGTCATCACTCACTTAGGATTTCATTCTCCTTTTTCAGGAAGCAGAGAGAAAATTCATCTCTTTATTTTCAGCTCAATAAAGTAGATTCTGAATAATGTCACTAGGAATAAAAATTATTTCATGGAAGTCATTATAAATATGTTGAAGAGTAACCCAAGAGAAAAGGAAAGTTGAAAGATTGCTTTATTGAATCACAAAGGATGTGTATAAATATTTAACATGAGCATATTTCCATGTAGATACAGAATCTAATTTGGAATGTGCAGCTCTTTCATCAAAGCATCAGATTTGTGATCTTGAAAAGTCACTTTTCTCAAAGTCGTGACAAATTTCAGTCACAGAATTTTAGAGATTTAGGAACGGCCATTGAGTCTCACCATTTTCTCATTCAGCATTTTTATTCTATTGAATAAACGAACACAAAATTTTAAAAATGTGATTCACTTTATCTGACTTATTTTCCAAAAGATAAATAATCTTTAAAATGACTGTCCTTTTATTACTTTTATTGATTATTGCTGGAACCTAATAGATGTTTTATAGTTCTATCAATTTATTTGGAATATTTACATAAAATATGAAAAATGCAGTTGAAAGAAAAGTGAGAGAAATAATAGGATGTTTGAACGCAAAATAAATCACTTTGCTTTATTGGTTTTTAAGAGAAAAGTTATTATTTGTAAAGGAAGCTCAAACAGTTATGGGAGGCTGTTAAATCTTCCAAAGAAAAGATTCTAAATATCTACAGGTAGTTAAATCAAAGGAAAGACAAAAGTTCTTTTTTCATACCAAGAAATATTCTGAAGTGGTCTATCATCATTAATTAATTTAAAATCCACTGTCAAAACATTAGTCACATGTTTGCTATTAATGTCAGCTTAATCAGTGCTTTCAGATAGAAATCTCAGATTTCTGCCCCATACTGCATTCCAAGACAATGCACCCAGAAAAGGGTGAGGAGAGGCTAAGACATGTCTAATCATTCTTTAATTACCATTTAAAATAAATGACACTCAAACAGAAAATGTGAAAAAGAATAGATTAAAATAGAGCTATTACTCAAACAAGATCGACAGTTTTCCCTTCTATTTCAAAGCTAACCCATGGCAGCTAGGCAAGGAATTAATTAATTGGGAAAATGAAATATTTTCTCAAATTCTTAGAAAGTTATCAAAGTTATAGTTGCCAAATTATTAATTTTCACATATCCTTATATCAGAGACATGAAAATAGAATTTTAAAAGTCATTATTATATTCCCCTCTCAATTTATACTTATTATTTTATCACTTCATTTCCTCATTAAATATGCTTAAAATGATTGTTTTTATTTTTTTAATTTTTAAATCTCATACAAACTATCTAAGAAAATTATACTCATCTTGAGCACCACCAGGAGTGATCCCTGAGTGCAGAGCCAGGAGTAGGGCCTGATCACGGATATTGTGTCCCCAGACTAACAAAAAACTGAAGTAAGCCTGAAAAATAAATTAAGGAAGAAAATGAGAAAAGAAAAAACTGGGGGGGCAGAGGTAAGGGTTCAGGTTATAGCAGTGATGTGGGAGAGTGGGAGAGTCTTTATCCAAAACAGAACCAAGAACACTGATGATGTGAGATCTAAGCTGCAACCACTGAACTTGGAATGTGACTGTGAAGGTGGCAGGTGGGGGGAAGTTGACACTGGTGGGATTGGTGTTGAAATATTGAGTGTCTAAACCTATCAATAACTTTGTATTACAATAACAATCACTGGTCTTTAATTTTTTTTTTTTTTTTGCTTTTTGCATCACATCTGGCAATGCACAGGGGTTATTCCTTGCACTCAGGAATTATTCCTGGCGGTGTGCAGGGGACCATAAAGGATGCAGGGAATTGAACCCGGGTCGGCCGCGTGCAAGGCAAATGCCCTACCCACTTTGCTATCACTCCAGCCCCCATGGTCTTTAATTTTTTTAAAATTAAAGAGAAAAAAGAAAAGAAGAGAAAGAAAGAAATTAAGAAAGAAAGAAAAGAAAGAAAGAAAAGAAAGAAAGAGAGAAAGAAAGAGAGAGAGAAGGAAAGAAAGAAAGAAAGAAAGAAAGAAAGAAAGAAAGAAAGAAAGAAAGAAAGAAAGAAAGAAAGAAAGAAAGAAAGAAAGAAAGAAAGAAAGGAGGAAGGAAGGAAGGAGGAAAGAAAGAAAGGAGGAAGGAAAGAAAGAAGAAGGAAGGAAAGAAGGAAAGAAAGAAGGGAGGAAGGAAGGAAGGAAGGAAGGAAGGAAGGAAGGAAGGAAGGAAGGAAGGAAGGAAGGAAGGAAGGAAGGAAGGAAGGAAGGAAAGAAGGAAAGAAGAAGATAAAAGGTCTAGAATAATTCCAGGAGTACAGAAAACATGGTAAATATTACAGTATTTAGTAATATTTAAAATTCAATATTACTCGAAATTTTAATTTATTTTTTAAAATAAAGTTTGTTAACTTCAATAACAGAAAATTAAGTCTATGGACTACAACCATCACACTGTCAGCCTAAAAGAACCGTTTTAAATCATAAATACGAAACATCTGCCACAATTCTGAGACACTCAGAAGTAGAAAAGGTCTAAAATATAGGTAACTGAAAACGGACCCTCTGCTCCTAACGACTATGATCCGAGAGGTCTTCTAACCCATTTTGACACCCAGAGCGGCTTCTTACAGAAAGAAATGCATCTAGCCTGTGAACTGGGCTACAATCCCGTGCTCCCTGGGGAGGGATTTTCTCTTTCTACCCTGTTTTTCTGCTCAGAAGATGGTGATGGCAACATCCACGTGGTGAGAGCCACCTCCTAAGACTCCCAACCCAGAGGTATGAGTTTGCAGTGAGGTGGCTCATAGGCGATCATGGGATGGGGGGTGTTACCGGCATGCTCTCTGCCCAGATAAGATCCAGAGCTGCCGCACGCGAAACGAACCCTCTGCTCCTAAAGACTATGATCCCAGAGGTCTTCTCACCCATTTTGGCACCCAGAGCGGCTTTTTACAGAAATGCATCCAGACTGTGAACTGAGCTAAAATATCAGAAATCCAAAACCGCGCGGCTGCTGTACTGGGCGCTCAAGCTCATAGAGTCTTCATTCTCAGCAATGAAAATAAATTATTAAATGATACCTTTTCAGCAGGCCTGATTGTTGTGGGAAAATTCCAAACAATAATTGTGAGTTCTCTATTGAAATAGTGAATATATTCAAAGTATAGAGATAATAAAGTAAAGATCATTAGCTACTTAGGAGGGGGGAGGGAGGTATATTGAGGTCTTGGTGGTGAAACATGTGCACTGGTGAAGGGATGGGGGTTTGATCATTACATGACTGAGACTTAAACCTGAAAGCTTTGTATTTTTTTCACAGTGATTCAATAAAATAATTTTTAAATAAAATATATAAAATATAGATAACCAGAAAAAATAAGGTACTGATTTTTTAAGAGAAGATGATCGGTTACATAAACTACTGCTCCTTAAATTTGGTATCTCTGAAAAATTATAGAGTGAATTATTATTATTATGTTTTGCTTTTTGGGTCACACCCAGCAGTGCACAGGGGTTATTCCTGACTCTGCACTCAGGAATTACTCCAGGCGGTGCTGGGAGATCATATGGGATGCTGGAAATTGAACCCGGGTCGCCCTCGTGCAAGGCAAACACCCTACCTGCTGTGCTATCACTCCAGGTCCAATTATAGAGTGAATTAAATAGATTATTATGTTTTGCTTATATGAGAGAAAAATGTGATGATTAAGAACTAGTGGATAATACCAGATACACTCATTTCAGGTAAGAGTTTTTTACCTATGTAAAAGGCTACTAGATAAATAATTCATGACCTTAATGGAACATTTGGAAAATTATTTAGTAACATTTTTGGTATTGATTGGATGAGTCAAATCAATTTCATTTATTTTTTTTACATTTTTATTGGGATGTTATGATTTACTGTATCTTTAATATTAATACTTTCAGCATATATTACTATTGCACCAAACCCACTTCCTAGTGACACTGTCTCTCTACCTCCACCCCATCCCCAACCCCAGCCCCGCCCCTGTCAATCTCTATTCCATAGGAGCAATCTCAGTTTCCATTGGTTTTGTGATTCCTTAGCTTTGTTTCTTTATATTCCACATGAGTGAGGTCATCTGGTGTTTGCCTTGGTTGTTCTAACCCACTTTAATGTTAGCCTTTCGTTTCATCAAAGGTGTAGTGTAACACAAGTTTTAATCTTTTCTCATAGCTAAGTAGAATTCCATTGTGTACATATGGTATAAAATTTCTTTAAGATCAATTTTAAATCAGTTGAATTTCTGCATTATCCAGAATTATATCAAAAGATAACAATGGAAGGTCTGTTTGCAATGATGGTAGACACTGCTTTATAGGAGATCTTTGTTTCTTGGGCATCATGTTTAGCATGTGAAAAGGCAATGGTGCATATCAATAAAGAGAAGTCTTTATTGGTCAATATATTTATTAAAAAAACTTTTAGCAGGACATTACATCAGTAAATTAATGACAAGTAAATTTTACACATGGTGAAAAGTGGGAGAACATGAAATGAAAAATTGCTAGCCATGTTTTGTTTTGTTGTTTGGGCCACATCCAATGGTGATCAGGGATTAATATTGATTCTGTGCTCAAGAATCACTTCTGATCAGCCATGGAAAACCATATGGGGTGCTAGAATCTAAACAGAGTAGGCTGTATGCCAGGTAAGTGCCTTACAGCTGTACTAACCACCCTTCTATTCATCTTTATTTTAGAGGAAAAAAATGATCATTGTGTAGAATTTTCTAAATTTTAAACTAGGAATATTTCATACTCATTGTAATTAACATTTTTTAAATTAATTTTTATTGGTATATAAGACAGTTACATGTATGTTTTAGGATGAATGTTACCACACAACACTCACCACTCAAGTAACAATAGGCCTCTATCACGTTTCCTTAGATCTCCTTCATTATTTCTACCTTTTCCCCCATCATTCCTTTGATGATTTGAGTTCTGTCTGTGGAGTCCAAAGATATGTAATCATTTGGCTTTGTATGTTTCCTGACCTCTTTTTGGTTACAGTCCACGTATAAGAGATGTGAGCTATTAAGATGAGGTCATCTGGTATTTGTTTTTTCTTCTAATTTATTTTCCTTCACATGTCCTCCTCCAGTTCCATCCATCTTGTCACAAATAGCAAGATTTGAATTCTTTTCTCAGAGCTGAGTAGTATTCAACTGTTTGATGTATTGTATCTGCTTTACTCACCTGAATTCTTTCTATATCTTGGATTTTGTAAATAATGCGGTAATTAATGTAGGCATCCTTTTCAAAAGAGTGTGTTATGTTCTTCAGATAGATATCTAGAGTGTAATTGTTGCATTATCTGGTATATCTATTCTAAAGGTAACTTTAATAAGTCAGAATTTTGGTCCTCAAATAATTAAAATACCTGAGAAGTCAATGTAAAGTTTCCTTTAGAGTTAAAATTATAATATTTTCATTTTATGCCTAAGGAAAAAATATTTACAATGAAATTTAAATTATAAAATGATATAAGTTTATTGATTTTAAAATTAAACTTTGAAATATAGTTAGACACAGTGGGAATACAATTTTTTCATGAATAAAATAGAATAACTTTTTCAGCAATAAAAGTATTGTTGAAAAAGTTAAGGTCCCTTTGTTTATATTTCTCATTCTGTATTTACTCCAATCCAATTCTCTAAGAAATTTCTTTGATTATATGTATGGAATTTTTAATACATACTTCACATTTATGTTAGCAGAATATATGTTTTTCCTTTGTGTGTTTAGAGGTGTCCTCTTGTAATTTACATAAATGTAGCACTTATTACCATCCTCTACAATTAAGCACTTAAGGAACAGAGTGATCATGAAGATCTATATATCATATCCAACTAAGTATATTAAATTTTCATTCAATATTAAAACAACTGAAAAATATTTTTATAGTCTGTCCTTGAAAATTATAGTTACTGTGACATAAAATTTTGGTTAAACCTGTGGTCCCGCTCTCCGCCAAGATGTAATCCCCGGGGTCCGCATGTGTGGGCCTCACTGCAGCTGCAAGTGCATGATTCCAGAGGCCAGCTAAACTACTTTTGTTACCGGCAGCTCCAGACAGTCTGGAGAATGTCTCCAGACTAAGAACTAAGCCGCGGCCCCATGCCTGCCCAGGAGGGGAAAGGTTTTTCTCTCTCGACTTTTCCTTGTGTTGGGGGAGGGGGAGGGCGTGGCGACCGCCATATTATGATGACCACAGATGAGAGTTACAAGCTTGCAATGATCCAATTTCTGGAAGAAATTTCCCTGGACTTAGTTGCTAAAATACAGAAATCCAAAACCACGCGGCCTCATTTCTCTTCACAGCAGATCTGACTCTAGTGGGGAACTCCTAACAATAATAGTGAGTTTTTTGTTGAAATATTGAATGTAACCAAAGTAAAGAGAAAGTAAAGTGCAATTTATCAATTACACAGGTGGGAGGGGATGGGAGGTATACTGGGGGATATTTTTGGTGGTGGAATATGTGCACTGGTGAAGGGATGGTTGTTTCAGCATTGTATAACTGAGACTTAAGCCTGAAGGCATTGTTATTTTCCACATGGTGATTCAATTAAAAAAAAAAAAGGCTGTGGTCTTGATGTGATTAAGATGTAAGGTTAGAAAGATGACCAAATTTGTTTACAATTCTGTGTTTGGGTTTCTTTGGTTACTAGATAAGTGATAAATAACAAATTTATAAATTGTTTTTAGTTTTCCCATAAAATATTTTTTCTTATTTATCAGCTACAAAGGCGGGGTGGGGGGTTGGGAGGTGGGGGGGTGGGGGGAGGTATACTGTGATTCTTGGTGGTGGAATATGTGCACTGGTGAAGGGATGGGTGTTCGAGCATTGTATAACTGAGACTTAAGCCTGAAAGCTTTGTAACTTTCCACATGGTGATTCAATAAAAAAATTAATAAAAATTAAAATAAAAAATATTTTTCTTACCTGTAAGTCTGTAAAGAATTATATTTTTTTGTTTTTGAACCTCACTTGGCAGTTCTCAGGGCTTACTCCTATGTCTGTGCTCAGATATCACTCTTAATGGGCTCAGGGAACCTTATGGGGTGCCTAGGATCAAACTGGTCGTGCAAGGCCAATGCCCTACCCACTTTATTATCTCTCTGGCCTCAGAGAATTATTTATTTCATAAGGAAAATTGAAGGTAGTTAGTGGAAATAGAAAACAAAAGCAATTTTATCTAGTAATTACAAATAACTTGGAGAGTTTTTAAAGGAATCATACATTCTGCTTGTATCAGGAATCTTTTTGCAGAGGGTCAGATAAAATGCATTTAATGTACATCAAGTAATTATAAGAAGTATATAGGACTGTAATTTTATAGTTCATGTGACTGATACAGTTCTAGTAGTTGAAAAATATCATCTATCCTAAATAATATTTTGGCCAAAATCATAAATAACATCATTGGCATTGATAGACTCCCTCATTTCTCATCAGATAGTTTTGCACGAGTAACTGTAGGTCACTATTTGTTAAGTGAGTGGATTTGCATAGTGCACATTAATCAACAATCATTCCAGTTTTGTGAAAGAGTGAAACAGATGGCAAAAGCAATCGCATGAATAGCTGACTTTTGCCTTAGCAAGCTGGATGGATGCTCGATCAAGAAAATTAGTTTATTGCAGCGATGATTTATTTTAGCTACCAAGGGCTGTCTCCAAGTTGCAATTCAAGGAATAAGTCCTTCTGAAATGGCTCCAGGCGTCCCCGCACCCACACCCACAATCACAACAAAATGGTGTTTCTAGAATTTACACACTAAAAGCCAAATGCCATCATAGAAGGTGTCCCATTGGCATTTATTTTTAAACAGCTTTGAGGGGACAGGTTGCTTTTTCTGTTTAATGCCACATATTTTTAAATAGACTTTGATAAATACCACTGCTATATATTAATTCACTCTTCAATCTGACTTTGTTGTGGGTTTATTCCCAAGGCTAGCTGGAGCAATTGTGAGACTTTTTGTTGGTTTGTTTTGTTTTCTATTCCTGGACAGACCTGGTAGAGCTCAGGGCTAATGCCTGCCTGTGTGCTCCAGGGTGAATCCTGTGATGCCCAGGGCACCATATGAAGTGTTGGGGATCAGACCAGTGTCAGCAGCGTGCAGGCAAACCCCTAATCCCCTTGTACTATCTCTCTGCCCCACTATTCAGTTTCTAATTGAAAACTCAGAGCATTAACTCTGTAAAAAAGTAATATGCTCACATTTACTTCCTGTCTTATCTTTTTGGCAATTTAGTTGATGGCAAACAAGACCTATTTTAGTTTGACACAATCCTTCAGATTGAACTGAGTGGGATGAGTAAGAAGGGTACCTAAGTCGCTTAACTGTATTTATTTCTTCACATCAATGATGGGTTTGAAAGATAAACAAGATATTTATATAAAAGGGAGGAATGTTGCAATAGAAAAAGTCAAGGTTGTAACCTCTGAAAGAGAAGGAATGAATAATAACAGTGGTCTTGAAGGGTGTACTGAGAAGATATATTTTATGCCTCAATTTTACAGAAGGTAAAATAACACATACTATAAATGAAAGGATCACTGCTGTAAGAGATTACAATTTTAACAGTAAGGGTAATTACCTTTCCTCAAATATATTTCCAACTTTGCTAACTACCAACTTTCTGTCCTCTGAAAATTGAAAAACAGATTGGATGTGGTAATTTAAAATTGACACCCAAGTGTGTAGGTGAATAGGCCTGATGGATGTTGGTTATTTCCAATCACATCGTTCGGTGAACATGAAGAAGCCCCGATTCCAATCTTGTTTTGGCATATTTGGTTGATTTCTGACAGAATAACAGCTGGTGTTTGCAGTTGGGTAATGAAACTTCAATCACAAATGGTGCTAATTGAGGTAAATGTGAAGAAAAGCATTCTGGTTTGGTGATTTTCATTGAACTGATTCTAAATTTTAGACAGTTCATGCTGAAATGACTTATAGTGTTTTAATTCTAACTCCAGTTACTCAACACCTATGTCAATAGCACATAGATTGGATGGAGAAGGCTCAATGGGTGAGAACATAGATGTTTTCACTAACCTGAATTCTTGCAGTTAGTGGCCAGTAACTAAAGATCTAGTCATTACAACAATTTGGAGGAAGAGCAGGGAGAATCAATTCTAACACATAAGTAAAATATAAGGGAGAATGATATTTAATCTAACAACCTAAAATCCAGCCAGGCAACTTGATTCGAGTCACTTTGTTCGTATGTGGTAGGAACTATGCAAAAATGTGCACAGCCGTGAAAATGAGTCTTGGCATAAGAAAACCAAGCAGCTATTAAGACTCATTTGGATCAAAGCAATAATAAGTGCACAATAACTAGTAATATAGCCTTGCATTTATTATTATTTAAAAATAATTATAAGGCACATCTGAACTATTGCAATCAAAGACAACACTGTGGAATGATTCTGCTCTAAATAAATGAAAAACCCAGTTTTTCTAGAAGGTACTGTAAGGACAGGGGAAAAACATAGCTGCTTAACTCACTTTTCTTGAGTTTGCTACTGGTCCAGAATCTGGGACTGACCTAAACTACAGATGGAATTCAATAAACCTAGATGAGAGGAAAACTTAGTCCCCAGGAGAGTCTAATAAAAAATCACTTAGAACTGCAGAAGTAAGGTTACCTTAGTTGCACTTGTTTGAAAAGTAACAATGCTACTAAATAACTTGAAGATGAGAAATTGAGCCAATTTACCGGTAAGTTTGTAATTCCAGTTAAGGCTGCCAGTTATAAAACCTGTGTAATTATTTGAAACTGACACAGTAGAAGAAATACTTCGTTGAGCCATCACTCTTGCCTACTTCCTATCTTTGGTGGATAGAACTTCAGGTGTTCTAGAGTGATAGTACAGTGGGTAGGGCACTTGCCTTGCAGCCAGCTTACCCAGATTCATTCACTGCATTTCCTATGGAACCGAATCAATCCTGTTGTAATTCCTTAGTGTGGGGCCAGAAGCAACCCTTGAGCATTGCCACTGGTGGCCATTAAGTCAAACAGCAGCAACAAAAACCAGAAGTGGGCTCTGAGGCTAGTAAGGGGTATTTAGGAGTTGTTGTTTCCAAAGTAATACTTTAAAGGCGTGAACACGAGGAACTGGAAAGATAGGAGAGATCGAGGCCCTTGCTGTGCATCCATGGACCCAGTCTGGCCCCAGGCACCACAAATAGTCTCTCAAGCACCTCCACGAGGGACACCTGAGCTCAGCACCAGGAGCAGCATCTGAGCACAGCCAGTGTGGTCCAAACCCTTCATGTCACCAACCAAAAGAGTAAACTCTTAAGACCTAGCACAGCTGTATGATTTTTTTAAAAAACTATGTGATGGTTCTTTTCAAATACTTAAATTTCACAATGAAAACTCATGAAAGCCAGCCAAAAGTCCATGGAAAGTGCATGCTCTAGGAAGGATGAAAAACCTCTGCTTTATATTTATTTATTTAATTGAATCACCGTGAGAACAGTTACAAAGCTTTCCAGTCTAAGTCTCGGTCATACAATGATCCAACACCCATCCCCTCACCAGTGCACACCCTCCACCACCAAGAACCCCAGCATACCCCCCATCTCACCCCTCCCCCCACTTATGTGGCAGATGATTTCTGCCTTACTCTCTCTCTACTTTGATCACATTCAATATTTTGACAAAAGATACACCATTATTATTTGGAATTTTCCCCAACCTTCAGACCTGCCAAAAGGCATCATTAGATAATTTGTTTTCTATTTCTGATATGAAGAGCATTTTGGATTTTTGATATTTCAGTAATAAGTCTGGAGGGATTTCTGCCAAAAGCCACCGAGTTCTGAGATTGGTTTGTGTGCCTCTGGAATCATGGCCGTTCTGGAGCCAGGAGTCATTCGTGGGAGGCAACTTGGGTCCTTACTGGGGTAGGGAGAAGGGCCGGTTCCACCCCCCATCCTGTGAGGCCCTGCATGTCATTGCTCTCTCTCTAGTTTGGGGCAGGGGCAGACAGTAGATCATTTATTTTCCATTGCTCACTTTTTATATCAGGAAAGGTTGCATGCTTCAGGGGAATAGTCCTGATAGCCACATACCGGAGCCATGCTTGTAGAAGCTCATGGTCACCGGGATTCCATCTGGAGAAGGTGGGGAGACTGCACCTGCTCCATCTGGGGGTCCCAGAGATATTGACTCGGTATGGGGCCCCGAGAATTCTCCGGTGTTGTGGTGCCCGCCAGGTTTCTTCACTGCTGAGGAAAAAGCTCCGCTTTAAAACAAGCTTGGGACTGAGAGATAGCACCGCAGTTGGGGTGCATGCCTAGCCTGTACCTGGCCTGGGTGATCCCTGGTATCACCTGGTCCCCAAAATATCATTAGGTGCACCCTGGCAGAATCTGGCGAGCTCCTGGTGCAGTGAAAGCCAATGAGCACAGAATCCTCAGGCCTTGGCACTGACCCCCAGGCTGAGAAGCTCTGCTGGGCACCAGTCTTCCTAACCATCATGTGGGTGGTCCAAATAATAAAAATTTAAAAATTAAATGAAAGAGATTTGACTGCACCATGAAGCCACAATTTCAGTTCTATTGTAGAGGAATTAGCTGAGAAAAGTCAGTTGTGTCAATTCACAAACAAACAAAAACCTCTGGTATCAGGATCTTCTCTCAGTGGAAATAGAAAACAATATTTTAATTTGATTATCCTCCCCTTCCCCTCCGCACCCTCCCATTCCCCATCTCCTTCTCCTTCTCATCAAATAAAAAATACATATTTTTAATATTTTTCTCCTTCTCCTTCTCCTCAAATAAAAAAAATATTTGATATTCAGTACTATCTTTCTGTTGGTAATTCACATTGTATAAAACACTAACTGTATATGTATACTAAGATCATATTTATATTGCTTATTGGTATAGTGGTGAAAGTTGACTGTGTCAAAAGTCTTGATATACTCTAATAATTATTAATTATATGTTACTTTTTCAGTCAATCTTGTCATATTCATTTAGTTATCATTAAACCTGCTAAAGTGATCATTTTATGATATTTAGCAATTTGATAATATTATTAGAAAAGAGCTTTATAGACAAGTTAATATTTTTAAATCCTAATAACTTGATGGATCATATAGTAAGTTATTATAATATAAAGATTAAATTGTTAAAATAATGATTGTAAGTAATAAAGTTTTGAAAAGCCAGTGCATTTTTTCAGAGAAATATTACATATGTTCTTTCATATCTCACTACTTTGGTTCTTCATGTTTTGAAAATCTAAAAAAAGATCTGGAATAATTTCAAGAGAAAAGATACATGGATATTATGTGGCCGAGGACAAAATAATTGTGCTGCAGTACTTAATCATGTCTAATATTCATGCTAATGACCTATTTTTAGACTATTGAACAATTGAGAGTACATTGCCATTGTTTTACCAGAGTTTTGCTATAAAATGAGGCAAAGATATTTTTCAAGACTAACTAAATGACAGTTTGGAATAACATAAAACTTTGACACTCTACTCCTTAGCAAAATTTCCTTTCATAATCTTACTCCCACACGTTGAAGGTGTATGTGCTAATGTCCTTGGTGATAAGGAATAACATTATTTCTGAATCTAGAGCTAGGAAATAGCTCTAAACAGATACTTTGAAAAAATAATAACAGTATAAAATGTTTACTTTCTAATTCCAAAAGAGAGACTTGACTTTTCAGATTGCATAATTTAGTGAAGATCTGGCATTATTCTGTGGAATTTCCAGTGACATGGAATTCTATTGGCATGTATTTATATTTGATGAAATTGGGAAGTTTATTCTAAACAAACACAGATATTTATGGTTCTGCTTAACTGACATAATTTCTCTTGGTCAAATAGAATTTCTTGAAGAGTTATTAGAGGTCTGAGAAGGATCAACTCTACATTAAAAGGAGAGAATTGCAAGCTATTTCACTTTCAGTAATTAAATCACTTGACAGCAAGTAAGAGTGTATTTTGTTTTGATGTTGCAACATAGCTCATAAGAGAGTTCAGATGTCAGCATATAGTTTTCAAATAATATGGGTATTTCTACTCATACACACCTTTCTGTTTTAGAAATGCAACCCAATTCAATGTGTTTGACAGAAAAATACCATAAAAGAAAATGGGATTTTTGACCTTTGAGTTTGGGAAACTCAAAATTCAACAGCTTTCCTTATTTCAGCAAAAATAGCAGTAGCTTTTAATATGAAATTATATTTTGTGATATAATACAATGGCTCCCAGTGCCCATAAAGCTTCATTATATTAGCAGTCAGTGGGATACACACTAAGATACATTCTACATAGACTGAATTCTCCTTGGTATTAACTGTAGTATTATCTCCAATGACTCAAAGCTTGGCAAATAAAATAAAAGTAAAAATAAACAAATGGGACTACAATACACTCAAAAATTTCTATACGATGAACAAAACTATGGCTAAAAGTAAAGACACCCTGCTGAACAGAATAACATTTTCCTATCATTCATTTTGTGAACTAATATTCAGATTATAAGAATCACGCACAAAATTAAACAACACAAATTAAAAATGGGGAAAGATGGACTAGAGACATAGCTCAATGGGTTGAGGTATCTCTCAGGTTCCCTTCCCTTCACTGCATGGTTCATGCTCACCCCTGCAGAGCTATCAGCAAGCTCTGATCACAGAGTGAGGAGGAACAAGGTACAGAAAATGACAAACTAAAGTAGCCCTTACACTGGTAACAGCACTGAGCTTACTAGGGATGGATGAAGTAGGGAGGGAGGGGTTACCTACGGAAGTATTAGAGGAACACTGACACTTGGTTGGTGGATGTGTGTAGTAATATTGTATGCCTAAGGCATAAATTTTAGCACAGCTATAGACTATGTCTCTATAATTAATAATAACCCTAATGAAATAAATGAGTTTTAAATGCTACATAGTTTGTCATTTGGACCTTTTAGAATCAGTCTCATACTTCAACTCCCCAGTATGCATTAGCTGAAGAAAGGAAAGAAATGGAAATATTTGCCTTGACATTCATTCCCCTGTATTTTTCACTCCCTATTATTTAGTTTGTGCTTTCCCACTAGTTCTAAGTTTTGGATTCCATGAACTCACTATGGTATAATAATAGCTGAATAAGTGGAGGAATCCCTTTTTTCTTTCTCTAAATAAATGTTTTGTAATTTCCACTCAAAGTATTCTAAGAGATTACTTTGCATGAGCTGTGTATTATGGAAATAAAAAGAACAAATAGGACAGAGAAGAGATAATGGGAAGATTTGCAACAATAATAAATGTGAAAATCATATTCTTGCTTTTCTTGAAATAGCTACTTGCTTGCCAAAAATGTATTAAATAAAGGAAAAATAAAAGAAAGTAAGGGAAGAAAAGGGAAGGAGCAGATCAGAGGGACAAGATCAAATAAATACCATGTCGTCTCACTCATCTGCAGTATATAGAGAAAACAAGAAAATGAACAGTGATGAACAATTGACAAATTTCTGATCTCGGGTTATAAAGCTCAGCTCACCAAGCATCGAAAGGGAAGCATGGTGGGTGCGGAAGGGATGTAAAGAAGTAACCCAGAATTAACATAAGGACATTGGTATAGCATGTTGGGCACCAATAATCAGTGGGGTGCAGTAACGGTACACTGATATCATAAATGTTGATGCTATTGTAATCATGTTTGCTAAGCTATAATAAAATACAGTTTGTGGGTGCCTCCCATGCACTCCTCAGGAGTCCTGAGGGGCCCCACTAGTCATTTTCAGCCAGAGGGACCAGTGTTTGAAGGCAAGGATGAAAGGAGGAAATGGTCCGTACACCATACAGTGCTCAGGATACTGGCGACCAGGCTGATGGTGTGGAGAATTCCAGAACTACAATCTGTGATGCTCAGGAACATGTCACAGAGTCAAACCTAGCAGAGGCATATTGCTGGCAATTACAGTGACTTCTATATTGTCTCTCAGTCCCCAATGAAGCAAATTTAAGGAAGAAAAGAAATAAACAAAAGTAGAAACATCTGTCAAGCTGCTCAATAAACAGTATTATGAAAAATAGCCAGAGGGATGATATAATGAAATTTTATGACCAGCCAAACAGGAGAGTATGGCTTAATAAAGCCATTGGAACCACTCTAGAAATGAAAGATAATTCAGCCTAAGAATAAAGGTAATTTTGAAGTTAGCCTTTCCTGATAAAAATGGAGATGCTTTAATTGCTAGCAGTGATTAGTCTTTGTTTCAGTGACTCTGAATGTAATTTCTATAAGGATGAGACCACCAGGTTTATCGGGATAATTTTAGGTTGTATTAACTTCTTCCATTTTGGGGGTTGTGGCTCAGTTTTTAGTAATTTAGTTTCTTAGTGGCTCCTTGCTCTGTCTACTCTTGTTTTGACAGTCCAGGCTATCTCAAATGAGAAATTGCTATACCTCTTCTAAACCATGCAGTTCTACAAAAATATCACTTTTTATTTATGACTTCTTTTTTTTTAATCATTCTTTCCTAGGCGCCATCATTGTCAGAGGACACTTAATTAATTGCTGTTCAATGCCCTTGGCTGAGAGATTAGTAAACTCTGATATAGAGGGCTAGTTTGGGCTTTGCTATTTGTATGCATCTACTTTGATGTTTATGTTTGTTAATTTTTCTTCTCTCCACATCATGATTTTTTTAGAACAAATGCAAGTTTCAAATATACTTCTTATTTTGTTCTAAGCTATACCTTGTGGTGATCTGAAGAAACTGTAGTATTGAGTATTAAATCTTGGGCCCCTGCATGCAAAATTTAGGTCTAGTTCCTTGATCTTTCTCCCTGCCTTCAACTGATAATTTCTTTAGAAATTAGGGAATGGAGATATGCATTGCTCACTTGGGAGATGGTCAAAGAAGTCGCTTTTGGTATTAGGATGAATAAAATTCCAAGGACCATATCTAAGAATGTGTGACGCCAAAGGCAAAGGAACGGAAATTGCAAGAAGTAAGGTCAGAAATTGTGAGTGCATTGATTGAATATCCCTCTAAGTGGAGAATCGAGGATTTCTATAGTTGGGAGTAAGACCCTTGCCTTTGTATTTAATAGAAGGCGGCAAAAAGTATGTGGGAAGCAGAGTCCATATACTGTACACACATTTTAAAGTTTCCTCTAGCACCCAGGCTAGCACTGCCGCCCCCACCTTACTGGGAAGACATCCACACCACATGTGAGAACTTTCAGTTCCTACAGCGTCACAGGGCTCAGGCATCATTACTGAGAACTAAATCTTCTACTTTTATTGCAGTTCATTCCTGTCCCCTTAATTTCCACTGCAGGAATTAAATAGATACTATGTCTCAAATATTTTTTGCCAATTATTTGCTCTCTCAATTATGGATTATCTGATGATGACATGTCTCTATTATAAAACAATCTCTCTCTCTTCTAGGCTACTCTGTTACTTGGCAGCACGTACCAAATTTAATATCCTGTTTTACCTTGTTTGGGAGAGAACACACAATAAGATCTCCAATTTACATGTGAATTGGTATCTTTTTTGTTATTTTCTGTGACTTTAGTGATCATTATTCAAATTCATTCTTTACAGAATCTTCTCAGTGCTGCTGACATTAAGAAGCAGTTCTAACATCCTCACAAAGAAAGGCATTATAGAGGAGTTTGCACTCAACCTGGCTTAATGTATATTGTTAGGGCACAGTTCTGGATCTCCGACCGCAGACAAGGACCACACAGGAATGCAATTAGCAAGCGGGTAGTTTATTAAACTGGCTAGCCAGGGTCGTGCACACTCAAACAGCGACACGCAGGTCCCATGTGCGAGGCAAGGTCCCGACCCAGGGTGCAGGGGTTACTTATATAGGACCATGTTGGCCGTTAAGGCGAAAGCCCGCACGTTCCCTAGCCAATAAGTTCATAATTCGACATGCCTCTCCCTCCAATCCCTTTAGGCCCATCTGCTTGTTCAGCCTATAGATGTACAGGTCACAATTGCATAAGCGCCTGCACAGATCTGAGGGCTGAGCCCGGCCTGGGAGGCTATCTGTTTAGATTATACCCTTATATGGTCGCAGCTTAGGAGCCCACACATTCCTCTTAGAGCAAGCAGATACCAGAGGCCTGAGTGGAAAATATATGGTTTTCATTGTCTTTGGCCCGCCCAGGGCAGTCCTGCCCTAACAATATGAGGTCACAGAAAATTATGCTCTTACCAGACTGAGATGCAGTATCACACATTTGAGGCCGTGAGTTTGATTCAGGAAGGAAGGAAGGAAGGAAGGAAGGAAGGAAGGAAGGAAGGAAGGAAGGAAGGAAGGAAGGAAGGAAGGAAGGAAGGAAGGAAGGAAGGAAGGAAGGAAGGAAGGAAGGGAAGGGAGGGAGGAAGGAAAGAGGGGAGGGAGGGAGGAAAGACAGAAGGGAGGGAGGAAAGACGGAAGGGAGGGAGGAAGAAAGGAAAGAAGGAAGGAAGGAAGGAAGGAAGGAAGGAAGGAAAGAAGGAAGGAAGGAAGGAAGGGAGGGAGGGAGGGAGGGAGGAAAGAAAGACAAAAGACGGAAGGGAGGAAGGAAGCAAGGAAGAGAAAGAAAGAAAAGGGGGGAGAGAAAGAAAGAAAAAACAGAAAGAGAGAATGAAAGATCAAAAAGAAAGAAAAGAGAAAAGAGAGATAAAGGAGGAGAGGGAGAGGAGAGTGAATGAGAATGGAGATAAGAAAACCGTCTCTTTACCATATAATTTTTAAGTACTTGTTGTTAGGGCGCGGATTGAAATGACAAAGAGACGCCAGAGACTGCAAACAGCAAGTTGGGTTTATTGTAAGACTGGCTAGCCAGGGTCCAGCCGCCTATGCGGACATGCAGGTTCAGCAGGTTGGGCAAAAGACCCCGAGCTTCTCCAAAGGAGATCTTATATAGGCCTTCCCCGGCCGTTACAGCAGAGCCCGCGCATTTCATAGCCAACAGATTTGTAATATTGCAAACTTTCTAACCAATCCATTTAAAAGGACATCGCTCCTTAGCCTATGGTTTTAGAGATCAGTATTCGCGCCAATACTCAGGAATGTCCCGGTTCTGGGGACAGTCTTGGGTCCTGTGATATGGGTCTTGTGATATGGGTCTTGGTATCTGGTCTGACCATCACCCTTCTTGCGACCCAGGGTGCTTGTATCCAAATTCTTTGCTCAGGGACAGATAGACAAGTTATTCTACAATCTGGCTCCTGTAAAAAGAGTCTTAAGAAAGCTAAATAGATTCCTGTGGTTTGTCCTCACACTTGTGCACTGCACTGAACTTGTTAACTTTTGCATGTAAAAATGAGCAAATCTTATGACTGGATTTTTCCATAAATTTACTTCCGAGTTACTTTCTCCTAAGTACACAGTAATAATTCAGTCTAATACAGTGTTAAATCATGTTTTGAAGAGAATTGTGACATATTCATTGGCTTTTGAAATAGACTGACTTTTCATATAGCATTCTATTGAAGTTCAGATTTAATATTCTGTTTATTTACCATAGTGTCTTATTTTATTTTAACTTGATTCATTGTCTTATTTAGAGGCATTTTTGATG
The DNA here is from genome assembly GCF_027595985.1 of Sorex araneus. Classification (NCBI taxonomy): domain Eukaryota; kingdom Metazoa; phylum Chordata; class Mammalia; order Eulipotyphla; family Soricidae; genus Sorex; species Sorex araneus. Next base: position 282,655,634 of record NC_073313.1, read on the forward strand.
TAGGCATGTAGAGGGAAAGGCCCTGGGCAATGAAAATTTAGATTTAACAGAGTCTCTGGGAAGGAGAATCTTAAGACTTGCAGATTCAAAAAAACAAAAGACTGGAGGAAACCATCAGCAGACACTGAGGATTATGGACCCCTCCCCAGGAAGTTCCCCAAAGAAGGCCATCACCACTCCCAACCTCCCTGGTAACCTCCTTAGCAATGAACTTTTACCTGGAAAGAAGCCCCATGTGGGGGCAGGTTGAAGAAACCCTATAAAAGACACCTTGAACAAAGGAAGGGCAATGCATATGCTGCCTGAGCCCATGTGCTGCTTGCACCCACGTGGCTGAGCACATGTGTCGCCCGCATCTTCCTTCTTGAGATGTGTACTCTCATAGTTTTGTGTCTAGTGCTAGGATGTGCCTAGAGCTCTCTGCACCCTTGGAGAAGCCCGCATTCTCTCTTGAGCGTGTTACTCTTACTATTCTCTCTCCCACTTATACCTTCCTCTTTCCCTCAAAAAACCTCTAAATAAAATCTGTTACTTCACTGCTTGTCTACTCCTGATTTCTTTTCTGCAAGCAAGACAAGAACTCAGTAACCCTGGTTTCCAGTTGGTAGAGGCTATTGGAGAGAAAGTGACCATCTTTCACCTCCCCGCTTCACGTGAGTCACCCGTGGGTCCACCGACATCACTTTTACATTTTATGACTAAAGGTTTTTCTTTATCAACAGTATTCATCACCATGAACATCTTATATTCAAATATTAAGTAAGAAAAGGTTACATTCAATTTTTCATAATACACCTGGTATCAGGTATTTGGTTAGAGTTTATATACAATCGAATGCTCAATTTTTTCTTATATCTTGATTGAGTTTCCTTAACTCATGGTAAGGGTATTGGAAAATCCAAGAGCATTTATAAGTTTTTGTCAATGCATTAAATGGTATAGAAATGGGGGGGGTGATAAGATATACTTTAAGTTTCATATATTTAAGAAATAGATACATTCCATTAAAATATGCATAGTGAGTCACTGGCTAGATAGAAAAAGGAAGAGATATTTTAAGTGTATTTTTGCTAAAATTTACTCTATTAGACAATGGGTAGGAATATTCCTATACTTTTTTTTCTAGTAACATAGAGCCAGTATAGCAGGAACAACAAGGCAGCTTTGTAAGGGAATGATGTGAAAGGCCCATCAATTTTAGGTAAAGTAATTAGCCTTTGCTATTTTTGTGGCCTCTCATTTATATTCCTATATATTCCTCATTGTTCTGTTAAATTTATCTAGGTTTCTTCTGTATGCCACTCGGTTCCCTAAATTCAATTCTCAGTCTTAAAATGAGGCTTTTTATCAGGTTTAAGAAGAGATAGAAGGTAGACTCCTCAGAATGCAAAAGAAAGGATGAAAGATTAAGCTATGGCAGTATGTACTCATTTCCTTAAACACTCCTCCCTCTTTGGGCCAGGAAAGGTTTTTCTCTCCAGAGCCTAATATTTAAAAATAGTGTTGTCCAATATATCTGATTTCTCCTTCAGACTGACAACTCTGAAACCCAAGAAATCATTGACTGGCCCATTAGTATTACTCTAGCATGAGTTTCACTTCCTTAAATAAGCAGGCCCAGGCCCTTTGTCAACAGAAAGCAGTTACTCAAGACAGACTTTTCCTCAGCTTTCCCTTAAGGATCTAAGGGCATGAAATCTCAAATGGGGTGAGGGGGTGTTGCAGGAAGCAACATTCCGGACCCTGGTGAGGAATTTGGGGGGGATATAATAAAACTAAGAAGAAAGTGCCTAGAGCTGGGTTAGCCCAAAAGCCTGAGAAATGCTTTCAGTTGAGATGCAAATTACGTGTTCTTTGGAGATGCAGAAACTGGGGTCACACTCAGAGAAAGGTGGATTCCTCTCTGCCAGGAAACTTGAGGAGAATCTAAAGGTCAGGATAAGAATTTGAAAGGATCATAAAGAGTCTCAGGGTTCCCAGGACAACACTCAGATTAACTTTTTTATATGCAGAGAATTTTGAACCAAGACAATTATGAGAAATTATATATGCTCTTTCCCAAGAGTCTGTTTCTTCCACTCCGGAGAAGCTCATGTTCTCCCTTGAACATGAGTCAAAATGAGTCTCTTTGCCCTTTTGTTTAGTAAAGTCACTTTCTTATAGTACAAACCTCTTTGCTTCACTAAAATAAGCCGAAGACATCAAAGCATTTTAGACCTACCATATCTAAGCCAACTAATACAGCAATCCATTTTTGTCAACCTGTGACCAAATTCTTGAAGGCCATAGTCAAAGGCAGAATTGAAAGATGGAGAAATACTATTTTTTGATACTGTGATTAAGACCTCTACCTGCGTGTAGGGCTAACTCTGTCCTAAGACCAATTATCTATGTGAGTTAAAAATGACTTGCTTAAATACTTTTCCTTGATTTATGCATATTCCACAATAGAAACTTCCTAACTTGAGAAAAATCATTTTGACTTTATAGACAGAAGTGATGACTCTATACTCTTTCATGCTAGGTATTTAGTTAGACCATTACAGTTTTAAAGCACTGGCTGTAGTAATCAACTTTGCCCAAACTGTGCCTTCTTTCAAGTGCTTTGGAGATAGAACAGCAAGAAAGAGTCCTGGGACATTGCGCTGGATAAGCCGGGGAAACAGGATAAAAGCACCCATTTGGCTTTCAGAGGTTAAGGCAGATTTGCGAGCTTCTAGTTTAGACTGTGCATTTTTGCTTGAAACTAAATAGAAGACTGTTGACATTGTTTATGTTTTGAAGGGCATTTGTACTTCTGTTTTAGATAACTCAGCCATAACATTATCTAACTATGTTTATGTTTATAATATTTCTCCATAATAAAAATGGTAGCATTCAGTGGCAACTGAAATCATCCTAGTTTATTACATCTTTTAACTTCTCTTATTCAGTGTTTTATATTCACTCATGGATGAAAAAATAAATCCATGCAATCTTTTACATAATTTTAATATGATATTTCCCTCTTGGAGACCCCGGCAAGCTACTGAGAGTATGGAGCCCTTACGGCAGAGCCTGGCAAGCTACTCGTGCGTATTGGATATGCCAAAAACAGTAACAATAAGTCTCTCAATGAGAGACGTTACTGGTGCCCACTCAAACAAATCGATGACCAAGGGGATGACAGTGACAGTGACAAAACATATTTACTTAACTAGCATTTTGTTAATTAGACCAAATCAATTTTTTTCCAGTGAAAATTCTCTTAATAAAACTTGTTTATTTTTAAAAGTTCCAAAGAATCTTAGGCTTATTTGAAGATTATGTTAATCATTACCAGTCAGTAAGTGTGCCCTATACTTGCAATGATCAATAAGATCTTTGTTATTAAAAAGAAAGGGTGTGGTCCCTTGTGATATTGTATTTACCTTGTACACTGCTGACCTGGGTTCACCCCCCCCACACACACACATCCCATATAGTCTCCTGAAGAAAAACAAAAGTGGCCCAAAATCAAAAAAAAAAAAAAAGAAAAGGACTAAAATATTCCTAAAATGTGTGCTATAAATAAGAATAAAGTAATTCAAAGTAATTTAAATTGAGCAGTGTTGCTCAAAGCTAGTCACATGCCTAAATATTAGCAATCATAATGATAAAATTATTAATTTACCATCACGACTTTCTAAAAATATAATTATCATTTTTTAAGCTCTTCTAGATGCAATATTTAACAAAATAATTAATAAATGCATGCCTAAATCCAAAATTACTTGTAATTAAACTTGTCATGTAACCATCAACTGGTGCCACCAATGAAAACAATTAATCTAAATAAATTTTTTATCATATTTAAAACATATACATCTAATCATTAATTTCATTAAAAAATCAATCCTGTTTAGGCACCTATTTGCAAATGCATATTTTTAAATTGCATTGTATCTAAATAAATAAAAAATAAATAAATAACAGGTGTTTGCTTATTTTCTGATATAACATCATTATTAACTCCATAATTAACTATCTTGCATTTTTAAATCAGAATAATTATGAATTCTAACTGGCAAATTATCTTAAGTAGGTTTTTAAGCAAAAAAAGTATGGTCTATTTATTATCAATCTACACACATTGATAGATAATTATTTACTGTCTTCCTAAGAGATGAATATAAAACAAATCCTCTGATTTGTTAACCCAGTTTTCTGTATTTTGGAATATGTTCTCAGAAAATTTGCCAAACCTATTTTTTTGCCATTTTTCCCCTTTAATAATGATTACACATTTTTTTTGGTCTAAAATGCAGTAGTGTTACAAAATGAAAAATGAATGGAAGCTTTCTTTGACTTCCCGGTAACATAAAATTCTAGAGTTGTTTTGTTGTTTTAAATACACTGGAACGAAGAATCACCTTCATAGTCTTAGAATGCTAGAAATACTGTCCAGTGTTAATAAATTTGTTCTGCTGCTATTCAAGGAGATGCTAATGCAGTGATGTATTACAAAATATTTGATTTACTTTCAACAGACCTATTTTTTTTCTTTTACCAGTGAACACAGCAACATTTGGCTGGACATCTGTCCATGAAGAATTGGCTTGGAGTAACGAGCTTGTTTCTCCAAGAGCATCAAGAGCTGTTTGATGCTAATGCTTCTCACTGCCATGGCCTTGGGCCAAGTGGAGGTTCTCTACAGCTCACAGTTACAGTGTCTAAACACTGTCTTCAAAACTGAAGTGTGACCCTGCTCTGTCATCAACTCTGAGCCCATTTCTGCATTTTTACCTTGGCAAAAAAATGACACAGGAACAAATACTATAAGAAAATAAAATTTATTTTTTAAAAGACGTCATTGATAGGATAAAATTAAATTTCCCTCTGACTCCTGAGAGCTCCCCCAGTCCTTCACATGTTGCCCTGGCCTGGATTTAGAGTATGGAATTGTGCTATTGCTAATTTCCATTTCTTTCCATATATTGGCTTCTGATTCTGACTTTATAGTTATTAAGAAAATCCATATCATGGTGGGTGAGGGGATGAGTGTGAGATAAAGCAGGGGCTTTGGGACAACAAGGAAAGAAAACCACCAGGAGTGTGCAGGACTGGGCCATTGTGTCCACGCAACCCTACCATCAACACTTTTGTAGACCACAGTGCCTAAAATAAAATTTTTAAAAAAAGAGAAATTGCATTTTAATTTTGCTTTTAGGTAACAAAACACTAGGAAAGCAATGACAATAACTTGTAGAGAATCCCAGATTCATTTTATAAATCATTTTCTAGGGTACGAGTCCATCTCAGTACTCAGGATCTTGCAGGATGCAATTAGGTCATTAGACAGATGTAGTTTTTAAAGTATGCCACACTCCAAACTGCCTTTAATTATTCACAATCAAATGCTGAGTGTTTTGCTTAACCTCCAGGGTTAAGCAATTCCTCTATCCCTTTTGATTTTGCAGGCACAGTGTGCTTTCAATTCCTAGGACAGCATGGAGAAGAAAAAAGTGAAGTTGAAGGTAAGCAATGGAACAATGATGAAAATAAGTCTCATTCAGGAAGGAACTCATTGAACATTTTAAATTCATATGTAAAATCAAGAACTGAATATGGTCATTCCACAGGATAAAAGCAAAATAGCAAAAATCTTCAAAGGGTTGAGTTATAAGACTCCTTGAGGTGAAATTTTGAAACTTTCCTATGCAAAGGCTATGTGTAAGGAATTTATTAAAAACTCAGATTCTCAATACTTATCTTTTATACATCATAAAATATATATGTGTAAAATAAGAAAATATTTACATTTGAGCTAATCAAAATAATGCAATTTAGAGTTAGAGACACAGCTCAACAATGCAACATGTCATAGTGTGAGGGATGCCCAAGCTCTTCACACAGCAACATCTGAGCTCCAGACACCTTGAGGTAGGACCCCAAAGCAATGCACCCACAAAATAAACTCCCAGAACAACTTCCAAAGTAATGCAACTTATACACTCGATGAAGTACTACTTTTGCCTAATAAGTAGACAAACTCTGTACTTTTGCTAAAAATAGATCTCAGATTTTGTAGCTCAAGATTTCTGTAATTGTTATTTGAATTCAAGTTGTTTACAAATGTGTCCTGAATGCCCATACAAACATGTCTATTTTGGGCATTTGATCATTGCAAAATTTTACAATAAAGAATTCAGAGTAGATTAAATGAATTATATTTCTGCTATACACTAATATGCACTCAAATCTTGTGATATTTTTTAAATTGGAAAATGTTCATTATCCTGAATGATCATTGGAGATAAGAAATGAAGTGGCATTTTGTCAAGACATAAATAAATGTAATGCATACTTTTTCTCCTCTTTTGTTTGTAATTTTTCATATAGAGTTACTTGACTTATATATATCTTTTGTGACATAGAATTAAAAATTAGTAGTATCCAATTGATGGAAAGGTAGATACTTATTTGTTATATACATTTTTGCCTAAGTGTAGTTTTAGCAATGTACTTGACAATGCTGTGTCTTAAAGTACTTGAGTATTTGACTGAGGGCTGCATAGAGTACAGCGGGGAAGGCACTTGCAAAGAGGCAGACCCAGTTTCAATACCTGGCTTTGATATGATCTTATGCTTTCCACAGGAGTGGCCCTTGAGCACAGAGCAAGGAGTAGTAAACGTAGCAGGTTGGCCCAATCCCCAACACCTCATTCCTCCAAAAATATTTGGTTGAGTAAATTCCTCAGAAAAAAAGGCTAAGGAGAGAACCAGATATTTAGCTAAATATTGTTTGTGCAAGATTAGAAAAAATAACTATGAGTAAAAAATACTCAAAATGTTTAATACAAGAATGATTAAATAAGTGTAGGTTATCTATTTCACTGTGTATATTATGGTTGACAAAGATAATAGTTAATGAATGTTTTCAATAGAGTAAAACTGCCTTTAACCTTTAGTTACACATTATTATATAGAAAATTTTTATGCAATGTGTGATCATGGCTAAATTATTTAAAGGGAAAAGTAATTTTAAAATATTACAGTAAAAGGAAAGACATTAATAATAGTTATTTCAGATGATAAATAATATGCTTTTTCCCAGATTTCTGTACTTTCTGAATTTATAACAAGTAATACATTACTTTTGTAGCTCAAGCATCTTTTCTATAAAATAATAATAAAGTGGGCCAGAGAGGTAGTACAGGAGGTAGGGTGCTTGCCTTGCATGCTACTGTGGTTCAACCCCCAGTATCCCACATGGTTCCTCAGCACTGCTAAAAGTAATTCCTGAGGGCGGAATCAAGAGTAACCCCTGAGCACTGTGGGTATAGCCCCCAAACTAAAAATAAATAAAGTCAAACAGGATTTTAGTAGACCAAGATTTATGACTATTTTAGAACATAGAACTAGCTATATGTTGAAACAGTTGGTGGAAAAAAAAAACAGAGAAAAACAGCAGATTATCTAAATAAGATTTTTCTGATCCGTCAAAATAAGGAAAAGGGCTATGATTATAGGAAGCCAAGCTTTGATGGCTGGAAACACATGGTTGTCTGAGCACTTGTGGGAATAGCCAGTGAGCACTGAGCCAGGAGTAGCCCTGAGCACACACATTATGATCCTCTACCTGATCTCTAGACTCCTTTTTTTGCATACTTTTTATTTTTAGTTTTATAAAGTTGTTCACAATAGTTCATTAAAAATAATGTTCAAACACCAATTCCACCACCATGCACTTTCCCACAACCATAAGATGAAAGTGTGTTGAGATTGTTGTATTTCACCCTGGAGCCACCGAAACCCTTATATTAGAGATTACAAGCATGTATATTAAAATCAAACAAATGTCTGCTACTTTTGGTACATCAGTGGGCTAGAGTATAAGAGAACACTCAGCCACTTGTGGCTGAACACTGCAGGATGTTCTTTGTTGCTCTCTTTTGGGAATTTTATTTCACAGTCTCTGGGCTTTGGCCATTGATGAGATTACATGGCGCTGGGGGCAGTTTGTGGATGTTACTGCCACGCTACTGGAAAACTTGGGAGCTGGGGAAGGAGGCTTAGTCCTGTTCTGAGTGTGCACGGAGATCTCAGTCACTGGTCCTGCATACCTGGGTTTTCCTGCAGGCTCCCCTGTAGGTGAGGCTTGTCCAACTGATGGAGAGCAGCCTTGACCTCTAGACTCTTAACTCAAGTCCTAGTGCCTCCGAGAATTCTTCTAGACTATATCAGCCTAAACTTCCATACTAATTCAAAGATTTCATACCTAGTCTGGTACGAATGCTATCCATTTTTATATCCAGGAAGAACTATAACACTGCTCCTAGAAATACTTGGATACCAATTTATATAAAGGGAAATGGATCTTGGGCAGAGAACTGCTTCCGAAAGTGACTCTCAGGCACTCTGTATTCATTTTTAGTACCACTTGGTGGTTTAGGTCATTTGTGTAGCCCACAGCTGTCCTCCATGGACATTTGCGGGATTGCATTCTATTTGGAAATGGGAATGCATAAATTAATATAAAACAATTTATATTAAGCCATACTTAAAATTGGTGTGACAACAAAATAAGTGACTTGAGCAAGGAGTTTCCTTTCTCATAGCCTAACAAGCAGGTCATTAGGCCCCTGTAGCCATCTCTCATCTTGTGCCACTCTGTGGAAGGTAGTTCACCAACATTCCCATGGCTACAGCATGATACAGCCAGGAAAGGTGTTTTCATTCCTTTCAACTATATAGATTGACAGTTGTGTATGATCTTTGCTCTCAAATGCTGTTGACTGACTATATGCTGTCCAAAACAGAAACCTTGAGACACATGTTTGTTATTAAGGAAGTGAAATATAGTTCGTTCTACTTGACATATATTCTAATTTTAGAATACAATGGATTTTTTCATTTTCCTCTGCTTTGTTTGTTTTTAGCTACACACAGGTATACTCATGGCTTACTCCTGGCTCTGACATTCTCTTGGGCCATCTGTATAAAATCGATTTTTAAAATTTAGCAAAAAGAAAGTTAAATTTATGTTTAGGACTGTAAAATTGAATATTAAAACAATAATATTTTGCACATACTCAGTCAAATATGCCTTAAACCCATTGCTATATATTTAGTTATATTTTTTAAAGAGATAGTTACAAAAAAGTCAATCATATAAATGATGCATTAGGTATTTATTAAAATGTATGTGCAAGATATTTATCATATGGTCAAAGATACTTGCCAAAAAAAAGTAAGAAAATATATTTATTTCAGAAATCCACATCATCCTAAAAGAGTTTTCTTCTCATGGCAGAGAATGAAAATTAGGTACTAAGGGGCAAATGGAAATATCTTACTTCAGACTTTTCTTTCAAGATTAACAGATTTATCATAGAGAATGAATAGATTCATGTTCTGGGAATAGAAATTATTGAAAAAAAATTTCATGCATCTTTTGCGTTTCTGCAAGTCCTATGAGCAGGGTGCTTATTTACTTTTGTCAAGAAATTGTTCTCAAAGTAATTTATACAGTGCATTGTTTGGGTAATATATATATATATTTTTTTAGACATCTGTGATCATTTACTTTATTTTTTTGTTTTTTTGTTTGTTTTAAGAATTTTATTTTATTGAATCACCATGTGAACAATTGCAATGCTTTCAGGCTTAAGTCTCAGTTATATGATGCTGAAACAACCATCTCTTCACCAGTGCCCATATCCCAGCACCCAAAAAAAAAAAAAAACACAGTACACTTCCCGCCCCCCGCACCCCCCCGCCTTGAAACTGATAAATTTCACTCTACGTTCTATTTACTGTGGTTACATTTAATATTTCAACACAAACTTCACTATTATTGTTAGGAGTACCCACTAGAGTCAGACCTGTTGTGAAGAGATATCAGGTCGCACAGTTTTGGATTTCTGTACTTTAGCAACTAAGTCCAGGTAGATTTCTTCCAGATATTGGATCATTGCAAGCTTGTAAGCCCCCGGTAAGGAAGAGGTGAGAGAGAGAAATACCTTTCCCCTCCTCGGTGGGCATGGGGCCTCGGCTTAGTACTCAGTCTGGAGACATTCTGTGAGGAGCTGCCCATGCCGAAAAATTTAGTTGGTGTCTGGAGTCACGCTCGTGCAGCTGAGGAGAGGCCCCACAAACATGCAGCCCCCAGGATCACATCTTGGTGTTTCTTAAGAGCAAATGAAAGCCAAGTTTGCTTTCTGACTGCTCGACATTTAAGAAGTCAAGTTTCCTACACCCTTCCAGGTGTTTGTCTCCTACAGTGCAAACCAGTGCTTTGTTGTACCCACCGCGTAAAAATGACCAGCTGAACCATTTCATACAGTATCGTGAGATTTAGGGCTCAGAATCAGTAGAATCCGTGCTACTCAGTTTTCTGCCACTGTGTGAGCAATAAATGGATTTGTTACTTCTGATCCCAAAGTCTTAGATTTCTAACAATGTCTATGAAAATGGGACAGTTCTCTCAATTGTTCGTAATACAGAATTGAACATTTCTTAATAAGAGTCACTTGTCACTTGACACTTGCCATCCTGTTGCTCATCAATTTGCTCAAGCGGGTGCCAGTAACATCTCCATTCATCCCTGTCACGTGCTAGTGTAGCCTACTGGTGTCTGCTCACTCCAGGAACATGAAGAACCTCAAACCGTTCATTCAGTTCTTGATGAAATTTGATCATCTCATAGCTGGGCGGTCAAGAGTTCTTTTGACGTCCCATGGAATCCAGTTGGTAATAGAGCTAGTCGAGCAGTCATCTCCAAATCGCATAATGTGTCTGGCCCATCTGATATTCGACACCTTGGCAAACTAGGCAGCATCCCTGATCCTCAATCATTGACAGAGCTCAGAACTCCAGATTCCTTCTCTCACTTGAGAAAAATGTGATATTCCAAGGGTAGCTTTTTCAATTCCTCTTTGGGAGACCTGAACAGTTTTCTCATCCTGTTTTCGTAGGGCCCAGGTTTGAGGTATATGTTAGTGCAGGAAGAATGGTGGAGTCAAAAAGATGTGCCCGTAGCCAGAGGTTCTTCATCCTCTTAACAACTTCTTCAACTCTCTTGAAGTTATTCCACATCACTCTCTTCCTCCTGCACAGCTCAGGTGCCAGGTTGTTGATGACGTTGAGTTCTCCATCTAGGTACACATGATTGCTGCATTCGGAGATGTACGTACCATTGAGAGTAAATGGAATGTCAGAAACTAGTCTGTTTCTCATGAACATTGTTTTTGTGAGATTCAGTAGTCTGAGCTTTCCACAGTCATGGTCGAAGTCGGCCAGGATTTGTGCCGCTTGGCTAATGTTTGATGTTATTAGAACAATGTCATCAGTGAAGCAGAATGGGTGTAGTTGCAGACCGTCTATCTTCACTCCCATTCCTTCCTATTCCTGTTGTCACATGACATTTTGTTGCAATAGTGCCAAAGAGCTCCCAGTTTGGTGGAAGTTCTCTTCTTAAACTTTGCAGCCCTTTCTCCCTGCTCCGTGAAGTAAAATTTTGCATGAAAAAGATGGTGGTATGATCCCATTTGGAATTTGGGGACAACAGTAACATCGGTCAGGTAAAACTGTCAATTGAATATGATGTGGTCAATTTTGTTGTGGAACTGAACACCGGGAGACTCTCATGTCCAACGTTTAGATTTGGTCTTCTGGAACTGTGAGTTACCACAAATGGTCTTGGTCAACATGATGAACTCAGAAAGTCTCTCACCCTGTTCCATTCTAGGCCATGGGTCCCACTGTGCAGTTCTTTGGGAGATCTTCTGAGTATTATCTTGGTATTAAAATTACTGACAATGATCTTGTAGAAGGTGTGGTCTTCTTTATAGAACTTCTCTAGCTCCATGTAGAACTTCACAATTTCTTCTTCATCGTAGTTGGATGTTGGTGCGTAGATGAGGAAGATAGAAACTGCTGGCAGTGAGCCATATCTATTTGAACGTAAGCATCCAATTTGGGTTGTTAGGCATTCAAACGAATCAATGCTTATGGCCAAGTTCATGTTGACAAGGCCAGCAACACCACTGATGCCTCTACTGTCGAATGTTCTGAGGAACAGTTCTTCTCCAGTGTCAAAAATGGTATGATGTAATCGATGCCTTCTTGTCTGGTCAATCCTTTGACGTCGTACTTGATCTTCTGTGCTTGCACCACCAGGTTCTTGATGGATGCTTCTGAATGACTGTCTGCACTTTTAACATGCATTAAAAGTTCAGACAGTCATTTTAGTTCTTTGTTTTGGCAGCCTAGTTTGGCCCTAAGATTTAGCAGCCTCTCCTTCTCAGCGCTGCTGTATTGTGGGCTCTTCCAGGGTAAGGGAATGAGGACCATTTTTGTTACTGTTTTTGGCATATTGAATATGCCACGGGTAGCTTGCCAGATTGTTGTAACAATCTTCAGGCTGACAAACACACCACACACCTTGTGCATGGATGTGCTGCTCACATACAGGAAGTACTGGCCAGATTGATACAGTTGATGAAAGAAGTCCAGCCCTGCACTTGCCTGTATCTCTGGGCAGCACCTGTTGGTTCACTCTTTGCCAGTTGGCACCCTTGCCACCCCCTCACCACGATGAGGTGATGAACCATCGAGGGGTTAATAAGAGTACTTTTAATTTTTCAGTTGTAGGGTTTGTTGGTTTGCTTCGCTTTTTGCTTCAGTTTGGGGCCACATTCAGATGTGCTCAGGGCTTACTCCTGGCTCTGTTTTTAGAGATAGCTCCTGGCATGTCTTCATGGATCATATGAGGTGCCACAGATCAAAATCAGGCAAGCTGTTTGCATGGAAGCAATTATTTCTATAGCTCCTTCAATAGCTCCTTCAGTTGCATTTTTTTTTAATGCACATAAAAAGTCCCACATCTAAATAATGGTAAAAGTTTTAAGAGTAGTCTTAGGTGTTCAGCAGTACCATCATACGCGAGCACTACATGGTGTTGCAAAATTGATCTAATTTCTTTTATTTTCCTTTTATATAGAATTAAATTCTGAGTCAGGGAGATAATACAGTTGATAGCATCTGGCCATACTGGTTTGATCTCCAACATATCATTGTTATCTGATCATCACAGGGTGAATCTTGGCGGGGGAGGATATGAATACCTCAAGCATCCCAGGGATACCCAGGAGGCTCCTGTGGACTCAGAATAATTCAGGTAATCTGAGTGGTATTGTATCCTCAGGCCCTGACATAAACTTCTCCCTGGGAGAGATTTTCTGGTGGCCTCCATCCCGAAGCCTATCTCTTAGATTCACCATAAAGATTATATGACACAACCTTCAAAATCATTTATAGAAATCTTAGAAAACTACAAGGCTCTACTTAAGACATATTATTGTTCTCTACCAGATAAAGACTATGACTAAATTGAGTAAATACAAAATTGTATTGTGCAAATGTGACAGCAGTTCATTTTTAAAATGATAATCATACATAGATGGCATTCGACAAGAAAATTATTTAGAATAGATATAGTGGTACTGTTCCTTCTGAGTACAATAGAAAACCATGATACCTATGCTTTGATAAAAAAACAACAACTTGGAAACCTCCGACTGAACTTGATAAAAAATGTTGTCATCTGAAGTTTCTGGTTGAAATGCTGAGACTTATCAACTGACATCTGGAGAATGGGTTTAAAGAAAAAAGAAGCATTGTTAGGTGATTTCTCCTAAAGATCTTTACATTTCCATATGTCCTTTAAAATTTTTGATTTTTTTTATGTTTTGGAAAAAGTTGTCTTTTATTTTTTCATATGTCCTTTGAAACAATTGGAAATTACTTCCTTTACCACAGCTTTGATGATGCCTAATGAGCTAATGGTTTTTGAATTCTTGGTCCAGTTTCTCATCATCACATAGTTAGAACTGATAATAGAATTCTTTCAATATTTGTTATCAAGCTTCACAGTGTCCTTCTAAACTATGCTTACACTGAAATGGGGTCAAATCCTTCTCTTTTTCTATTAGTTGTGCCCCCATATGCAGCCTGCCATACAGTTAGGACTCCATGTTCACAGAATAAAAAAAACAAGTAGTTTTTTATTTTAAGTCAGAAATAGTATATAGATAAAAAATTCCTGATTGCATCACATTTAACCGAAGAAGTTTTGTGACTTGTGGATTAATTTGAAAGGATCATTGGTAACATAGTGTGATGCCTCTATTACATGGCATCAGAAATAGAGTACATGCCTGAAGATGTAAGTTTTTCAACTTTTAGTTTGATGCTGTTATTTACAAAACTGTTTCCATAAAGTTTGTGGCATATAACGTTCCAAAAGCAACCCCAGTACTACCAGTGCTCCATCAAAGTCAAAGTCTCAGGGCTCCCACCTACCCACCCTGCCTCCCAGAAAATTAATTTTAAACATTTAGCTATTTTAATTTGTGATGCTGTTGGCACTTATGATTTTGAAGTTCATGGTTACCTTGACTTTATACTAATAAAGAAAACAACTACAAGAAAAGTCAGCCTACTTAATGGTTAAGATATTTGCAGATAATACATCATATAAAGGACCAATATCTGGATACATAAAGGACTCCCAAACTCAGCAACAAAGAAATCAATAGCTTCATACAAACACTGGGATTTGTTGTTGAATAATTTCCTTATCAATAAGTACTCATTGTCACTTATTATCAGGGGAAATCCAAAACAAGACAATAATGAGAATGGAAGTGATAATGATAGTAATATATATAAAACACCTATATATTATATAATTGTACATATATGTAATTTATAAAGTACACATGTAACATAAATAATTATACATAAATAATATTTTATATATCATGTATAAACAAACACCAGTTATTTCCTACATTTTATACATAATATAAATTATAATTTATGTAATTATATAATATATTATATAGCAAATCAATGTTGATTGATTTGATACATATAATGTAGGAATCAACTTGTGTTGGCCAGGACGTAGTTTAAAAGAAATCCTCCTTTATTGGTGATGGGAATATTGTCATTTTAATCCCTATGGAAAACACTATGGAATATTTTTAACAGTTGACATAGAGTTTGCACATGATTTATCAATTCCACTTTTTTCATCTATCTCCCAAATACAAAAAAAAATCAATTCACAAAGATAAATGCACACACATGCTCCTTATAGTGCTTAGTATAATAGCAAGGGTATGAAAATAACCAAAATGTTCAATGACTGATAAATGGATAAAAAATAGCTCTGCACAATGGAATAGAGGAAGATGAGATCATGCAGTTTTCTATAACTTGTATTAAATTGTAGGATATCATGCTAAGTTATGCAGAAAGAAATTGGAATAATATAAGATATTTTAATTTATATGTGATCTACAGAGTGGCAAGAGGCAGGAATGGAAGGTATCATATGATAGCAAAGTCTAGCTTACACTGGACTACAACAATAAGAATGCCAAGTACATGAGGGTCAGAGAGGTAGGACAGCGGTAAATCACTTGCTCTGTAAGCTGAACCAGACAGCCGGGTTCAACTTTCACGTCACATATGGTCCCCCCTTGCCCTCCCAGGAGTGATCCCTGAGCACAGATCTAGAAGTGAGCCCTGAGCACCACTGGGGGTGGCTCAATAACAAAAACCAATACAAAATAATTCACTTCTCTCAGCTAAATGTATTATACTGTACACTTGCTTAGACTGCTTTTAATATGATTACAGAGGTGAGTATGCATTTACTACCATTTTATAACCAAAACTCTATGGACTGAGTTAGAATGAGTTGACTTAGCTGTCACTAAAACAGTGAATTCAATAGAATAAATATCCATTACTGCAGAGGAATTGGTCAAAACCCTGATATTTTCACATCATAAAATGTTAAATGTCTGTCCTGATTGCCTTCACACTTAAGTTTGTAATGGGTATAATATATTAAAAAATCTGTGGCTTTTTTATTTATGCAAACAGGAGCTACATATATAAAATTATTCCTATTAAGATTATCACTAAGAGTTTATGTATATAATATGTGTCACTTGGTATAAATTTCAATTTATGTGTGTTATCATAACTAATATAGAACCGGCACAGAGTGATGGTGAATACTGCTTTTATACCCACTATATCACAAGGTTACTGTACATGCCCATTTAGAATGGAAAGATTGAGGAATTGCCATTTCCTAGTGAGTTATTATTGGACAAAATAAGGAGGAGAAGATCGGGAGTACAATATAAAACCCAGTGAAAAAAAAGGTACAGTCCTGAATGCTTAGTGAGATAGAAAAGCTATTCAGACAGTGTTCAATAGGAATTTATGCAGGGTCTTCCTTATTCAGGTTACCACAGTGCACTCATTTCAGGGGAAGAGAGAATAAGCTACAGGAAGTGATCAACTTAGAAAAGTGAAGAAGGCACATTCCACAGCTTGAAATCTATAACTAGATCATCTACTAGTGACCTCTATCCCTGACAATAAAGACAAAGTATTAAGTGATATTTAGTAAGTTACAATATACTTTAATTTATAAAGCATTTTGTGAAACAAATTCAAAATTGAAAAGTATTGTTATAATTGTTCATATGTATACATATGTTGGTATTTTACATCACTAAATAGAAAATAAGCTAGCTAACTGTCTCTAATCCATAGAAATTCAAGTCTTTGAAAATAATTTAAGTTAATAATTATTTGCTGAGATATTGCATTTCAGATCTGTTGTAGAATCTTTATTACATGACTTAGATATCTGAAAAAACACCTAAATCATGTGCAAGCTTTAAGCTATGAAAGAACAAATGTATGTATGTATATATGAGCAAATGTATATGTATGAGCAAATATATGCATATGAACAAATGTATATATGTGTGTATATATGAGCAAATGCGTATATGCATATATGCATGTATATGCATGCATATATATGTATATGTATATGTGCATATATGTAGCACTGTTCATTGATTTGCTCAAGCAGGCACCAGTAACGTCTCATTGTTAGATTTGTTGTTAATGTTTTTGGGACTGGAGCTATAGCACATCAGGTAGGTGTTTGCCTTGCATGCAGCCGACCTGGGTTTGATTCCTCCATCCCTCTGGGAGAGCCCAGCAAGCTACCGGGAGTATCCCACCTACACGCCAGAGACTGACAAGCTACCCGCGGCATATTAAATATTTGATATGTGCATATATGTATATGTGTATATCTGTATGTTTATAGATGGGTATATACATATGTATATAAGAGAGTCTCTTGCCTGCACGCCTGGCTGTTTTCCCCGGGGCCCTCGGAGGGGATGGGCTCCAGCTTCCCTCTCCACCCCGAGCAGAGCTCCCAGTGGCCGAATAATACCGGAACCTAGCCACAGCCATGCTCAAGGCCCCTCTCCACACACTCGGACAGGCCTCACACAGGAAGGTACCGGCAGAGGAACCCAGGTGTGTGTAATTCCATCAATGATCAGCACCCAGAAAAAGCAAGCTCTCAGAAGCTTTGTGGCCGCGTGATATCTTGTAGCCTACTTCTCCCTCTGGGAGAAACTGGCAAGCTTCTGAGAGTTTCCTGCCCACATGGGACAGCCTTGCAAGCTTCCCATGGTGTATTCATATGCTAAATCCAGTAACAAGCTGGATCCCATTCACCTGACCCTGAAAGAGACTCCAGTGTGACATCATTGGGATGCCGAGTTGAGAGAGACTTCTAAGATCTCAGGGAACAGACAAATTGAGAGGTTACTGAACCCGCTCGAGAAATCAACGATTAATGGAGATTTCGTGATTTCATGATATACATATGTTCACATATGTGCATATATATGTATATACATGCCTATCTAATATAAGCACTAGATACAATAGAAGGGGAACAGCATGTGAACTTTGATTTGGGCCCACACCTGTTAGTGCTCAGAGCTTACTCCTGGCTCTGTACTAAGGGGTCACTCCTGGGGAAGTTCAGAGGACCATAATGGGTACCCAAGACCAAAATTAGTTGGTCTGTCTGCAAGGCAAGAGCCCTACTTTCTTTACTATAGCTCTGGCTCCAGGTACAGCACATGAACTTCGTGAAGATCAAATGATGTTAAACTTAACTAGAAGCAAACTTCACTGATTTGGAGTGAACTTTTTTGTTTGGGTAGGGGCACATTTGCCTGTACTTGGCCTTACTTCTGGCCCAGGGATCATTTCTAGCAGTGCTCTGGGGACAATCTGCCAAGCCTGGGATCAAATCTAGGTAGTCAGCATGCAAGCCCTATCTGCTGTATAATCCCTCTGGCCCCACTAGAAGTAAACTTTCGCTGTTTTCTCGAAAAATAAAATGTAACTTGCCCATAATTCCAAACATCCATTCCAGTTTTTATTCATAAAATCAGAGAACAAGTTTTGAATTATTACTCTAGACCAGGCTCTACAAACTTATCTCACCAACATTGCAAGGAGTAAATAGTAGGATTTTAGACACAAAGAAATGTAATTTAGTCTCATTGCTACAAATTTAATGTGCACAACATAAGCTTTCACAGAGGCATAAATACATAAAACTAAGTGGCTAGCTGAATAGAGGTCATTTGGATAGACTGACGTTCAGTGAACAGTGAATATATTATTATAAAGGATAAGGGAGGGTGGATACATAGAAAAGAAAGGGAAGAAGTAGCATATTAGTTATCTATTGTGTAACAAATGACCCAAAGCATAGTGATGTGAAACCAAAAGCAGTAGGTTCAGAAGCCGCTGGTCAAGTGACCTGAGCCAGACCAGATTGTGTCTGGTTGAGTTCCCGGGTTCCTTTCAGGCTGATGGGTCAATGATGGCCTTTCACGTCTGGCAGGCAATGTGCTTAGCAGGTAGGGGAGTTAGTGACTGGTTCAAACTATGTGTCATTATCTTTCATGGTATTCTTGAATAATCTCACAGCACTGACAGATTCCAGAGAGTCAGACTGACCCCTTGAGACCCGATTCATAGTATATACAGAAAGATTTCATTTCATAAAAGTGAGTCAAATCTTAAGGTAGAGGAGGGGAGAGATGATTTTCTTGCTGGGAGGAACTTCAGAGCACTATTATCACTTTTTCTGTCATACAGAGGATGGGAAAGAGAGAGGAACTGAAGAGAAATAAAGAGATAGCAAAATAACAACAATCTGCTAATATATTTTTGGTTCTTAAGTAAGAGTTAATTGAAGGCAGGCTATAAAAAAACACTCTTTGAGGAGACTGTTGACAATTAGATTGTTTTCTGAGGAAGATAAAAGATACTTTCTGTAAAACTCATTTGGAACATTTATTATTTCATTTGAGCTTTGCATATAAAAGCGTATCACATGGAATTAACTGCTTTTTAAAAAAATTATCTTTATAATTCTAGATTATTGACACATTCTTCAATAGAAGCAGGAAAATATGAACTGCTTTTCTAATATATTTTAAGAGACAAAGAACAAAATAAATGTTAACACTTCGTAATTGCAGTTTATCTAAGCAGTAAGCTGTCTTTCAAGGATTTTTCATATTTTTTTCTATTTGTTAAATTATAGTAAATTTCTCTGCATAAATTTAAAAGCATTAGGCTGTTAAATTCCTTGGTGTGATTCTTTAATAGAGAGGTTAAGCTTGTAATGAAAGCAAGAATGGTTAATTTTTAATTTCTTGGAACTGTGACATATTTTTACAACCTGCAACCCAAGTTATGCTATCTAAGGTTTGTTTACATTCAAGTATTTACATTCTGAGCATGTTGTTTACATACATGCTCTACCTGCTCTATCCTTACTCACTATGGAGATTATGATTCTGATTTATATTATTGGGTTATTTCAAAGACAATGAAAGGTATTTTTTTAAAAAAACAGAGATCCATTAAAATGTGATCTGTTAAAAATGAAAAGAGATGAAGATAGAGGAGAAAAAGAGAGAAAGAGAGAAAAAGAGGAAAGAGTGAGAAAGAGAGAGTATTGTTAGCTTGATTTTGTGTTTGTTAAAAAAACTATTCTAGGTTATGGACCCATGAGGGATTTCCTGGTTCTTTAACCCCAGGACTTCTTTCTCTTCATAACCTTTTTACTCATATCAATAAATAAGTGTTATTTAAAATGCTAGATGAATTAGGAAACATGTTCTCTTCCTTCTAAATCAGTCAGATCTGGACATAAAAAATGCAAACTCCTGTCTGGATAGCACATGGGTGTCAGCACTACCTTCCATGAGGCCAATGGTTGTTCAACCCCTCCACATATGTGATAAATTCCTGGGTATCACCAGAATTGATCTCTGAGCTTGGAGCCAGGATTAACCCGGGGATACTGTAGAGTGAGTCCCAATTTCCCACTGTCAGTACAAAATGAAAATTTGAAGAATCATTAAACCTTGGCACTTATTATCTCTCCTTTTCAGGGTCATCCATTATCTCTGTCTCTGTAACAAACTTCTTAAAGGACAAATATCATATTTGCTTTGTCTAGAAAATCGATAGCTAGATAATGTCTAGTGTATACAAAATATTATTTAGTGTTTATTTAATTAATTAAAATGACTTAGTTTGTCAAAAATCTCTCTTGTTACTATGGTAACAAGTTCAATTTGTTGCTTCTCTATCAATGTAATGCGTTGTAATTCTCTATCAACTATTAAAACCATCCAGATCGACAAAATTGACATTGAATTTCTCATGGCTGCAATTGTTATTATCTACGCAAGAACAAAGAGACTATGTCTTTGCATGAGTCTCATATTAGATGTATTATTTCTTTTTATAAATTTATTTATTGAATCACCGTGAGATCAGTTACAAAGTGTTAGATGTATTATTATGTGATATTCTTGTCAAGCATTATATTTGGATCTGTACTTACTTGAAGTCGTGGCTGCATTAGTGTAGATTAGTATAGATTTATATTGTCATTGAAAGTGTAGACATTAGGCTTGGCTTAGCTCACTCTTGGTGGATAAAATCAGCATTCAGAAACTGCATTGCTTTTAAAGAGATTGGTGGTTACATTTGACTCTTACAGGAGGATATTGCCTCAGTTGTGGAGGCTCCTGGCAAACTGTAAGCTGTGGCAGATGTTGTGGTTTCAGACTTACCTACTTATCAAAGAATATATATTTATACTTAAATATATATTTTCATAATCCTCTCCATCGCCTTTCTGGAAGATGTGATAGATCCATCAGGATGTCGGAGGGCAGTCATCTTGGTCTTGTAGTTGGCGAAGGACAGGCAAGCATTGCAAATACTTTTCCTGGCTTCTGCTGCACTGGCCAACACTGCTGCTCTTCTCTCTTTGAGATCTCCCTTTATCGCATCTCTGCACAGCTTTGTGAGCTCGGATGTTAGCTTGTGGTTGCCTGAGGCTTGCACCAAACCACGTTGACGAATGAGCTCGAGGGTTTCCGAACACAGGTGTCTCTTTGTGGCTTTCTCACTCTCGGCATTCTTCTCACAGACATGGAGGTGCTGAACCAGTTGATTGTATTCCTCGTTGATGTTGTCAAGGACGGCATCTTCCCACGTTGCTGCAGTAGTGGCAAAGAGCTCCCAGTTGGTGGTCATTCTGGGAGTTGCTTTCTTAGACTTAAATTTTGCAGACTTTTCTCCCCGCTCTGTGAAGTAGAATTTTGTACGAAGGAGATGGTGGTCCAATCCCATTTGGAATTTTGGAACAACAGCGACATTGGTCAGGCAAAACCTTTGATTGAATATGATGTGGTCAATTTGATTGTGGAACTGTCCACTGGGAGACTCCCATGTCCAGCGTTTAGATTTGGCCTTCTGGAACAGCGAGTTACCATGGATGGTCTTGGTCAACATGATGAATTCAGACAATCTCTCACCCTGATCATTCCATTCTAGGAATGATCACATCTTCCCAATGTGGAGTTCTTTGAGAGACCTTCTTGGACCTATCTTGGCATTAAAATCACCAACAATGATCTTGTAGAAGATGTGATCTTCTTTATAGAACTTCTCCAGTTCTATGTAGGACCTCTCAATTTCCTCTTCATCATAGTTGGAAGCTGGTGCATTGATGACGATAGATGACGAAGATAGAAACTACAAGCAGTAAGCCACATCTATTCAAGCGTAATCGTCCAAATCTGGTTGTTAGCCATTTGAATGAATCAATGCTCATGGCCAAGTTTGTGTTGAAAAGGACACCAACGCCACCAATGCCTTTGTTGTCGCAAGTTCCAAGGAACAATTCTTCTCCAGTGTCGAAAATGGCAGATGTGAATGATGTCTCCTTGTTTTGGTCAGACCAAAGATGTCGTATTGATCTTCTGCACTTGCACAATCAGGTCTTCGATGAACGCTTCTGATGCCAGTGTCCGTGCGTTGACAGCCATGTCCACCTGCCCACATACCAAATTCCACAGGATGGATATGTCGTTCCCAACGTTCTCCCTTCTGAAATCCAACACGCCATTTTGTTGGTTAAGACTCGTACAGCACCTGGTCCGGACAAGGTCAGTCCTGAAAACCTGAAGAATCTGATGCCAGTACTCATCAATACACTAGCTCAACTTTTCACATGCTACCTGTCTGAATGCAAGGTTCTGTCTCAGTGGAAAACCAGTAGAACCATTCTGTTGTACAAGAAGGGAGACCTTCATGACACCTTCTGTCATCCTGAATAGAATAGGCAGAACACTAGACGAAGGACAACCATGAGAGCAAGCTGGGTTCCGAAGGGGATTCAGCACGATAGACCATATCCACACAGTGACCAAACACATTGAAGTTTCGAGAGAGTTCAAGATGTGGCTCTGTCTAACGTCCATTGACATAAAGAAGGCCTTCGATTCTGTTGAGACTGCGGCAGTCATCGAAGCCCTAGGCAAACAGGGCGTTCAAACTCAGTATATTAAAATCCTCCTCGAGCTGTATTGTGGACTCACCACCAGGATCTCACCATTCTACAAGGAAGTGATCATTGCTGTAAAGAGAGGGGTGTGGCAGGGTGATACCATTTCACCGAAACTCTTCAGTGCCGCCCTTGAGAACATCGTGCAACGACTGGAATGGGAAGGGATGGGAGTGAAGATAGATGGTCCGCAATTTTACCACCTCCGCTTCATTGATGACATCATTCTCATAACACCAAACATTAGCCAAGTGGCACAAATGCTGGCCGACTTCTACCACGCGTGTGGAAAGGTTGGATTGCAGCTGAGTCTCAACAAGACGATGCTCATGAAAAAGGAACTTGTCCCTGAAGCTCCATTTGCTCTCAGTGGAACGAACATCTCAAATGCAGCAGCTATGTGTACCTGGGTTGAGAAGTCAACATGAGGAACAACTTGGTGCCAGAACTGCGCAGGAGGAAGAGAGCAGCGTGGTTTGCATTGAAGAGCGTTGAAGAAGTGGTTAAGAGTATGAAGAACCTCCAACTCTGGGCACATCTTTTCGATTCCACCGTTCTTCCTGCACTAACATATGCCTCAGAGACCTGGGCCCTATGCAAATAGGATGAGAATGCTAATAGGATATCCCAAAGAGGAATAAAAAGAGCTATGCTAGGAGTATCACGTCTCACTCAAGTGAGAGAAGGAATCCAGAGTTCTGACCTCCGTCGATGGTTAAAAATCATGGATGCTGTCTCATTTGTCAAGGCATTTGCCACGCTGCTCTCTCCCTTCAGATGGGCCGGTCATATAATATGATTCAGAGATGACCACTGGACTAGAGCTGTTACCGACTGGATTCCACCAGACATCAGAAGACCTCATGGCTGCCCACCAACTAGATGGTCAAATTTCTTCGTCAAATCCCTAATGAATGATTTGAGGCTATTCCTATTCCTGGAGCAAGCAGATATCATTGGTCTGCACTAGCTCGCGACAGGGACAAATGGAGACATTACTGGCGCCTGCTGGAGCAAATCGAAGATCAACAGGACTACAAGTGATACAAGTGATATGTTTTTATATATTGAATTTGTTTGCCTTGCACGTGGCTGACCTGGGTTTGATTCCTCCATCCCCCTCGGAGAGGCCGGCAAGCTACTGAGAGTATCCCACTTGCATGGCAGAGCCTGGAAAGCTACCCGTGGCATATTTGATATGCCAAAAACAGTAACAAGTCTCACAATGGAGATGTTATTGGTGCCCACTTGAGCAAATCGATGAAGAATGGGACAACAGTGCTGCAGTGCTACAGAATATGTTTACATATTTAAATATATTTATATAAGTGTATGTCTGGTGGAGATCCACAGTATCCTTATAAATGACATATCGTTACCCGAATAAGAACAGAAAATGTACCTACTGGGTACATTTCTACAATATATATATATATATATATATATATATATATATATATATAATGTAGAAAATTTCTAAAAGTACCCCATCAGAGAAGGACAATAGAGAATATGGGATATAAAGAAACTTAGCAAGGAAATAACAAATGGCTCAAATAGCAGAACTGAAAATTTCTCTATCCAGGGAGCTGGTGAGGGTATTTGGGCTGGTGACAGGACTCTTAGACCGCAATGCCACAGAGCTGACACACTGGTGACGGGTGCTGGGACAGCGTATCCCTTAAATACTAACAGTACTGTGATGGTGTCGATTTAAAAAAGAAGTAGATATAAATATCCTATATATAAGGCAAAACTGAAAGGGGTCAAACATTTGGTAAGGCTCAAGCTTCTGAGCTGTCACAGTGTTTTAGCAGAGGTTAGGAGTCAGCCTGGTAGTAAGCGTATCAAGAACAGAAGGAAATTAGAAGGTCAGAGGCACCTAACCACTGTGCACTTAGAAGGAATTAAGCCCTAGTTCTAGAACACTTTCAGATGAAGAATAAAAGTCAGGGTTTTTAAAAAACATATTGCAGCATTTTTTTTCAACTTCTTTGTGGTTAATACAAAGATATGAAAATGCACAAAAATGACAAACTGAATAGTTGATCACAAAGCAAATATCAAGGAATCTTAACTCAGGTAAAAACAAACAAACTAACCTAATATTGCATCATCCACAAAAAGCAACTTTTGCCACTCCTGGTCACTGTTTTATAATTTCCAAGGAGTCATTATATCCATCTGTCTTGATGATATTCTTATTTTGCACTAGACTATGGACATCTTAATATACATCTGGAAACACTATACAGGGTTTGTATATATTGAATCATGTTTAGGAATTATTTTGTGCCTGGCTTTATTTTAATGATACGCTTGTGAAATCCATCATCGTTACTTTATATGACTCTATTGCTTCGTTTTCATTGCTTTATTCTTTCCAATGTATGAATATATCACAATTTAATTATGCCTTCTGTTGGTGAAAGCTTAGATTGTTACAAGTTTACATAATGCATATATGCAAGTATTAACTTCTGCTGGTTAGATGCTAAAATACAAAATCACTGGATTATAGCATAAGCAAACATATTTAGGAAATAATATCAAATTGGTTTCCTCATTTATTGTTAAAATATTCTTCCTCAACAATAGAGTACAAGTAGATTATTACAATCTGCTTTCTTTTCTTTGTGTGTATGTGTAGGTGAGTGGGTAACACTGAATAATTATCAGGGGTTTCTCCTGGCTCCCTGCTCAGGGAACAATTCTGTCAGGGTTCTGTCAGGAACCTGGGTCAGCTACTTGCAAGGCATGTGGTCTACCCACTGCACTATGTCTCAGGCCCTGTGGTTGAGTTTCTTGCCAAAAGTTAGTGGTATCCATCGTCTTAATTTTAATTCCTCAGTGGGTTTGTACATAGTATCTCTGGTTTTAATTTGCACACCCTCATTATTAATGAAGCTGAGACATTATTTTTAACATATTAATTGACCCTTTTGAGTTTTATGTCTTTCAAATTTACTGGTTGGTTGGTTATACTTGGTCTTTTTCATAAGTTAACTTATTTTAATCATGATTTAAACTGATTTCAATTATTCTTGTTCTTTATGGAATTTCTGAAACATTTTATTATTTGCTGTTAAAATTTTATATCTAGCTCTGTCCTATTCTTTCCTCTTTGCCATCTAGGTTAGCCTCTTTTCTGCAGTTTCTATGTTTAATATTTTGGATTCTGTTTTCTATCTTTTATTAATTTTGTCAACATCCTTTGACTGCCTAATTCAGTGAGTTTTATTTGTTGAGTCTTAATAGAGTGCAAAATGTCTTTTCTTGGGCCTTATAATTACATCTCTATACTTTTTGATTGAATATTTGATTAAAATTTGATACTTTTGGCAGTTCTGGAATGAACACATGTGAGACACTTTACCACTGGCTTCTTTCTTTGATTTTGACACAATAATAATAATAATAATAATAATAATAATAATAAATTTGAATAATCATTTTATTTACTAAACTATGAAACCATGTGCCATTTTTATCCTTTGTTTCCATTATTAATTTTATGACTTCTCATTTATTTGTGACCCTGGTTATATTTTATTTTGTACCAAAAATTTCTGAAATGCTTTTGTGAATATTATTTGAAAACTAGACTAATGCTAACTTCCTCCAGAAAAAAAAATATATATGCACATATATATATATATATTTGTTTTCAGGGATACTGGCAATATTAGACTTCATTAAGAGTATTACCCCAAATTGGAGTAAAGTATATGCCCACTTTTTAAGCTCTGTGATTTTTAATTCCTACCCCAAATATAGAGACTTCAATGTGCTTCCAATATTCTATAGTTTTGAGGTTGGAATATCTCTTTCAGAATATTGTACTCTCAAATTCCCTGTTCAATAACTTATGTAATTTTGTCTGGAATTGGGAAGTGACCACAGGAGAAAAAGTAATCCCAATTGCCTTTCTCACCAATATGAGTTTATATCTTATCCCAGATGTTGACTAGTAATTCTTTACCATTAGGTTGTCTTATTGTCTTACTAATACCATATAGCAGATTAAATATTTATTTGCATAAATTATATATGTATAATATGTATGTGTGGATACATACATATGCATACCAGTTGTATTGTCTTTAAGGGGAAGGTAGTGCAATTTCTAGGTTATTGTTGCCAGAATTGAAACCCATCAGTTATTTATTTATAATGCATTCCTATTTGATAATATTTACTTAAGTTAACTCATTCCACAATAAGGAGGCAATGCTGCTCTGTACACTCGAAATTAATGATATAGAAGGAAAAGATTTAGAGGTGTACAAAGGATAAAGCTAAAGTATATCAAAGACAAAGATATATATTAGAATTGTTCACAGTTGTCTAAAGTTATTTTTTTCCCCTGAAGAAAGATAGTTGAGCAATTAAAGCATTTGCCTTATGCATGACCATCTTCTGTTCAATCTCTAATACCATATACAGTCCCCTGATCACCACCAGGAGTAATCCTTAGCAAAGAGCCACAGATAAGCTCTGAACATAGCTGCGTGTCAGCCCACACCTCCCCCACAAAAAAGGAACACAAAATAAAATAATTTTTTCCAATTTCAGAATTCTAGAATATGGTGTTCTTCATATTCATCATGACAACCATTTCCATTCAGTCTTCATAATTCTTCCCATTGATTCACCTGTCAAGAGAATTTGCCATGCTCCTTTTCACATGGACTGGACTCCCCCCGTAGCAGTCTGACTCCCGAGTCACAGCAGTGTGGTTTACTGCCAGAGCTCCAATGAGTCTGCAATATCTAGTGCTTAAGAGTATCATCTCTGTTAAAAGATTTGCCTTGTTTCTTACAAGTGAAATACTATGGCAGGATGTCACCTCAATCCACGAATGACTAGTGTCCCTATAAAAACAGAGAGCCATGAGGGCAAAATGCTGTGTGATCTGAAGCAGAGGTTACAGTTTCTGAGAAAACTGCAAGGCAAGGTGCAAGTGTAAGGAGTACTGGCCACCAGAAAGAGTCAAGGAAGGGTTAGTTCTTCAAGGTTTCACAGGGATTATGGCCATTATTGATACCTTGATTTAGGGTGTCCAGAGACTTAATTGGGAGAGTTTAAATTTTTGTTAGCTTAGCCAACCAATTTGTAGTAGCTTATTATGGAAATTTTAAAAATCTAATGTTCTGTGTAACCTATGTTTGCCAAATTCCTTATCTGAAGAGAAGAGGAGAATGGATTACACCTTCTCAACTATTTACTCAGTTTTCCTTTCTGTGATTATTCTGTGTTCTGAGTTAAAAAAAAAATAAAAGAAACACAACTTTCATTGGTCTGTCGTGGGCTATTACATACAGGCAGTAAGTATCTAACATAACATCTATCCATTAGCTGATATGAAGAAATAAATTTGTCTGCTCATTCAGATAATGTGATGTTTATTATTCTTGCTCTTGAAAAATTTGGCCTTTCCAATAAAAAACTGTAAATTCACAGTAACTGATGCTTCCCAAAACCTGCTGGGTACCCATCCACTTTGTGTTATTCGGACTACAAAGAGCTTATTCTGAAAAGTTTTCACATGCAGAATGGAATAATTTAAAAGAAGAGAATAGTTCTAGGCTGTGATACATCATTTTTACAAAGCGAACACCAGGACATGTGTCTTTACTTACTTTGCTAATGAATTGTTCCTTGATAGTAACTTTTTACTTCAACTTCCAGGATGTTTTCTGAATTATACAATTGCTTTTAAAAAAAGGCAAATGACTTCCCTTGAAGAAATCGGTGAGAAGTTGCAGTTCCAGTCAAATTCTTATTATATTTTTGTTGAAATGTAGTATGTAGGCAGCTTGACTGCAGTGATGGTTCAGGCACACAGGACTGTTGCCACATTGTGCTATCACCAGCCGAGCCTGCTTCCCCCACCGGCAGTTACTGTCTCCCTCATCCCATTCAGTGATCTAGGAGTCACTTAGATGCTATTAGTCTGTTGTAATGTTTCTCTGTGGGGCCTTTCTATTTTTCTTTACATTTCGCATGAGACCGATTATTTGTGTTTGTCCTTCGCCCTTTGCTTCGGGCAGCTTTGCAACCTCCAGTTGCACCCAGGAAGCTATGAACTTGGATTTCACCTTTTCTCATTGCGGAGGAGTATCCGATTGTGCATATATGCACCACAATTTCTTTATTGGCTATTGTGAATAAAGAAGTGAATGGTAGAATATAATTATCTTTTTTGATTAATGTTTTGGGATCTCGGAGCTAGATATTAAGAGTTGCTAGGTTATGTAAAATCTCAATTTATACTTTTTGAGAAGTCTACGTACTGCTTAGAATAGAGATTGGGCCAGAGGATACCCTGTCAGTCCTGCGCTAAAGGGTTCCTTTTACCCCACATTCTACCAGCATGAATTGATTCTTTTATTTTAGATGTAAACCAATCAGATCACAGTTGTGATGTGATAGTTCATTTCTGTTTTAGTTTGCATTTTCTGATGGTAAGTGATGAAAAGCACTTATTCATATACACAATAGTCATCTGAATGTCCCCTTTGAGGAAATATTATTCAGGTCTTTACCTCAGTTTTTGACAGTTTTTTTTGTGGTTTTTAAGTTTTGTGAGTGCTTACAAATCTTGACTATTAGAACTTTGTCAGTAGTGTGGTACGCAAATATTTTCTCCCAGTTAGTTGAGTGAAATAATCTAGTAATTATTTCCTTTGCATTTGAGACTTTCTAAATTTAATATATAGTCTCATCTGCTTATTTTTTGGCTCTGTTTCATTGGCCAATGATAGAGTCACTGAAGATAGTTCTGGAGACAAAACGTGAGCTATGTTTTCTTTGATGTATTTTATAGATAATATAGGACTTGACAGGTGTTTCTCACCATATTTAGTTATCATGATATAAAAAACAACAGAATAACAGATCTAGGGCCTCGTGTTCTCACCAAATCTACCCTGTGCTATATAGCTTTTGTCAAATCAGTAATTTCCTCTGGTGATTCACATGTCATTGTAATTAGGCTGATCATCCTCACAGTGCATTTTCTTTTATGAATATTAAGTAAAATATATGATATTAGAATGAGTAAAATGATTTATATTGCTTTTGTTTCTCCTTCTACTCCAAATTCTCCCAGAATAGAACTATATCTTTAAGTTAAAAAAATAACCACTCATAATTCCTGTTATTGTCTAGGATTTTACTTCTTAAACTGAACTTTGAAGCCTCATAGGTTACATAACTCAGTGTGGCTTACAACATATTTGGCAACAGCAAAGGGCTTCTAAATTTTCATTGACCAAAAATTAATTTAAAATCAAGTGCATAAATGAATCCAAGTGGTTTCCGGTGTCTGGCTATGCAGAATTCTTCAGATAAGAAGTGGAAATGTTGAAGCTCGAGTCTAAATAAACTAAACATACTAAATAAACAAAGGTGGACTATTGATAATAACAATGAAGTATTCATGTGCAAGTGTTTATAATTACTCTCATAGAGGTCAGGGTGATAGTACAGTGGGTAGGGCACTTGCTTTGCACATGGCTGACCTGGGTTCGATTCCCAGAACCCCATATGGTGCCCTGAGCCCGCCAGGTGTGATCATGAAAGCAGAGTGAGAAGTAAGCTCTCAGCACCATTGTGTGTGGTCCCAAACCAAAAACTCTAAAATTACCCTCATATAAAATATCAAAAAAATGGAAAAACATTAAAAAACATGAACAGTAGTTAAAATATGAAATAATTGGCACAAAAATGAAACCCAAATTATTTAGTTCATGTTATATGATAAATTTCTCTAGTACTATTTTCCTACTTTTCTCTTTTTCTAAATGCCTAATTCCTAACATGCCTGGATATTTTAGCATTTTATGCCTTGGTTCATTACACTACATTCTTTCAAGGCATATTTGTTACTAGGGCTTACAATTCTATTTAAAAATTGTTGAATCAACTTTTTGTCAGCAGTTAAATATACAGTAAAATACATTTTAATTGTATTGGGATTTTTTAACTTACAAAGCATTTTTTTTTCTGTTTAGATTCTTCATCTTCTTTTTTAAACAGGTTTTGATAATAGGTTAAGAGGTTATGCTGAACTGTCTGGTTTATGGAACAAGAGGAACAGGTATACTATGGGGTCATTTTTTTCTGAACCTGTTCTCTTGCAGCTTCTTTGTGGGGATTCTTGGAGCATAGCCAACCGAGAATCAGTTCTGAAATGTATTACTAACCCATCTGGAGAACATGTTTGTTTTCCTAAACAGCCAAAGATCTCTATAAGGTAAAACCTGTCTTGCTGTAGCAGTGAAGCTTTCCCTAAGGTGAAGTCTGCAGCTGTTTGCACAGATGTTCCTATAGAGTTCTAGTGAGACTGTAGGAAGACCTTGGCTAGAAGAAATTGACCAAATACAAGGATATTGGAGTTTGTGGCACTCAAGTTATCTTCTGCACAGCACCAATTTGGGCACCTGGCCTTCAGCTACTCACAAAAGGCAAGAAGATGAGAATGTCCAGCACACTGACAAATGTTCCCTGTTTAATGAGATTTGTCAATCTTTTGCACAAAATGTTAGCAATCATTTAACACAAATTTCATATTTCACAGGTGAGAAAATGGACTAAAACTTAATTTTGAATTAAGAAGAATTAAAGAAAAAGAATTAAGACTTAATTTCTTCAACTACCAATTGGGGAGAGGAATGTTAGTTCCATTAGGGGAAAAAAATGGAAACAACCTAAATATCTATAGACATGGGATGGATGAGTAGAGTCATTCTATGTCAGTATAGTAGCACTGTATCATTGTCATCCTGTTGTTCATTGATTTGCTCGAGCAGGCACCAGTAACGTCTCCATTGTGAGACTTGTTGTTACTGTTTTTGGTATATCGAATATTCCACTCGGAGCTTGCCAGGCTCTGCCATGTGGGCGGGATACTCTCGGTAGCTTGTAGGGCTCTCTTAGTGGGATATAGGAATCGAACCCTAGTCGGATGCATGCAAAGCAAATGCCCTACCTGCTGTGCTATCTTTATGTTAAGTTTGATATGAAGTATGAGCTGCCAATGAAATATAATGTGTGAAGTGACTTAAATGTGTGTCTCAAAATTTCCTGTAATTGAAAGTGGAAACCCACTCACTGACTGAAACACAGACACGCAAGAAGACTTGGCCCTCATTCCTAAATTGAAAATAATTGCCTAAAGAAAAATGGCAACTGGGGAGGAGAACAACAAATGTTCATGACCAAAGAAACAAAACGAAATAGAACAAAATACAAGTGTCCTTTTAGAGTTTTAGCACCTTGTCACCCAGCAGAAAGATGCCATTTTCTAGAAAATACCCTTGCTGAGTAGGCATCATCTTCTGAATGAAAGAATTCTTCCCACAATGGTGTTGGTGTTGTTCAAACCAGTAAAACTACCAACTAAGGTAAAAATGTGATGCTTTTTTTCTGGCAATTTTTTTCTCTGATATTCTGAGAGATTTTGAAGACAAATATCTTAATGTTACAAAAGATATCCCCTGTTAACTCTAATTTAGTATAGACTCTGGGATAAATGATTTACACTCTTGCCAAATTCTCAAATTGAATTGAAATTGAACCTATAATGATTATTAAATTAAATTAAATTGAGCCTATGATGCATATTCCATTTTATTGATTATTCCTATGATAATTATTCCATTTTATTGATGCGGAAACTGAGGTCAGAAAGTTTGTCATCCAAGGTCACACAACTGTAACAAGGCGCCTGTTTAATATGAGAAAACAAGCAGACAAGAACCAACCATGCCTAACTTCTAACTTCTATTTGGTAAAGGAAGAGTCATTTTTATCTCCCTTTTTTCTGCAACATTTGACGGTGTCTGCGTGATGCTAAGAACACGCACTGAAGTGAATTCTACCTTTCCATTCCCAGATGTTTTGGGGTCACAGAAACCTCCACCTCTCTCTTCCGGGAGCAGTTGTCTTCTTTGAACTGTAAATGAAGTGCTAGCTCCACTCAGACTTTACCTGCTGTGCCAGTCCGGAGCCAAACTCTGAGTTTTTCTTCAGCTCCAAAATTCCCTTCAGGATTCAAGGTGTCCTGTGTCTTCTCTTCAGCCCAAGTTAGAAAGGTCTCTATTGATTCTATGATTCTTTATTCAGTCAGCAGGCGGATTTTCGCACCTTAACTGCAAGCATCTGAAAACAGTATTAAGAAAATTCAAAACATTCCTTTCACAATCCTAGATAGAGACTCCTAGCTTATGTAATTTAGTTCCTTTAAGAAAAACTTAGAACCTCGATTCCTTGTCAAAATTAGAGGATGCACATGTAGTCAGGAGAAACTATGATTATAGAAAAATAATATCTTAAAGAGATCTAAAATATCATCTAATTCAATGATTGTCGAGCAAGGCAGTAAGGACATTGCCATCCAGTATATTCAGCATTCTTTTAAAAATATATCTTGCTGGGGCAGAGAGGTACTATAATTGGGGCAGCCTTGGAGGTCAACCTCTGTCACACACAAGCATTGGGATGTGGCAAAGCTCCTGAACTCAGAGACTGTCACTCCTCTGAGTCTCAGCACACCTGCAGTGTAGAGGGGGACATTTCTAAGAACACATTCAACTCTCCTAGAAACATGACTGCAAAGTATACTCCACTGAGACAGGCTCTTTATCTCTTTTAAGCCAACCAATATATACATTTTTTTTACCTTTCTCCAACTTTTCGTACACACTCATTACTCTTCCCAGCATGCAACTTAAATTTTATCATCAATATCCACTGGCTTACATTTTAGTTTCACTTTGTTCATTAATTTTCTATTTTTATATTGAACATAGGTATGAAAAAATGCAATAGTCATTTAATCTTATTTTATCTGGTTTCCATTTTATACTGAACTCTAACAGTTTTCTTTCTTTCTTTCTTTCTTTCTTTCTTTCTTTCTTTCTTTCTTTCTTTCTTTCTTTCTTTCTTTCTTTCTTTCTTCTCCTTCTTTCCTTTCTCTCTCTTTCTTTCTTTCTTTCTTTCTTTCTTTCTTTCTTTCTTTCTTTCTTTCTTTCTTTCTTTCTTTCTTTTTTCTTTCCCAAACAGTATTCCATTTTATAAGTATACTGGTTCTTTATCTAATAATATATCAAGGAGTTATTACAGTTGTTTTTATATTTAGTACTTATAAATAACACTTTCTGTACTAATATTTGCATGTTGCTTTTGAGATACACAGGTGCAAAAGCAGCCATTTTATGGCAGTTTTCTTTGAATCAGTTAAAAATTTTTTTGATAAAGTCACATCAGGTGGGGCAAGGATTCCATTGGAGGAATATTAGTACTTCAGTAATGGGTGAAGAAGGTAACAAGGATTCAGAAAATGGTAAAATTGTACTCCTAGAATAGAGTCTTGTAAACCACCACTAACACAAGTAAAAAAAGAAAAAGCCACACTCTTGACATTTATTTTGGGGGATTTTTGATTACTTTGTTGCTTACATTTTTGGTTTTCACATTTGTGATCAGTTGACAAAGATTTTCTGTTTGTCTTTTGCTCAGTTCTAGTTCCCAAAGGACTTGCAATTCTGTGATGTTATGGAATCTTACGGTTTGGTTGTTCATAGCATTTTCTTTTGATCTTTCATAATCGGCAGCCAGATGGGGATTCCCTTGGCAAGAAGTTTCACGAAATCAGATGATGAAGACCGTCTGGGAGTCATCCTACCTTGTGTCCTACAGTAGTTTTAAGATTGAAAGTCTCAGATCAAAGTCCCAGGCCAGCACCCACCAGAATTGGATTTAGCAGCAACAAAGATCTCAGAGACTGAATGAAGACCAGAGACTCGATGTTCTTTTCTCAGGAACGACGACTCTATTGTGCACAGATGTAAGAAATCACGCAACCCGGAGATTCTTCTGGCACCGATTTATTCAGAGACCTTCTTATGCAAAACGGGAAAGAAGAGGAACGAGGGACCAACGAGGAGGAATCCCATACCTAGCTAGGCAGCTTCCCTCCTTTTCACCCCTCGCTGCCTCCTTACGCCCAAGTGTCTGCAGCTGATAGGTTAGTTACAGCTTATGGGCGTGGCAAGACATCCTGTTTCCTTATTAGGAGTTGTTTTCGAAGCACACAGGTGTTGATTACAAAGAACGCTACAAAGCATGGTCCGGTGGAGGCTCTCCACACACAGACACACCAGGCAAAGGCATCTTGGGAAAAGGTCAAGATAATGCACTCCCTGAACCATCCAGGGCCATCCTTTCTGGAGTAATCTATCCATCTGCACCCCAATTTGGGATGCAATTTCTTCCTTTACTAGCACCACACTTTTTTTTAAAACTTGAAAATCAATCATTTATTCAGTTGTATATATGCACATTTTAACATAGCAAAATCAAGATGTTCAGTTAAATTTTGTATTTTTACTTTCATGAATATTTCTTACTGCCATATTTTTGTGCTGTGCATAACAATCAGATCTTATGTTGTTCTAGTATCTAAAATATTCTATCATAAAAATAATAAGGTAAAAATTTCTAACCAAAAAGCTTAAATTTAGCTGATATCATTCAAACTTGTGAATAATTTTCAAAAACTAATAATCTAGAAAGTTTACTGTTCATGTCTTCACGTAGTCTTCTTACAGATACTACCAGGACAAAATTGTTTAATTAACAAATGGTGAAGTAGAAGAGTCCATACTAGCACCACTCTTTTCTCTCCCTGGAGAAGCCTGGGTTCTCACTTGGATGTATTTATGTTTTCGTGTTCGCTTTTTTAGAAAACTTGTCTACTTCACCACTTTGTCCTCTCTTGAAATTTGCTTCTGTGAGGCAGAGAAATAAGCCTCTAAATAAAAGTAATTCTAGTGGAAGGGCTGAGGATATAGCTCAGTAGTATGCTTGTTTTGGAAGTGAAGGCCTTGGGTTAACTCATGTTACCCTTTTTAAAAAAGCAAAACAAACATGCTAAAACAGGAGAATAAAGGGGCTGACTTGCTATCGAATAGCATCATACCTCATCCTGAGGATCATCATTTCCCCCAGTTTCAGGTAATAGGGTAATGCGGGCTGGCTCTTAAACTGTGCAGTAGCCACACTAGAGTCACATGTTTCCACCAGGCTTCTGACAGGGTCACTGGAGAGGTGAGGGAGGGCCTGAGTGGTCAATGTTTGCAGGAGCCCCTGAGAACATTACAGCCATGTAGAGCTCCCAGCGCTAAGGGTGTCTACGGATCTGCTGTAATTTCTATTCCTTCTTTCTATTTTTACTCTATTTAGTTTGTAGGGACGTACCTGTAGTGCTCAGGATTTCTCTTGGCTCTGTGCTCAGAAATTACTCCTGGAGGTACTCAAGGGAACCATATGTGGTGCCGGAATCAAACCCGAGTTGGCACCTGCAAGGCAAACACCTCAATCCCTGTATAATCTCTGGAATCCCTCTATTTACTAGAACTTTAATTTTTATTCTATTTTATCTTCTTTATTTGTGAGCCTGGATAAATGATTTTTAATTTTGTTTATTTTTCAGAGACAAAATTTTTATTTCCATTGACTTATATCCTTGATTTAATTTTATTTACTTCTGCTTTAATTTTATGTCCTTCCTTCTAACTTTTGATGACACCTCTCCCCAAACCCAGTCCTTTAAATATGTTTGGATGCTTTTGCTCATTTAGTAAAGGCTTGACTTACTATTAATTTGTGAATCAGTGTAACCACAATTTTAAAACTTTAACATTTTAAACATTTAAACTTTAAACATTAAAATTTTAACATTTTAAATTCTTTTTCTTTAATTGAACACCATGAGATACAGTAACAAAGCTTCCAGGTTTGAGTTTCAATCATACAATAATCAAACACCAATCCCTCCACCAGTGCACATTCCCCACCACCAATGTCCCCAGTATACCCCCCTTTCCCACCCTCCCACTGCCTCCATGGCAGACAATTTCACTCATACACTCTCTTTACTTTTTGGCATTGTGGTTTGCAATATCGTAACTGAGAGGTTATCATGGTTAGTCCTTTATCTACTTTCAGCACACATCTCCCATCCCGACCTATCCCTTCAACTATCATTTTCTTAGTGATTCTTTCTCTATTCTAGCTGCCTTCTGCTCCCCGCCCATGAAGCAGCCTTCCAACTATGGAGCAATTTTCCTGGTCCTGTGTCTACTGTCTTTGGGTGTCAGTCTCATGTTATGTTATTGTATATTCCACAAATGAGTTCAATCCTTCTACATCTGTCCCTCTCTTTCTGACTCATTTCACTTAGCATGATACTCTCAATGTCTATCCATTTATAAGCAAATTTCATGACTTTATCTCTCCTAACAGCCGCATAGTATTCCATTGTTGTAGATGTACCAAAGTTTCTTTATCCAGTCATCTGACCTCGGGCACTTGGGTTGTTTCCAGATTTTGGCTATTATGAACAGCGCTGCAATGAACATATAGGTACAGATGTCATTTCTACTGTGCTTTTTTGCAACTTTGGGATATATTTTCAGAAGTGTTGTTGTGGAGTCATATGGAAGCTCACTTTCTAGTTTTTGAAGGACTGTCCATATTGTTTTTCAGAAAGCCTGGACCAGTCAGCATTCCCACCAACAGTGAAAGAGTGCCCCTTTCCCCCTACATCCACGCCAATACTGGTTGCTTTTGTTCTTTTGAATGTGTGTTTTGATTTGCATCTCCCTGATGATTAGCGATGTGGAGCATTTTTTCATGTGCCTTTTGGGCATTTGTATTTCTTTTTTGAGGAAGTTCCTGTTCATTTCTTCTCCCGGTTTTTTGATAGGGTTGGAGGATTTTTTTCTTGTACAATTCTACTAGTGTCTTGTATATCTTGGATATTAATCCCTTATCAGATGGGTATTGGGTAAATATTCTTTGCCATTCTGTGGACTCTCTGTATTTTAGTCACTGTATTTTTGAAATCCAGAGGTTTCTTAGGTTAAACAAAATTTTAAGTAGAAGAAATACTCTTTTTAGAATTTGGAGAGATTAACATTTCCTCAATGTTTTACTTAATAACTTCAGAAGTATTATAATAGTAATTCATAAGACTTTCATATAGTATATTGAGATCTCATGCCCTAACTCATGATCTCTCAGTCCTTCTTTCCTGTGAGTTATTCTACGTCAAACATCTTTATGTAGATGGGACTAGGCAATATTTGACATCAGAAGCAGGATATTTCTTTCTGGATCTTTTCTGATACTCAGTGTGGGAATCTAAAGTAACCCTAATCAATCAAGTGTGCATACCCTTAATGTCGCAGAATGGCAATTATATACTAGGTAAGCCTAAACTGATAGAATACTGGGCATATATTTCCTTCTTCAAGTCACATACATGCAATTCTGAGTCATATTCTACAAAGACTATAGAATGTGAAGTACAAATGCAATGCTGATGTGACCTATCGGAAAATACTTTCTTGTATTGTCATCCCCTTCCCTTCCAAGATAAACTTCCTGTCATCCTTTTCAACTTTTTGGAAGACAATAAATAAAGCAATTAGATACACAATGTTTATATGTTCATTTACTTTAGTATATTATGTTATGTTTTGTGGTTATCAAAGAAAATTGCCAAAGATCATTACATACATGTGCACATATGCATATATATATGCACATAGATATGTGTGCCTTGAGGTTATCTAAATAATTTTGAAACTGCAAGCTAGGGAAGCCAATAATATTCCCTTTATTTTACAGGAAATAAAATGATTATACTTAAAGTATTAGTGGTGTGTTCAACTGTCCCTCCATTGAGTGTTTATAGAGTGGTGTTAATTGTTGGGCTTCTTATACAGAGTTTTTGCTTGTTTTTCCAAAACATTAGCTAAAAGATTAGTATATGCAACCTCCTCCATTGAGATAATGTAGATGTCATCTTACTAACTGTAGCTTTCTCTATGGAAAGGAATAAGTAAAGTCTTTCAAAAAATTGAGTAGCATGTTAATTATGCTGGCATGTAGCCATCATCAGTAGCCAGTCTTCTATTAGTGAAGGTTAGTGGGAGAAAAATAGCTGCAAAAATCATATGATAGTGGAAATTTTAATCCCAAAGAGAGACTTTAAGAGCACACTGAGAAAGGAACATTACTCAATTGGTCATTAGATATTTCTATATAGGGTATATTTATTGTTATTTTGAAACTGACACCTTCCTCTAAAATTCTGTGTGATTCAAACCTGAAGAAAATGATGTTTTATTGGGGGAGAAAAAAAGTGAGATCATGAGAAAGTGAAGAGAAAAAAAAACAACTATCTTACTTTTTTCCTATTAGAAATATATCCCCAGGAGAAAAATGGTTTACTTAAGAATAAAAAGATGCCATGATCCTTATAATCTAAATTACTCAAAAAATAATTTTGTTCTTGGTTCTTCCTTCTTACAGTGCTCACTTTAAATTTTAAATTTAACCTTAGTTTTCTTCTATACCATATTGGTCTGTCTTTCTCCATTTGTAGTCCATCTACCTTTTGTTCAGAATATTACATAGAGCAAATACTCACAAGTGTTCCCTGCTATTAAAATATATTATTAGATTTTTAAATTGTGTCCTGTGTTAACAAATATGCTTGTGCATTCTTTAGCTTCGCATCAAGTAAAATTGAGGCAAATATGGTTTTTCATAATAGACAATATTCTACAATATATTTAAAATGTTTTATAAATGTCGCTTCCTATTTTTATGACTCGAAATGCCAAATACTAAAACCGACATATCTTTGGAAAATCTAGATAATATATTCCTCTCATTTCATTTAAGCACATAGACATTTTTCTTTGGCTTGATAATTTTGCTTTCAGTATCACTTAATTTCTGGAGACAGGAATAGTTTATAATCAATGAACTAGCTCATGTAATGATATGAGAACTAGCTTTGATAAATCAATCATATTTTATATGTCTGGTCTTATCTCAAGCACTATCTTATCCTACCTTTAATAAAAGTTAACATATATAGAATGAATCACATTCTAATATGAGTGAGCAAATTATAGGGAAAATCCAAATATGGCCCTCTGCCAATTTTAGTTCATAAAGATTTATTAGAATACCATTTCCAGTTTTAGCAGCCCCTCCCTACTGCCAGCCAGGTAACTTGGGACTCGATCGCTCTGTCTTCTTCTGGCCCCTCTGAAAGAACTCTCACACCAGCTCTGCACCAGCCTGGGGACTTTCAACTGGTGGGGGAGTGTCCTCTATGTCAGGGAGCATGGCCTCAAAAGGGGGCGTGACTTATTTTTGGAGTGGCAGGGCCACAGTTACTTTGCTCCCTCTCCTATACTGCACACTTAGGTCACAAATTTGTATGACCTATTTACTCAAAGAAATACTGGACCATCTCTAACACTATATGCCTATAAGCCAGTGACTCATCCTAATTCCAGAAAAAGTGACAGAAATATAACTCAGTACTCAAAGCCCTCATAAACAGACCATAGACTCAAACCTTGATTATAGCCCTACATTAACTAGGAAAATTTCAGTAATATAAGGAACTATTCTAGAAGGGGGGAAAGATTACCATTACCTATTTAGCTCGCCTACAATCCCCTCCTGGAGCAAGAGGAGTAGTGATATAGAACCGGGAGCTTTCACCTCTATTGTTCCATAACAACATGAAGAAACCGAAAAAACCCGCCACACACAGAAAATGAAGAGATTTCAGAAACCTCAATACTTGTCACCCACAAATAAAACCTCCTCTCAGATAAAGAATTCAGAGAAGAAATTGTCAAGATGGTTGAGGAACACAAAGCAACCATGGAACGGACAGCCAATAAACTAAGGGAGGATATGAACACAACCTTGGAACGAACAATCAATAAACTAAGGGAGGATATGAATACAGCCTTGGAACGGACCACCAACAAAATACAGGAAGAAATGAGAGCAGAAATTTCAAACCTACGAACAGAAGTCACACAATTAAAGGAATCAGTAGATGAGATAAAAAGCTCAGTAGTAGCCCTCAACAGTAGAATGAATGCAGCAGAAGACAGAATCAGTGAGCTTGAAGATGTCCTGCACAAAGCTTACAAACAACAACAAATAATGGCAAAAGATCTCAAAATGGCTCTAGGGCGAATCAGAGTCCTAGGGGACGACCTCAAAAGGAACAACATAAGAATCATGGGAGTACCGGAACCACAGGGAACTAATCCCAATGAAAAAAACACAGTTAAAGACATCATTGCTAAGAAATTCCCAGAGCTGGAGAATGCGGGCATCCAGATCCAAGGAGTCCGAAGGGTACCAGCTAAAAGGGACCCCAACAAAAAAACTCCACGGCATATCATAGTCACAATGATGGATGCCGAGGATAGAGACAAAATACTGCAAGCAGCAAGGTCAAAGAAGGAAATCACATACAAAGGATCACTTCTTAGATTTACAGCAGACCTATCAAAGGAAACCCTCCAAGCCGGAAGACAATGATGTGATGTAGTGAAAAAGCTCAACGAAATGAACGTTTCTCCAAGATTACTCTATCCGGCTAAACTCTCATTTAAACTTGAAGGAACCATACACTATTTCTCAGATAAACAACAACTCAAGAACTTCATAGACTCAAAACCAAACCTAAAAGAAGGTCTAAAGGGGCTGCTGTAAGACAAAGAAAAACTCTAGCAAGAACAACAAACCCTACAGAAAGATGGCACATAATCCCATGACAATAATCTCTCTCAATGTCAATGGGCTAAATGCACCAATCAAGAGACACAGAGTAGCAAAATGGATCCGGAAACTAAACGCAACTTTCTGATGCCTACAAGAAACACAGGCTCAAAGTCAAAGGATGGAAAACAATCCTACAAGCAAACAACTCCCTCAAAAAAGCTGGGGTGGCCATACTAGTATTTAACAACATAGAATTCAGGCTGAAAAAGATTAGAAGGGACAGTGACGGTCATTTTCTATTCATCAAGGGACACGTACAACAGGAAGAAATCACACTCTTAAATGTATATGCACCTAACGAGCGACCAGCTAATTATTTAAAGCAACTCCTAACAAACTTTAAGGAGGACATCACTAGCACCACAATAGTAGTCGGAGACGTCAACACCACTTTATCACCTCTGGATAGATCAACAAGAATAAAACTCAGCAAGGAAACAATAGCCCTGAAGGAAGAAATAGAAGAGAAAGGGCTTATGGACCTATACAGGGCTTTACACCCCCAAAAGAAAGAATATACATTTTTCTCCAGTGCACACAGAACATTCTCCAAAATAGACCACGTGCTGGATCGCAAAACATACCTCAACAGAATCAACAAGATAGAAATTGTATCATCCATCTTCTTGGACCATGATGCACTGAAAATAGAAACTAATCACACACAAACACGGAGCACCAAGTCAAACACCTGGATATTAAACAACTCACTGTTGAACAACGAGTGGATCAAAAAGGAAATCAAAGAAGAGATCAAAAGATACCTTGAAACAAATGAGAATGAAGACACAAGCTACCAGAACCTATGGGACATGGCTAAAGCTGTGTCAAGGGGAAAATTTATAGCCCTGCAAGCATTCCTCAGGAGGGAGAAAAGGGCCTACATAGAGAGCTTGACTTCACAGATCAAGATCTTAGAACAGGACCAGCAAAAAGAACCCAAGCCAGACCGAAGGAAAGAAATAATAAAACTTAGAGCAGAAATTAATGATAGGGAAACCCAAAAAACAATCTGAAAGATCAATAAAACAAAAAACTGATTCTTTGAGAAAATAAACAAGATTGACAAACCGCTAGTAAGCTTCACAAAGAAAGAAAGAGAAAGAACCTTAATAAACCGAATCAGAAATAAAAAGGGGGGTATCACAACAGAAACCAATGAAATTCAAAAGATCATCAGAGACTACTTTGAAAATCTCTATGCCATGAAACAAGAAAACCTAAAAGAAATGGACAAATTCCTTGATCCCTACAATCTCCCAAAACTGAATCAAGATGACTTGGAATACCTGAATAGACCCATTAATATTAAGGAAATTGAAACTGTTATCAGATGTCTTCCCAAAAACAAAAGCCCAGGCCCGGATGGATTCACTAGCGAATTATTCCAAATATTTAAAGAGGACCTGTTGCCAGTTCTTTTCAAGTTATTCAAGGAAATTGAAGAAACAGGGACTCTACCAAACAGTTTCTATGAAGCTCATATCTCCCTAATACCAAAGGCAAACAAAGATACCACAAAAAAAGAAAACTACAGGCCAATATCCCTGATGAACATGGATGCGAAGATTCTCAACAAAATACTAGCAAATAGAATCCAACAACTCATTAAAAAAATCATACATCACGATCAAGTAGGATTCATCCTGGGGATGCAAGGATGGTTTAACATTCGGAAAACAATCAACATAATCCATCACATCAACAAAAGTTAAATAAAAACCATATAATCATTTCAATAGATGCAGAGAAAGCAGTTGACAAGATCCAACACCCATTTATGATAAAAACTCTCACCAAAATAGGCTTAGAAGGAACTTTCTTCAAGATAGTCGAAGCCATCTACCACAAACCCATGGCAAGCATTATCCTTAATGGAGAAACACTAAAGGCCTTCCCTCTAAGATCAGGTCAAGACAAGGATGCCCACTCTTACCACTTCTGTTCAACATAGTACTGGAAGTACTTGCAATAGCAATTAGGCAAGAAAAAGACATTAAGGGTATACAGATAGGAAAGGAAGAAATCAAGCTCTCACTATTTGCAGATGACATGATTCTATACCTAGAGAATCCTAAAAGCTCTACCAAGAAACTCCTAGAAACAATAGACTTGTACAGCAAAGTTGCAGGCTATAAAATCAATACCCAAAAATCCATAGCCTTCCTATATGCAAACAGTGAGTCAGAGGAAAGTGATATTAAAAAAAAATCCCATTCACAACTGTGCCCCACAAGATCAAGTACTTAGGAATCAGCCTAACTAAGGAAGTAAAGGATCTCTACAAGGAAAACTACAAAACACTACTCAATGAAATAAAAGAGGACACGAGGAAATGGAAACATATTCCCTGCTCATGGATAGGAAGACTTAACATTGTCAAAATGGCAATACTCCCCAAAGCACTATACAGATTCAATGCGATCCCTAAAAGGATACCCATGAAATTCTTCAAAGAAATTGATCAAACACTCCTGAAATTCATATGGAACAATAAACGTCCACGAATAGCCAAAGAAATTCTTGGGAAAAAGACGATGGGAAGCATCACCCTCCACAACTTCAAACTTTACTACAAAGCAGTAACAGTTAAAACAGCATGGTACTGGAACAAAGGCAGAACCGCTGATCAATGGAACAGGGTGGAATATCCCTACATACAACCCAAAATATATGATCACCTGATCCTTGATAAGGGGGCAAGAAATGTGAAATGGAACTAGGAAAGCCTCTTCAACAAATGGTGCTGGCATAACTGGACAGCCACATGCAAAAAAATGGGCTTAGACATCGACCTAACACCATGCACAAAAGTCAGATCAAAATGGATTAAAGACCTCAGCATCAGACCACAATCTATATGGTACATCGAAGACAAGGTCGGCAAAACCCTTCACGATATTGAAGCTAAAGGTATCTTCAAAGATGACACAGAACTAAGTAATCAAGTAGAAACAGAGATAAACAAATGGAACTATATTAAACTAAAAAGCTTCTGCACAGCAAAAGACACAGTGACCAGAATTCAAAGGCAATCTACAGAATGGGAAAGGATATTCACCCAATACCCATCTGATAAAGGATTGATAACAAGGGTATATAAAGCACTGGTTGGCCGCTACAAAAAGAAAACACCCTACCCCATCAAAAAAATGGGGTGAAGAAATGAACAGAAATTTTCTCAAGGAAGAAATACGA
Organism: Sorex araneus; assembly: GCF_027595985.1. Lineage (NCBI taxonomy): Eukaryota > Metazoa > Chordata > Mammalia > Eulipotyphla > Soricidae > Sorex > Sorex araneus. The sequence goes on from NC_073313.1 coordinate 282,700,338, forward strand.
ATGGCTAAAAGGCACATGAAAAAATGCTCATCATCACTAATCATTAGGGAGATGCAGATCAAAACAACTATGAGATACCACCTCACACCACAGAGACTGGCTCATATCCAAAAGAACAAAAACAACCGCTGTTGGCGTGGATGTGGTGAGAAAGGAACCCTCCTACACTGCTGGTGGGAATGTCGACTGGTTCAGCCCTTCTGGAAAACAATATGGTCGATTCTCAAAAAATTAGAAATTGAGCTTCCATTTGACCCAGTAATACCACTCTTGGGAATATACCCCGGAGAAGCAAAAAAATATAGTCAAAATGACATCTGCACCTGTATGTTTATCACAGCACAGTTTACAATAGCCAGAATTTGGAAAAAAACCGAATGCCCAAGAACAGATGACTGGCTAAAAAACTTTGGTACATCTACACAATGGAATACTATGCAGCTGTTAGAAAGCATGAAGTCATGAAATTTGCATATAAGTGGATCAACATGGAAAGTATCATGTTGAGTGAAATGAGTCAGAAAGAAAGAGACAGACACAGAAAAATTGCACTCATATGTGGAATATAAAGTAGCATAGAGGCATGAGCTAGCAAAGATGCAACCTCTGGCAGAACACCCTCTGGACTTAGTCACTAAAATACTAAAATACATAAATCTAGAGCCTCACGGCCTATACTGTGGCCACACGACCTCTTATCTCCTCATTCGCAGCAGTGGAAAACAAATTATCAAATGCTTCTTTTCCAGCAGGTCCGACTCTGGGGGCAAAACTCCAAACAATAATAGTGAGTTTTTGTTTATTTGTTTGTTTGTTTGTATGTAATCAAAGTAAGGAAAAAGCAAAGTGAAATTTACCAACTACACAGGTGGGGTGGGGGACCGGGGGGCGCGGATGGTGGTGGGAGGTTTACTGTGGTTCTTGCTGGTGGAATACATGCACTGGTGGAGGGATGGGTGTTCAAGCATTATGTAACTGAGACTTAAGCCTGAAAGCTTTGTAACTTTCAACTTGGTGATTCAATAAAAAAAAAGAACACCATTTCCATGTATTATCTATGAGTATTGCTTTTTGACTTGAATGAAAAGTTGTGCATCATTGTAAAATTTTCTATCCTTATCACTGCGTGATAAATCCATGGGGATTTATTCATGAATGAATAATTATTTCAACTGCATTGTTTTCAGCATATTATTTAGTAATGCTTGTTTCTTCTAAATGCTGCATATAAATTCTTTAATGAAGCATATCATTAATTGTGTTTAGGATTAAAATCTGTATAAATAGATAGAATGGTATGAGCTACAGGTTAACATTATCTATGATTTAGAGTCTTGTTTTACAGGATGAATGCAAATACAAGATATGGCATCAAAGCAAAGATTAAAAATATTCGCAGGACTGGAGAGGTCACATAGGGATGAAGGAACTATCTTTCATGCTAATGAGAATGGTTCAATCTCTGGCAACACACTTGATCCCCCAAACTTCCAGGAGTGATCTCTGAGCATAGAGCCAGGAGTAAGCCCTGAGCACTGTTAGATGTGATCCCAAACCTTCCCCCATGATAGCATGGTCTGTAAGAGTTGTGCCAAGCTCTCTGTCTGTCTGTCTCTCACACTATCTCTGTCTCTCAATTAGCACTGCTTTATTTAAGTAAGATAGCTGTTTCATTGTATCACTGTATCACTGTCATCCCATTGTTCATCGATTTACTTGAGCAGGTGCCAGTAATATCTCCATTCGTTCCAGCCCCAAGATTTGAGATTTTAGCACCATCTCCTTCCTCATCGATCCCAACAACTGGAGGCTCTTTTCAGCGTCAGGGGAATGAGACTGTTATTGTTAGCTGTAGTTGGCATATCGTACAGGCCATGAGGAGCTTGCCAGGCTCTTCCATGCAGGCAGGATACTCTAGATAGCTTGCCAGGCTCGCCGAGAAGATCCCATGTACCACACACAAAAAATAAATTAAAAAACTGAAGCCATCTGGGGCAGTGTGCGGGCCTTCGTTCTGTCAGGGCCCTCACTATGGCAAGAGAGCCGAAGAGTGGAGCTACTGGGGCCAAAGCAGTAGTACAGCAGGTAGGGTGCTTGTCTTGCACATGTCCAGTCTGGGTTTCATCCCCAGCATCCCATATGGTCTCTGAGCACCACTAGAAGTGATTCCTGATTGTAGAGCCAGGAGTAACTCCTGAGCATCCCTGGGTGTGACAGAAGGTGTAGGAGGAAGAAAGACAAGAAGGAAGGAAGAAGGGAGGAAGGAAGGAAGGAAGGAAGGAAGGAAGGAAGGAAGGAAGGAAGGAAGGAAGGAAGGAAGGAAGGAAGGAAGGAAGGAAGGAAGGAAGGAAGGAAGGAAGGAAGGAAGGAAGGAAGGGAGGAGAGAAAGAAGGGAGGGATGGATGGAGGGAAGGAGGGAGGGAGGGAGGGAGGGAGGGAGGGAGGGATGGAGGAAGGGAGGGACGCAAAAAGGCGCTGGTTCCAGGGTTCTCGAGCCTCATGTATTTTACACCCCTGTACTAAATGCCAAATTCCAATCCAAATAACAACCTTATTACTAGGAGTATCAAAGATCTCTTAACATCTACTTAAAGCTGGCACCTCTAAAGGCTACTCTGATAAGTAAAATGAAAGTTATAAACAGAATTATCTATCAAATAGTACTTGAACCCAGGTAGGCCACATTTAAGACAAGCAAGTACTTTATTCACTGTACTATCTCTCCAGCCCATATTTGATTATCTTTTAATGAAGTTTCAATAAAGACCTCCATCAAAATTCTTACTTCTTCTACCAAATTAGAAGCAAGTCTTTGAAACTAGCTATATAAATCATCTTTCAGGGGCAGGAGATGTAGTTCAGTGGTAGAACCTTGTAGTTCATGTATAGGGCTCTGGATTTGATCCTAGAATCTCTAAAAAAAAAAGAGAGAGAGAGAAAAAATATACACACCAACATATATACAGTACACAGCCTCAAATTATCACAAAATTACTGAAACTAAATTCACAAAACTGATATATCAATCACTACCATATTTCATGCTATGTATGCTATTACTGAATAAGTCAAAAGCAGCATTGGTAATGTTAGTTGCCTGTCTGCAGAGAGAAAAAAAAAGAAAATCAAAATTTTGGCAAAATGACACTTATCATAAGAAATGGCATTTAAAAAAACAGAATCAAGAACTTGAACAAAAGTCACCATAATTATGATAAAACCAATTCTCTTTAGTCATTATTATTACTCATTTTACTAACTTACTGATATTAGAAACTAGGTGTATAAGCCAGTAAACTTATTATTTTCATGGCAGTTCAATCTTCCATGTTTACTTTTTACATCTCCAATATTAAAAAGACTACAAATTACAAGCACTTAAAAACAAAAGATAAGTGAAAGTAATTTCATCTCAGGTCTCAGTAGATCTTACAGATATTTCATAGAAAATAAAAGATGAAAATTTAGGGGCTAGAGAAATAATACAGCAAGAAGGGTGTTTGCATTGCATACTACTGAACCAAGTTAGATCTTCAGGAACAAATTTACTCCTGAGAACTGTTGGTAGAAGCCCAAACCCCATCCCCACATGCAAAAGCTGAAAATTTAGTAACTTTCCACTCATTTGACAGTAAATAACAACTAATATCTATGCTTTTTGGACAGTAAAAAACAACAAATTTGTTTTCCTTTTTAACAACTGTACTTGAATACTATTGTCACCCATATTTTGCAAATAAGGAAAATGTTACTTTACCTAAAAATAAACTAATCTGCCCCCAGATGGCACAACTAACTTCTAAGACAAAGAGGTATGCTTGCAAGTATTTACTTGTGAACTTGTACTGATTTTAGTAAGCAAGTCTGAAAGCAATAGAAAACCTTGGCATTTTAATTTGCACCCATATGTTGTCACAGAATCAACTCCATATAGCCTTCAGATGCAGATAGGACATCCTCAGCCACAGGAGGGTGACTTATTGATTGTTGTCATTGGGCAGCTACACCCGCCTAACATTGGACTTCATCATTAATCTTCTTGTGTGACTCTGGCTTAATGACTCAGTTTTCCTTTTCCCTTCAATAAGATACTATTTTCTGCATTCTATTTTGTCCATTGTGAGCTAATTTTTTATTTTGTTAGTTTTGCGATTAGAGAGGTCATTTTCATTTTTCTGACTGACAAGTTCTCCTCCCTGTGAATTTTGCTTTCTTTGGGCCTTTATTGTTAATTTTATTAACAACAAATTAACTTTGAAGGTGAAAAACAATTATTATCAACACATGCTAGCTGAAATCAAAGAGTATATATTTAAAAAGAGCATGACCTGAATTAACTAAGGGAGCTGAGAGAAACAATGGGTAAGGCACTTGCCTTGAATACAGCCAAACTGGGTTCTATTCCCAGCACTGCTGAAAGTAACCCCTGCCACAGAATGAGCTATGGTAACAGGCAGGTGTGGCAAAAAAAGAAATAATACCACCCCCTCATTCTGTGCAAAATAAAAATTATTTTAACAGAATCATGGGAATTTGGCCACAAAGTAACAGTGGCTGATGCCCAAAAACACCATAGTTTTCTTTAGAGGAAACTTTTATATAGCTAGTAGTTATATACTACATAAGAACTGTTATTAGTCTGACCAAGTTAAAAGATTACTGGATCCAGTTCTGCTTTGAGTGACTTATAATCCAAAAGAAGTACAGACAAATGAGTGAGAAAGAGAAAGAGAGATAGAATAACCATTGGTGATCAGTTTTATTCTTTTATCCATTGTTCATTAATTTGCTCCAGTAACGTCTCCATTGTGAGACTTGTTTTTGGCATATTTAATACTCAACGGGTAGCTTGCCAGCTCTGCTATGTGGGCAGGATACTCTTGGTAGCTTGCCAAGATCTCCAAGAGGGATGGAGGAATTGAACCTGGGTGGGCTGCATGCAAGGCAAATGCCCTACCTGCTGTGCTATCGCTCCAGCTGAAAAACAAACAAAAATACTACTTGTTCTCTAATATTAGCGGGAAAGACAGGCTTACATTTCCAAGTTGCCTCTACCTCAGTTCAGAAAACATCTGATGAGTACTTAAAAAAAAATAAAACAGGTTTAATAAGGCACCATACATGGGTCTACAAGCACTCCCACAAATGATCCTTGAGCATGAAGTCAGGAGTAAGCCCTAAGCACAGCTGGATATGGTCCCCAAACAAAAAAAATCTAAATAACCTAAACGATCCTCATAAAAAGGTAGCTGTTTGGAAAAGGTAATTTTAGATAGTTGAATAGAGCAAGCAGAGTGAGAATGAGAACTCTACCTTCCAACTCTAATCAGAATCTTGACTATAAAGACTGGTGATCACTGAGTTTTGAAGCAATTAGAATTTTTTTTTGCTTTGGGTCACACCTGGTGATGCACAGGGGTTACTCCTGGCTTTGCACTCAAGAAATACTCCTGGCTGTGCTCAGGGGACCATATGGGATGCTGGAATTGAATCTGGGTCGGCCATGTGCAAGGCAAATACTCTACTCACTGCCACTGTACTATCATTTCAGCCCCTGAAGCCAATTAGTTTTGAGAAAATTTCAAGGAACAGATAAAATAAAGGAGTTGAAACTTTATTGCTGAGGATTTAAGTGGAAATGATCAAAGATTTGCCTTTCTAGTGTCTTAACTATGTTAAAATTACTAGTACATTTATCTATGTAGCTCTTTAACAAAATTTATGCACAGGATAATGGCAAATTTCCCAAAAGGCATAGCTGAATTTTTAAAAATTAGATGTCTTTGGAGTTTTCAACCAGAAAAAGGGAATTCCAAATAGAATTTATGTCTGAGTACTTTATAGCATTGTGAATGAAACTGCCTTAGCTAAAGCTCAAGCCTGATATCAAAATTAGATGCATGAGAGGTTACTTAAAGTGACCTCAAAGTAGGTAGGCTCTTTGAGATAAACCCAGAAAAAAACATGATGAATAATGCTATGAAATTAAGTTTTCCATTCCCTGCTAATGGACAACTTTATTTGGGAAGGGTAATTTGATTGACCTTTATGAAAATTTTTACCATTGGTCAGTATGTTGAGTACCATCTTTTCAGAGTCCACTCCTGGGGGTGAAAGATTAGCCAGATACTGAAGAAAAAAGAAGAAAGAAATGACGAATCAGTATAATTAACTTTGCTAATTTGAGAAGTTTGTAAGCAATACAAGAATTTGATAGTGAGACCCACAAACGAACTTCAGACCCAAGCAACTTGCTGCAGAGACGGCCTTGAGCTTTGCAGTAGGCCGTTTCCCCTAGGCTGCTCCAGCTGGGGCAGGTGTGTCCATCCGCCTGCCCTCTAGGAGTACTGGGGGTTGCCATTTTCTAGAAGTCAGCAACAAGCTCCAGGTACGAGTGGTGGTGGAGCCAGACTCCAGGCCTGACGGGACATTGGAGAAGTGGGCCTTGGGACTCCTAGAAGACGCCACATCTGGCCACTGTCTACTTAAGCTCCCAGCTGGCCATGATCCAGAGACATACAAATGAATCTCGGACCTGAGCAACTTGCTGCAGCGATGTCTTCGGACCCTAATGATTAAATTTTAGAATTCCTAGAGCCCATGCAGCAGAGCAACATTACACTGATCCAGAACAAGCAATACCAAACACATTGTCTAGCATTGCCTTTTCGGCAGGTATGAGTGATGGCGGGACTGGGCTCGAAATATTGAAGGTAACTAAAGTAAAGAGAGTATTGTGCAAATTGTCTGCCACGTAGGCAGGGGGAGGTGTGGAATGGGGTGGGGGATACTGGGGATTTCGGTGGTGGAAGACATGCACTGCTGAAGGGATAGATATTTGATGACTGTATGATGAAAGCTCAAACATGAAAGTTTAGCTACTTTACCTCACAGTGAGTCAATTAAAAAAATAAAATTTGATAGCCAAATCACTAAAAATAAAGCCAAAGCACTGGGTACAATTCATAGAAGTTTATTTTTCTCTGTTATGGCTTTTCCTCCCAACCTGCCCCCAGTGCTCATCCCTAACTGTTTAGACTTTGTTCATTTCATAAAATTATTTCCATCTCTCTGGAATTCTTTGACTACCCCATGCATCTAGAATGCTCCCATCACTTCACTTTAAATGCCTCCTATTTGTTAATGAGAGAATCTGAATTCTCACATTGTTTAACTATGAGATACCTCAGGTGGTCATTAGCACTATATACATTTTCCAGATATCATGTCTTTATCAATTAAATGCATATTGGGAGGGAATGTTTTTTCTTCCACTCTAAGATCTCCATTGGTGGAATAATTAATTTTCTTTCATTGAAATTAGAACAGGGCAAATGGGAGCCAGAGAGATAGTACAGGGATGAAGGTGTGAAAGTGCTTGCTTTCCTTCCCTGGCATAGCTTATGATTCCTCGAACATTACGAGAATTAATCCCTGAGCACAATTTGTTACGCTCATCTCCTCAAGGTGGGTGGGGGGAATCAATTTAAGTGCATACCTATAGAAGCCCAAAATGTCTATCAGAAGTCTGAAGACAAAAATGTTATGTATATGACATTTATTATATTGTATGATATATATTATCTACATAATAAAATTTATATAACAAAATATATGCAACACAAAAATGTTATATATATATGTATATTTATTTATATACCACCCTAATACAAGGAATGAAATAAAAATTTGGGAATTGAAAGGGGACAGTAATTAGTAAAACTTTTAGCAGAATTGCTGCTTAGTAATTCAGTCTTTGCCTTGTCATATAGAAAGGTCATAATAGGTCATAAAATATTTTTTCTGATAAGGGTATTATTATTATTATGGGTGAGGCTCTGATTTTAAACTCTTCCTGGTAATTAGAGAGGCATGGTAGTTTTCCTTTCATATGTGTCAGGTGCCGTACTCGAAGGAATACTTAGGCAGCTGAGATGACTTGTTCTGCAAATGAAGTTCTGAAACAGTTCTAATCTGAAAACTGTCTCTCAAGCATTTTATGTCTCTGTGCCTTACCAACAATCTTTCTAAAAAAGTCATATTTAGACTGCATTTATTTGTGGTATATAAAAATACATAGATAGTATGAGACTATCTATATATTAGATAAAATAGAGAAGGGACCAACATGGAAATAACAGTTGGAAATGATGATTTTGGACAGGAACAGTGTTGAAAGTAGGTAAAGGGCTATACCTGAAAACCTTTCATTGTAAACCAAGAAGTACAAAAGGAAAGAGAGAGAGAGGGAGAGAAAGAGAGGGAGAGAGAGAGAGAGAGAGAGAGAGAGAGAGAGAGAGAGAGAGAGAGAGAGAGAGAGAGAGAGAGAGAGAGGTGCCTGTCCTGGTGCCATGGCTGGTAGGGAATGGGGGACAGGGAAACTGGGACCATTGCTGGTGGGAAAAGTACACTGATGTAGGGATGGGTGTTGGGACATTATATAATTGAAATCCAATTATGAAAATTTTTGTAACTGTGCATATCACTGTGACTCAATTTATTAAACATCATATTTAGCACTATTTTATAATTTGGTTTTTGTATAAAAGAACTATACTTAATTCAAATTATATTTATGCTCAATATTCTCCTATAAAATTTATTTTTAATCGATGCAGGGCACAATAGTTAACTTTTATATTTTGAGAAGGCAAAATTCAGTTTATTATTTTGCTTAAGTGGAATATCAATGAAATAAAATAATTTTGAGGCTCTTATTCCCGCGTCTGGCTGTCTTCACTGGGGCCCCTCAGAGGTGGTGGGTTGAGTCTTCTTTCCCGACCCGAGCAGAGCCCTGGTAGCCAAAGACCTTCAGAATCCAGCCACAGCCATGCTTAAGGTCACTCTCCATACGTTCAGACAAGCCTCACTCATGAAGGAATAAGCAGAAGAACCCAGGTGTGCAGGACCTGGGGCTAAAATCTCCAAGCCTGCATGGATTGGGACTGGGCCTCTTCCTTCCACCCAGTAGACATCTCCCACATTTTCCAGTAGACAGGCAGTCACACCAAGAAACTGCCCCCAGTGCCGCCGTGTAATCCTATCAATGACCAACATCCAGAGACTATAAAACCAAGATCTTGGTCATCTTATAGCCTAATTCTCCCTCACGGAGAACATGGCAAGCTACGGAGAGTTTCCTGCCTTCATGGGAGAGTCTGGCAAGCTTCCTGTGGTATATTTATAGGCCAAATACAGTAACAATGATGAGTCTCATTCCCCTGATCCTGAAAGAGCCTCTAATACATCACCATTGGGAAGGACAAGTAAAGAGAGGCTGCTAAAATCTCAGGGCTAGGACGAATGGAGACATTACTGGGTATGCTCAAGCAAATCCACAATCAATGGGATGATAGTGAAAGTGAAAATGAGTCTTCCTTGTTGTCAGTGTTGATCCTCCATATTTCCAACTTAATGAATCAAAATTAATTTTCTGGCCTCTCT